>NW_020884927.1:4409934-4722518 GCF_003945725.1 Corapipo altera
CCCGAGGTGCGGGGGGAGCGGGGTGCGGGCTCCCCGTGCCAGCCCCGGGGGGCCCCAGGGATGGTGGCGGAATGTGGGGAAGCCAGGGGGGCACCCCCGGCGGCACCGGGGCGAGGGGAGCCCCGCGGGGCATCGCCGGGCGTGTCCCTCTGTTACGCAGCTCTCCCGTCACGCGTGTTTATCGCCTTTATAATGACTGACAGCTGCGCTCCGGTGTCGGCTTTAGGTGCTACTACCTCGTAATTCTCTGCTGCGTAAACTAAGCTGCCCTTGCCCCCCAGTCAGAGCATTTTTTTTTTTTAAGCAGGCGGATTCTTGTAAATTGTGCAGTAGAAATGTGTGAGCGGGTGTGTGATTCGTGTACTCTGATATCTTCTGTGCTGCCCTGTGCTGATCGTACATCACTCCATTTGTGATTTGGGAAGTGTTCTCCTGGAGTTCCAGTTGACGTAGAAGTGCTTATTTTCAGAAGTTTGGGGACTATGTTGTCAGAGCTGTGCTATAGCACAGGCCTGTTTTGTTACCACCATAATTTGGTCTGATGGTTTTAGTCTCTCTGCTCAGTCAGTCAGAAGGCAGTATTTATAATCTTCAGTTTAATTTCGAGGACAGAGAGGGAGAGTGCAGTTTCCTGTGGGATGAAGTATATATGGTTTTGAAATATTTGAAGACAATTTGAAGTGTTGTCTTTAAAATGTCAGTGAGTTTTCCAAATCTGACTTTTTCAAAGCTTAATTCCATCGGCTTTCAACAAAGTTTGGTTCATCATTGTTAACCTGGCAGTTAAACTTAAGAACTTAAGCTAGAATCTACGGTTCTGTTAATGGTTGTGCTTTCTGTTTTTTTTTCATATATACCTGAAACTTGTACTTTAAGACATTTTATTTCTTAGGAAAACTTGTGGCAGATTGTGAAAGTCGTAGAAATTAATGGAGCTCAATTTACAGAACTAAATCATGCTTTGGCACAGCAACATAAAGATATTGACTTAGCAATTGAGACTTAAGTGTAGACTGTTTCAGAGCAGTCAAAGCCATATTTTACTTAGGAATTCATATGATGGTTGGAATATAGTGTTTTTTCTATTTCCTTGATTACAAGGAGCAACCATGGAGTTTAGTTCAGCAATTTTTGTTGTAAAATACCTAGTCTGTGACTGCTAAGGCTTTTCACATACTTGCTTGTATCCCAGTAGCTCAAAAATTGAAAATGCTTATGGGGCCAGAGAATAATTCATAAATCCTCCCTGAGTGTTTGAAATTCAGGTTTCCTGCTGTAGCTCAGCAGATGAAGAGTTGGGTTATGGTAGAACATAAGTTAAATGAGTATTTGCATTTATCCATCTGTGAGGGTGAAAGTTGTCTTTTGTGCAGGTGTTAAAGGAGAAAATAAGATTGAGGTCTGGGCAGAGGAGAGACACTGGTCTGAGGGAGGGAATAGCTTTGGGAATTTGTGAGATTAAAATGTAAAATAGGGTTAGAAATGGCCAACATGACTTGAATAGCTGAACTGTGAGTAAGTGCTTTTCAGGTAGTTCCTGGCTAAGTGTCAATTTGATACTTTTAGTGTGACTGTTTAGTGGTGGTATAAATTGCAGATTTCAAAGATAATTTTTCTAATAGATATTTATTTTAAAGAATTTACAGTTTGTGATAGGATCCAAAATATTAAGTTGGGTTGAATCTCTTTTTAAAGCTCTGAGGCAGCAAGAAGCCATTTGAGGCAAGTTTGTGTCCTAGATTTCATATCAGAAAGCATTAACAACTTTATTAAAGGTTTCAGAAGATTTGCTGTGGGCACTTTTAATGGGATAAGTGCTGCAGGGAATTCACTCTGGTGACATGCTGTGTTCTATCTGAGAAGATAACTGAGAGCTGAGTGAACATGAAGCTCTTCAAAAGGTGGAGGTTCTAACAGCATCTGGTTCTGGAGCTCGTAGTATATTTCTAAGAAGGCAAATTAAAGTGCTAAGTGTCAGAAAAACTAAGAGTAGCTTCAGAAAAGCAAGGAGTGTACATTTGCAGCTATCTTTTCTACTATGGATTTGTATCAGAAGCCTGTGGATGTAGGCACATAACTCTTTTCGGTGCTGAGTCCATGAATAGCCTAGTCCATACAAAAGTAAATATAAAAATTATGCCTTATTAACATGCATGAGTTAGGTTACTTACACAGTGTAACAGAGGAGTGCAGCAGGAGAATTTTTTTGTCTGAGGGTTAGCTCTAAACTTCTTTAAAACAATGCAATCAAAATCATGCTGCATATTTGCACGTAACAATGGAGAAGTGAATTGTTTGCCTTTCAGGATGATACCTTTGATGGAAATACTGATCTTGTGTCACAATATTTTATAAAACAATCTAGATTTCAAATCAGATAAATATAATTTTTAAATTGAGAAATGGTATAATTTTTAGGTTTGTTCCCATCCACAAGGTGGTGATGACGATGGCAGCTAATTTGTATTAGTGACTAGAAAACTGAGTGTATGAGGACTAGTGAGACTCTCCAAGTGAAAATTAAAATGAAGTGGACATATCAGATGGAACCTGTGCACAAATTGATAAAAACAGGAAAAAACTCTGAAATATTCCAGGTAGTGCTGGTATTTCTTAATCAGCCAAGTGAGACGTTTGATTTAACTGAAGACATGGTTCTTCCAGTTCATTTTAAGTCTTGATAATCCATAGGTGACTGAAAAGAGTTTTCTCGTTTGTCTCATTTTAATGTAGTAGTATTTATTTTAGCAGGGATATGAAAGATACAGTAAAAAATCATTCTCAATATTTCATATATATGGAGATCTCATTATTCATCATGATCCTTTATACTACTCATTCTTATCTTTCCTTCAAGATAATGGTGTTTTTCAGTGTCCATGTGCTGTATTGAAATAAATGAATCTAGACATTAAAAGGTACTGATATGGTATTCATGCGTTGAGAATACCACCCTTGTTATTTTCAGTGTATTTGCATGCCTCAGATGTCAGTGAAAAAGTCAGCTCAACCATGATTTGTATTTAAATAGGTTTGGCAGGAGACATGGTTAGAATATATGATTTAATCGCTAAGAAAAATAGTGATGCTCTGAATGATACAATGAAAGATATTTCTTAGATAATTTCTAACTGTAACCTGCTTTTTTAAACCAGGTGTCAGCATATGGCTTCTGTTTTTATGATTTTAGGAGATTGTAGAATGTAATGGGAGCACTGCTGGTTGTCATTTGGTTCTGGAGGCAGATCAGTGCAGATGTTGTACAGGAAAAACAAGAAAGGTGCATTTCTAGTCACTTACAGAGAAAGGGAAATTCTGTGTCAAAGAGCAGGGAAGTTGTTTGTAAACAAAGTGCTTACTTAAACTGGGGGGAAAACCTGTCTGTGTTAGTCACATTTATTTATTCTAGCTTATCCTGGTAAATGGATAGTAATAAAAAAAAAAAGGATAATAAAAAATAAAACCAAATGCTTTTATTCATCTTCAGTATCGGCAGGAGCATGTCAAAAGTAGATATTTGCAATACTTTAGAGTTGTTCAGTGGATTTCTTGGAAATGTCATTCGTGTGTTCTCAGACTTCAGTCTGTGTGTATTTTGAGATGTGTACAGTTTGGTGGAGTGGATTATTGGTGCTGCTTTTTTTTTCAACAGGAGCTCTTGGTGCTATTTAATGTCTTTTTATTATTTAGCGAGAACTGAGACAACTAAATTTATTGTTGCACTATTAATGTTTTAGAGGTAGTGATGATGATGAATTTTTTTACTCTTGCCTTGCCGATTTGATTTCACCTGCATTTAATTAATTTTAAATGTCATGGCTTGAATTTTACCATGCTGGATGTTCTCCAAGTAGGAGCAGTGATGTTCCCTGCAAATATTACAGCTGAACTCTCTTACAACTCAGGAGTGTATCAAGATCTGAAAGACTGAGAATTTTTGTGCTGTAAAGTGGTACAGCATTTGTTATGTCTTGAGTTTTCTTGTATCTCACTTGGAACAGCAGACTGTTTGACCCTGTAACAAAGATAATTTGTTCTTGAGGTACTCAGTTGATCAAAAGCTGTTGTCTAAGCCTCACTGAAACCCACCATATATAAACTCTCATGAAGTCTTCTGACTAAACAGTTTTTAATTATTTTAGTTCTTTATTTTACCCTCATTTTTCTCCAGTTGGTCAGTATTAGCAATTCTTCAGCAAAATAGAGTAGGGTAAGATGTGAGTTTTGAGCTGTTTAGTCTGCAATCCAAAAATCTAGGTAAGAAAGTGATGTAATCTATTAGTGGCAGAAGGCTTTAACACCAGACATGTTTTTTGTGTAGTTTCTAAGTTTGTTCCAAGGAAGTAAGTTTGTCACCATTATAACTCAGAGATTTTTTTGTTGTTTCTTTTCCCCCCAAAGATGTGTATTATTGCACACCGAGAGTGTACTCTGATTAATTTTATGAAGGAAACGTGTAGACAGATACATTTGCTTTGCTAAAAAGTGATAAAAGAGCAGTCATCGGGACTTTTTTATAAAATTTCTTATTCTTTCAACAGACCTCTTGGAAGTCTAAACCATGGAGGATGCGGAGAGCGGAGTGCAGCTCCCGAAGGAGAAGCAGGCGCCCGGCTCCGAAGGCGGTGACGTGTGGAATGTCACCGACACCAGCCGACTGCGGCACTTCTTGTGCTTCGGCTCCGAGTGTGGTGCTTACCACATCAAGGAGCAGAAGCTGGGCTTCGAAAATGCAGAAGCCTTGCTAAGACTGATCGAAGAGGGCAGGGGTTGTGAAGTTGTTGAAGAAATAAAAGCATTTAGCCAAGAGGGCAGAGCAGCAAAGCAGGAGCCCCTGCTTTTTGCCCTTGCAGTTTGCTCGCAGTGCTCTGATGTGAAAACGAAACAAGCGGCGTTTAAGGCTGTCCCCGAGGTGTGTTGCATACCAACCCATCTCTTTACTTTCATCCAGTTTAAAAAAGATCTGAAGGAGGGCATGAAATGTGGCATGTGGGGCCGTGCACTGAGGAAAGCTGTGGCAGATTGGTACAATGGAAAGAATGGCATGGCTCTTGCTTTAGCAGTTACAAAATATAAGCAAAGAAGTGGTTGGTCTCATAAAGATCTTCTGAGGTTGTCCCACCTAAAACCTGCCAGTGAAGGTAATAAATTTTTATTTACCTGAAAATACTGTGTTTTAAACCTTTTATATTTATTGTGGAACTATTTTGGAAACCCAAGTGCCATTGTAGATGAATTCTTAGTGAGGATATCTTGTAAATTGCATATTAAAAATATGAGGGTTTGTATCAGAAATTGACCTGTTTGTCTTCAAGATAAACAGTTTGTTAGTTCTTTTTCTTTCATATGTCAAGAGAAGATAAAATAACACAATTTCCTCATTTTGTTCTTATTTGCTTACAAATGATGAAATAACACTTTTTTTTGTTATTTGTTAAGATCTGTTGGTTTCAAATCATAGAATCATAGAATGGTTTGGGTTGGAAGGGACCTTAAAGATCATCTTGTTCCAAGCCCCTGCCAGGGACAGGGACACCTTCCACTAGACTGTGTTGCTCAGAGCTCCATCCAGCCTGGCCTTGAACACTTCCAGGGATGGGGCATCTTCAGCTTCTCTGGGCAACTTGGCAAAGATATTAGGCTTCTAAGTTCTAAGGAGAATAATACAGTAATTAAAAGTACTGCTCTAAATTTTATGTCTGACCTTTTTAATAGGTGTTTGGCAGGTCTGAGATTGAAACCTGCTGATTCATTTGCGTGAGAGTGATAAATGCCAGTATACAGATGGTAATCCTGCTGGAAAAAATGTTTTCTTTTTTCAACAGGAATTGCTATAGTCACTAAATATATTACCAAGGGGTGGAAAGATGTCCAAGAAGCTTATAAAGAGAAAGCAGTTTCTATTGAGACTGAAAAACTCTTAAAGTATCTGGAGGCTGTGGAGAAAGTAAAACGCACAAAAGATGAATTGGAAGTTATTCATTTGATAGAGGAATATGGTCTAGTTAGAGAGCATCTCCTGACAAACCACCTGAAATCTAAAGAGGTAGGTAAACTTCATTAGCTTTGAATTCTCTTTAGGGTAATGCTTTTTAGAGCCTTAAGTCAGATTTCTGTAAAAAGTAGCCGTTTTGCTGTTCTTCAAGTTGTTTGCCCAAAGAGCTGATTTAAAGTAATTAAGTTCAACGTATAATTTGTACATTTATTTTAAAATACGCTTATTAAATGTACAGATTTTGGTTCTTGTAGTTTGGGAATCTCGTCTTTCTGTTTTTTCACTTCTCTTTCTTTGACCATAGGTTTGGAAGGCATTGCTGAAGGAGATGTCCATTTCTGTACTGTTGAGAAATTTAGGAAAGCTGACAGCGAATTCAGTGCTGGAACCACGAGGTTCAGAAGTGGCAATAGTATGTGAAAAACTGAGAAATGAGAAACTGCTAAAAAAGGTAAGAACTTTTTCATAATTGATGCCAGCCCTTGTGGATTTTAATCTCTTCCTTTACTGTATTTCTTCAGCTAACCTCTTTACAAAATAAAACTGATGTTCTTTGGAGGAACTGTGTAGTTTATTCTTAAATGAGGGTTGTGGCAAGCTTTAACTCTGGGTTTCATGTGTTCCTTCTGAGTCTTGTAATTTAGAATCAGCAATACAAGCTTAAAAAGGGAGTGAAGTCACTTGTATAGGATCCTAGAAAGTGAATGAAGAATCTCACACAGCTGTTGAGGGGAAAAGGAGGTTTTCTCCTTTCAGATTGCTTTACTATCCATCAAAGAGGTAAGAAAATAAGAGGGGAAAGAGGGTTCCCCAAAGGGAGAAGAAAATATCCAGGAATGTAGTGGAAGATAGAAAGTACAGGTGCCTTTACCAACAGTTTTGTGAATTGGGAAGATTAAAATAAGGACCCTTAAATTATTCAAGACTATTCAAAGCTAATTTGAGCACAACAACATAGGTCCTTTTTTTTCCCATCCCGCTGCTCTTCCCTTTCTCTGGTTTCTTCTTTAATCAGGCATAGGCACTGAAGAAGGGAGAGCAAAGATGATGGTGCAGTACCTTGATGCAAGAAGGGTGATGGACAGGTGTTCAGATTTGCTGAGGTTCGCTGCTGGCAGTGATCAATGACTGAAACTCCCCTTGAGAAAAAATATAACAAAATGTTGATAACTGCATAAAGCAAAGATGTGGTTTAGCATGAAACAAATGATATGGTTTATGTATGGAAAGCAAAAAAAGAAAAAATGCTTGGAATGTTTTATAGCAAGAGGAAAATGAATGCTGTATTCTGAAAATAGTTTCTTTGTCCAGTGTTATTGTATTGGATATAAAACTAGTTTTAAGTTTGTTCTTTTCTTAACTCAGCTCCTTTCCCCTCAGCAGGACAGGGACTTTCTCTTAGTGGAAGCCTGTGATGGACAATCATAAAGCTGTGAAGTTTTACCAAAATTCTGGTGATGGCTTAATATTTGGTGTTGGTTGGAGGATTCTGGAAAGGTGATGAGGTCCGTCACCAGTAACTGAGGAGTATCAGTTCATACAACAGCTGTGCAAAGGCTGCATGAACTCTTCAAGTTTAACCAACTTAAAGTAACAGTATACTGAGCCAGAGATTTTTGTAGGAGAACCATATTTTCTTGTTCAGTTTGTTATTACTTTGTTGTTTTTTTTTTTTTAAAAGAGGTCAAATTTTCAAGAAGCTCAGTTTTTATTTCTTTTGCCTGTAGGGTAAAATACATCCATTGCATATTTTGGTTGCATTAGAAACATATAAAGCTGGACATGGAAGCAGAGGGAAGCTTTGGTGGCGTCCTGATGAAGACATTTTAGAAGCTTTAGATGCCTCATTTTACAAAGCTTTCAAGGTAATACAGTTCTTCAGTTTGTTAAGCCTTTTTAAGGGTTCTGTGTTTTCTGAAAGCTTATCATGAAAAGTTTGTGGGGTGGGTAACAGTGCTAAAACTTTGGCAACAATATTAATTATGTGTACCTATCTTCTTTTTTTCTCTTTTTTCCTTTTAGACACTTGAACCAACAGGAAAACGCTTCTTACTTGCAGTTGATGTCAGTGCATCAATGACACAAAAAGTTTTGGGCAGTGTGCTCAATGCGAGCACCGTTGCAGCAACGATGTGTATGGTGAGGCATTGCATTTCTTTTATTTGTAACTGGTCTTTTGGTACAAAGGTGCTCTAAAGCTGGTTAGAAATCAGGAGGAAACTTATATATGATATTTTTTTGGGTACGGAAGGCGTGACCTTGCACCTTACTGGTAGATCAATTCCTCGAAGTTCCTGGTAACCATATTCAGAAAGATCAATTTCAAGAAGTTGGTTTCAAGGATAAACCAAAGTAGTCAGGGCAGCTTTTTCACTTAGCTGAAAATACATTTTAATTTTTTTCAGAAGCACTTACGGAATAATACAGATTGGATTAAGAAATTTTAGAATAAATCCTGTGTACATTTGAGTTATCCATGTGGCCTTTATTCACAATCACTTTCCCCTCAATTTGGTGTTGCAAAGCTGCTGTGTTGCATCGTATTCTTGTACTATAGAGGAGCTGAACTTTTGTTGGTGTTTAAAAACACTCAATATTTTAAGTCAGAGGGGAAAGAAGAAATATAGAAGTATCTTTAGTTGTAGTAAGTAGAGCAGTTCTTGAGCTCTGATTTTGGCAGTGCTTATTTGCAGTAAAATATTGTAGAATATTTAAAGTGTAGAGTGAACTGTTGGTGCATATGAGGAGCCCAGTGTCTTAAATGTAAAAGCATGTCATGCTGTGTGTTTGGTAGGGAATGGCTCGATTCAGACATTAAAAATTCAGAGTAATATAACTGAATTATTTTTGTCTTCCTCTTTCTCAGGTTGTAGCACGTACTGAGAAGGATTCCCACATTGTTGCCTTTTCACATGAAATGGTCCCGTGTCCAGTGATGGCTGATATGACGTTACCTCAAGTTTTAGTGAAAATGTATGAAGTATGTAAAAAAAAAAAAAAAAAGTCTCAGCAGCTACATTGTATTTTCTTTGTAATCAGTTTTATTACTTTGTTTAGTGTGTATCTCTGTAGCAAAACATTGGCTTTTTTGGTCCCTTTTATTTAGAGAAGTTTAAAAATGTCAATATTTCAGTTATTAAAAAATTTCAGATATTAGACATTGTAATTTAGACTGGCAGTGCTAGGTCACAATGAGTTGAAAAGAATGTTAAAAAAAAACCAACTCAGCTAAAAAAAAAAAACGTGGTTAAAACTAAGATGAAATCACTAAGTTTAATAAAAAAACCTCTGTGTGGTAAAACATGAAGCTTACATAAAAGGTAATTTTTCCACGGTTTACTAATTTCAGTATTAATGTGTTCCATGTATATTTATTTTTTTCTCTTAAGATTCCAGTGGGTACCACTGATTGTTCCCTTCCAATGATATGGGCTCAAAAAACTCAGAGGGCTGTTGATGTCTTCATTGTATTTACTGATAATGAGACCTTTGCTGGAAATACTCCTCCTGCAGCAGCCCTTAGAGAGTACAGAGAGGTAAATATGCTTCTGACTGTTTGTGATTAGTGAATGCAGTACAAAATAAATACCAACCCTAAAGATGTTTTAGGGACTGAAGTATATTGTTAAAAACTGCTCAGTCCTGCAGTTAGGTAGAATTAGTGGACATAGGGCACTAATTGTGCACATTTAAAACCACAGAATTACTATAAGGATTTGTAATTAGCCTACCCTGCTTGGTGTATTGCAATATCCATGAAACTTTGTTTGCTATTCAGGGAGTATATGAATTTTTGCATTCTAAATATAATTGGTTGAATACATTTTTTTATAGTTCTTACAGAATGAAATTTGGCTCACAGAATTAAATTTACCCTTGGTGTCTGCAGTAGATACCAAAAAGTTTAAATAAAGTAATGAAGATAAGCCTGTAGGGAAGTGTCAATAGGATGAGGTGACGCTATTTTCTGAAGAAAGCCCATTATGTTTTAAAGGGTCTAAATAGAACAAAGAAAAATAGCCTCTCCAAGCACATTGCTATTAGAAACTCAGCAAACAATCTTTTAAAGAAACTTTTTTAAACTACAAAAAATACTTCTGGTAAGCATGAGTGTATGGACTGTGTTTTAGTTTTCTTAGTTGAGGTTAGCTCCCATTCCTAAATTTGTTCTGTAGAGTTCCTGCACTCTGGCCTTCATGCCACTTGCTTTGCTTTACCTTAGAGATTACTTACCTGCAAATTCAGCTTGTAGCAGAATTGTCCAGACCACAGTTGTTGTATTTATTCAAGCAACATTTGGAAATCCTTGTCTTAGACAAAAATGCACTCTTTGAGTCTGTTGGGTGACTTGATAATTATTATTGAGTTGTCTCTAAGAATGAACTGCGTAATAGCAAATGCAGTGTTTGCATTTGAAATAATCTACGAATTGTAGTATTGCAGGAAATTTTTGCTAATATACCTCATTGCAATTATTTCCATTTATTTAAATATGTCTGCTACAGGTTAAACACAGTGTTAACAGGCAGTCTTCAGTTCTGATTGTGACATATCTCGTTTCTATCAGTATGGCTATTCAGACGGTGGTTTATGCAAGCAAGATTTGGCCCTCTGGCATGTTTAAGTTATTGTATATTTATATTCTGCCATGTTTTACTCTGTATTTGTTTTCTGACTTTTTGTTTTCTGCCCTTCCTCTAGAAAATGGGTATTCCTGCTAAACTGATTGTTTGTGGAATGACCTCAAATGGTTTTACAGTGGCAGATCCAGATGACAGAGGCATGTTGGATGTATGTGGCTTTGATACAGGAGCTTTGGAGGTTATTCGAAACTTCACTTTGGATTTGATTTAATTTTTCTAGGCATTTGCTCTTCCCAGTGGGTCCATTGCTGGCAACAGACTTCACCCTGGGAACTCCCAGCCAAATATACTTTATTAGAATATGGCATATTATATACATATCAGAATGTTACGTGAGGTGGTGGCAGTTCAAGCATCTCTGACTAGAGCTTCTCACTAAGGTGTTTGTAAGGTTGAACATAACTATGGTCTCATGCAAATCTAACAAATTAAGAAAAACTCAGCACTTGCATCTCTAGTGTCAAAATAACTGTCAGTAGCCAGTGATCCACTGGAGGTGGCACCACCCCTGTCACGCCTGGACTTGGCGCCGCACAGGAGCACCCTGCGCAGCTCAGTCACTCCTGGCTGTGCCTGTCAGTTGAATCAGATCGCCCTTCAGAACCCTGCAGGACAGCTGGTAACCCTTCTCCACACCCTTTGAGAAAGGCATCTCGACTCCTGAACCACCTTCCTTGCCTCCAGCATGCTTATTTTCCCAAGGCAGTTTATTTTTTTTTTCCTGTCCACGCACTCAAAACTTTTCTTGGACTTATTCCTGGATCAGTCTAGGGACCATGGAGCTGGAGTTTCCCAGAGCATCATCCCTTGAGTGATACCCACAGTAACTGTGTGTGCTCAGAGTCCTGTGGCACATCAACAGCCAGTCTGTATCTGTTCAGAGGGTAAACAGGACCCCCTGTCATGACCAGATAACAGCAAGGGCACAATGTGCTGTACAAACCCTTGGTCCACTGAGCTTCAGCAAGGTCTGCCTGGCCAGCCTGGCCTGCACCACATGCATCACCCCGCCCCTGTTGTCCTCCAGTTCCACAGCATCCACTGACTTGAAGAGAGGGATGGTTTTGCCTGGGCCTGTGGAAGATGCCACCACAGCAAACATTTCCATGGCATCGTGCCAGACCCCGCTCTTGCTGTCCACCAGTGCTGGAGTCAGCCCAAATGCCAGCTTGGCCAAGTCCAGCTCCCCAGTAGGGTAAGTGAAGAAGGCCACGATAATGACCATGTCCTCTTGGACTCTGGAGTTGTTGAGCTGTAGGTACTCTCACTGCAGCAGCATGCCCAGCTCCTGCTGAGAACTTGCTACTTTCATCAGCCGCAGGAACAGGGGCTTGTACTCCTGCTGGATGGCCAGCTTCTTGTCCTCCCAGGACTTCACCAGCAACAGAGACGAGTGGTGCCAGGAAGGCCTGGACCTGGTCACCCAGTGCCAGCAGATGGATCACCTTCAGTGCCCTGAGCACTGCTTGAAGTTGGAGTAGTTGAGGAGTGTGTAAAGGAAGCTGATGAGCCCCAGGAGGCCAAGGGCAGGGATAGAGGCTGCTGCTGCCTGGCTGGCACCTCCAACCACCCTCTTCAACTCCTCCACAGCTTGAGTGCAGTTCTTATTGTCGTCCTGGTCCAGTAGGTGAGCCTGCAGCTCCTGGGTCAAAAATCTGGACTTCAGGATGGGCTGGATGGGAGGCAGTGGTGCTGTGTCCTCACCCACCTGCAGACTCCTCCAGCTCCAGACCAGGAGCAGAATGAAGTCCCCATAATCCAAGAGGAAGCAGTGACCTGCTGCTCCACTTAAACAGACATAAGTCTATGGGGCCAGATGGAATCCACCCCAGGGTACTGAGGGAGCTGGCAGACAAGCTGGCCAAGCCACTCTCCATCATTTTTCATTAGTCCTGGCTCACCAGGGAGGTCCCAGATGACTGGAGGGTGGTCAATGTGATGTCCATCTAGCAGAAGGGCCTGAAGGAGGATCCAGGAAACTACAGGTCTGTCAACCTGACCTTAGTGCTGGGAAGGTTACTGAACAGGTCATCTTGATCACACAGTACATGCAGAACAACCAGGGGAGCAGGCACAGCCAGCAGGGGTTTGTGAAAGGCAGGTCCTACTTCACCAACCTGATCTTCTGTGACATGGTGACCTGCAGAGTGGATGAGGGAAAGGCTGTAGATACGTCTGCCTGGACTGTAGAAAAGCATTTGATGCTGTTTCCCACAGCATTCTCCTGAAGAAGCTGACAACCCATGGCTTGGACGGGTGAACTGTTCAGTGGATAAAGAACTGCTGATGGCCGGGCCCAGAGAGTTGCCTCTGGAGAGCTGGTGAAGGGAGTTGCCTCCAGCTGGTGGCTGATCACCAGTGATGTCTCCCAGGGGTCAGTAGGGAGGCCAGTCCTCTTTAACATCTTGTTGAGCTGGATGAGAGGATCATTTGCATATGACCTGAGGTTGGGCAGCAGGAGGGTTGATGTCCTGGAGGATAGGAAGGTGCTGCAGGGGGATATGGGCAGCCTGGATCCATGGGCCCAGGACTATTGGATGAAGTTCAGCAAGGCCAAGTGCTGGGGCCTACACTCGAGTCACAACCACCCCATGCAGCACTCCAGGCTTGGGGAAGAGTGGCTAGAAAGCTGCCTGGTGGGAAAGGATCTGACCTGTATCAGCAATAGTGTGGCCAGCAGGACCAGGACAATGATTGTCCCCCTGGACTCGGCACTGGTGAGGCCACACCTCAAATCCTGTGTCCAGTCAAGCATTGGAACAAGCTGCCCAAGGAAGTGGTGGAATCATCATCTCTGGAAGTGGTCAAAAAACGCGTGGATGTGGTGCTTAGGGGTGTGGCTGAGTGGTAGATATGGCAGTGTTAGGTTAAAGGTTGGACTCCATGAACTTAGAGGTCATTTACAACCATAACGATCCTGTGATTCTTTGTTACCTTTTTGTGAAGGGAAAACAAGAAAAGCAGATGAGAAATCTCTTTTCTCTTTTTTCCTGTTGCACACGATTTAAAATAACAGTGGGAAGTTTGCTAAAAGTGGCTACAGGGTATACATAATTTAATTTCACTTATAATAGGTTATAAATATGGAGAGATTTTTAATTTCCCCCTCCCCTGTTGCTGTGGAATGCTTGTTTGCGAGAATAAATTGACCAATTACTTTTAGAATGGGGCTGGAAAAAAATGGATTTAGTATTTTTAATAATGTCAGTTTAACAGCAACTTCACTGAGAGGGACTTTTCTTTGGGCTTTTTTAAATCTTTGTATTTTAAGCATTACTAAGGTTCAATGGTTTCCATGGTTACAGTTAAAACCTACTAAACCTGAAAGTATTTTCTGGTACATATTGAGACCATGTGACTGTGATACACGATAAAAGTTATCCAGGGAAATTTTATACTGATAAAACTGAAAGTGGAAGAGCTCATGCCAGTCTTTTTCTCTGTAGATCATCATCTGAGTTTTCTGGAGTAAATATCTCTTTAGATAAATTGAGGGGCAGTTTCTGCACAATACAGTTTCAGAAGCACTATTTTAGAATTAATACGCTTTACAGGAAGTTCTAAAAACTGTTTTTAGTAGAAAAAGACCTTGGAAATGATTGGGATGCCACATTCAGTCCATGTTACAACTTCAGGAAGCATCAGCACACTTTCAACAAGAGAGATCAACAAGTGCATGTGTCTTGGCCTGCTCTCCAAAGCTGAGTGGGAACAACCAGAAACCATAAGCTACTTTTTTTTTTTTTCCAAAAGAATGTATTCAGTAATACAGAAACAATCTTCCTAACAGGAGAGTATTTCATTTTTAAAAATATTTTTGTAGATTAATGCTACTTCTGATTTCATGAATTAATTCAAGCTAACATATTTCAAAACTACCTCCAGTTTATAGTGACCAATTCTTAAAAACTTTTATGAACTGTACAGTTGCATCCTTCATGTTCACAAAATCTTGTTTAGGAAGTGATTGAAACTGGATTCATTTTTTTATTTTTTTATTTTTAGTCTTATAGTAAGACTGTGAGTAAACAAGGAGAAAGCTAGTGAGTATCTTACCACTTTGGAACAGGGATTGATAGCAATTCATGTGTATATGTATTTAATTCTGTGTGTGTTTTATATGTGTCAGTATGGGGGGAAGTTAAAAGATCTCTTTAGTAGATCAGTCTTAAAAGATTAGAAAGGTTTTTTTAGTGATGCTTTTACAACTTCCTCTAAAACATATGTGTGTCAGCCTCTTTTATGCTAATGATGGCTGTTTTAAACAGTGAATTTGATGTTAATTTGAAAATAATTATGATTTATAAAAATAACGCATTTACCCGTTGTGGTAAATAACATGTAAGACCATATTTTTCTGCCTAAAACCTAAGCTTTTAAATGTAAATTCATATTATACTTTTGATACTTGTAACACTTTTCTTTTTGCCTCATACATATTAATTACAAATCCAGAGCTCGCATTCTGTAGTGCGGGTATCTCTTTTGGTGCTAAAACGGGATGTTACGTGTTACTGAAGGTATTCTGCTACTTACTTACACTCTCCTTTAATGAATAAACTAAACCAGTGAGGGAAGCCATTTCTGACATTAAAACCAGGGCTTAAAGAACTGATGGTAGGAGTGTTACCTTTCAGTGAACATTAATGTAGTTACTTGTGAATTATCACTGCTCTTACAGTACAGCTCTGATAGAAAGCTTGGAGAATACAGGACTGCCACCAGCTCCTCAGGTGACATCAAGGAAAAAAAACGTGTTCCTACAAAAGCTGAGACTATACAGCACTTTGAGTTTGAAAAAGAAAACCAGCCATTTCATGTGAAAAATTGCATATCGTTCTTAGCATCTAAACAAAACACCATATCAATGTGGGGAGTAAACTCATTTGCTCAATACATGTTAAGAATTATTTCAAGTAAATGCACTGATGTTTTGGGGTTGGTTTTGGTAGTAATGTGTTTTAAATTACACAGTAGTCAAACATCTGATTAGGTGTTTCCTCTAAGCTAGAGACGTTGAAAATAACTGATGTACTTTTGCAAGTACTTTTTCTTACTTTGGAGTAGCATTTGTGAAGTCATAGGAAATATTTTGGACTAAATATAAAATTAAACAGGTGTTTCAAGTAATTTTCAAGTAAACTTACTGCAAATAAAAGGTTAGAATAGTTACTAACAGATTGAATGAACGGTTATAGTGGTGTTGCATCTTTGAAAGCAGTCCAGTTTAAAATACTTGAACTAGAGTGTGTAAGTAAAGATGAACTTTTCAGTAGAACTGATAGAAATTGTAGCTCCCTGTATTTATTGACACTGGATAGCTCTGACCCATAATAAAAGATAGTCATCCATGCTAGGGTACATAATACACTCCTAAACATTTATAGTGTCTCTGTACAAAAAAATCTTGCTAGAAATAGAATATTCTAAGTGGTTTGGTTACACAATGTAAAACTAGCACTGGTGAGACCACATTGTCATCTGCTCCTCCCTTAAGATTTACACAGAGAGGGGAAAATTAGTAAATGCTGACAACTGAAACTTTATAGTGTGACCTTTGTTCCTATGATTTTCTTTTGGGGTTTGTTATTATCTTCCAGGAAGGGGCATAGAATAACGATGCTGTGTATTCCTTTTCCCTGGATCTTTATCTTTCCTAGATCTTTATCTGCCCATACCCTGAATTTTAGGGGACAGCATGACTCATTTGCCATAACATAAATGTCCTGACTTTAGTCTTCAGTTATTAAACTGGTAATTTCCAAACCAATATCTAGACATGTAAAGAGGCAATAATTACTGTAATGCTTCAAAAATAATAGACAAAAAGTGAACTAAGGCAGAGTTGCTAAGCTGAAGCATTAGTTCAGTGTACAATAGATGACCTACCTTTTCACCAAAGACAGGGACTCTTTGAAATTAATAGTGGTGTTTGCATTGGAGGAACACTTTGGCTAACAAAGCAGAAATGGGGCTATAATTGTGCAATGCAGTTTATCAGTAAAAATTGAACAGGGAGAAGTTTAAAGCTAGTTAATTTTATTCAAAATATTGATTAAAATAACTCTAAATGCAGAGTGCAACAGCAGAGTGGATGAACGCAGGTTTCCTGATATCTGACAGAACTGAGAGGTTTCACTTTGGCTGCCATTTCACTGTGACCCCCTTAACAATTCTGCAGTGTTAAACAATTATACAGTCTAAGGCTGTAATGTTCAGGCATCTTAAGAAAGAAAAAAAGGTTCTAATGGTTGGAAGCACAACAGAGGTAAAACATTCTTCTGTAATGAAGGGCTGTAAGGAACAAACATCAAAGGCCAAGGTTCTTCATGGAAGGGACACAATCAAGAATGTGGAGAGGGCCAAGAAATAGAATTTCATGTCAGGAATTTTAGACCTGGAGCAAGGAGTAGGAGCATTTGGGATGCTTGTAGAATTAGATTACAGGCAAAATATGGGGTCCTTACCTACGTTCCTCTGTCTTTAAAAAAAAGAAAAGTCTAAAAGTAGGTGTAGCTCTGAAGTCAGAAGGGCCACTCTAAATGCCCACTGTGTGAAGGCTACTAATAACTGGCCCTAAAATACCTTGCTGCTTAAAACCACTGTTAAACCTCTTTGTTAAACATAAATCATAAGGGGGGTTGTGTTGTTCTTTTGCATTGTTGTTGTTTAACTGGTGCCCATAAATGGTTATGGCTTTAAAAGGCAATTCAACAAAATACATATTCTTGGCTTAAAGAAACACCAGCAGTTTTGGAAGTGTATTTTAATAATGGCTCTGTCTGTAAGAACACTATGAAAATATTTTTGTGCATTGCAAAAAATGCTGTGCTGCTGAACCATGTACCTGACTCACAGCTACTGTAACAGAAGCTTTAGTTTTGGTTCTGTTTGGCTTTTTTCTTCTATTACTTTTTTGCTTTACCCTTCTTTTTTTCTGTTAATGTTTATTTTTTTTCTCCTTTCCCGTCTCTTCGTCACCTCAGGCCTATACTTGAATCTTTTTTTCACAAGCTCTCATCCATTCCTTTTTTTAATTTTTGCCTCTGTTCTGCCTTTTTACTGTCATTGAGCGCTTAGCTACTTACACCGGAACTGATGTCATAGTATTTATTTTAATTTTTTTAAGAATGGATAAACTTTTTTCTTTAATTATGTAAATCTTTTACAAAACATTCGATTTGCTGTATCTGTCACATTTTTGGTAAAACTTTGTGTATAAATCAGTGACAAAAGTATACTTTGTTTATTTACAAAAATCCAACACCTGACTGTGAATAACTTTATTTTTATAAAAGTAACCTCTTACAATTGGCTTTTCAATTTTTTTTCTAGAATTGGCTCAGTGGTTTGAAACTTTTTATTCCATTAAATATTATCAAGCTGCTGTCATAGGCAGAATTAGGCAAATATTTAAATTAATATTCTGGATAAATGGGCAGCTTCTTTGCAGTATTGACTAGAGGAAGTCTTCAAAGAACAGGCTGTAGAAGTAAACCTAAGCACAGTATCATTTGCTTGTACTTTTAATTCTTACTTTCTCTGACACTTGATCAGTTTATAGGTTTATTTTGCTGTCCGCAGTGGTTTGCAGTGCAGATATGCTGTAAGCAAGCTGGTTTAATGACTTTCTTGCTGGAATGGTAGAGATTTCATCTCACCGAATTGTGTACAAATTGCTGAGTAAGAGTTCGGGGTGGGGGGAAAGGTAATACACTAACTAGGACAGTATATTGTGTATGTGCTGCTCTGAGAGATAACATGTAAGATTAGCTGATTTCGGCAGAAGGTATATGTGTGCTTACATATTTGGATTTATAATTTTGATACTTAAAGCGTGGTTTCTTTAGGTCTTTCTGCATTCTGACTTTTAAGTTTAAATATATATATATATTTGCATATATATGAGGTATGTGGAGAACTTTTACAAATCCTTCATTAACAAATAATGAATATAAATAGTTGTTTCCCTAATGTTAACCAGCTTCTTAAGAGTTAAGCACAACTAGTTACAAATAAAATGTCTTTTCATTCTTCTCTAAAAGTGCAGTTCTACTCTTTAAAAAGAATTCTGTATAAAAAAGCAACAGAGGGGCACATTCACAGATCTGTCTGCTTAGTTAAAAAACTCAGTGTTTGTTTCCAGCTTCTCAGACTTAGAAGCATGGGATTTAGGCTGGATGAGCAGGTATCCATATCTTTTAGTGGATACATTTTAATATTCAGATCCCAGGGCAAGCATATTTTAAGATAAACAGCTTTGTCCTGGAGATAATGCTGGGCACAAAATTATGGAAATTTTTAATAACTGTTCTTGAGTCTCTTAATTTGTTTGTTGTTTGGGGTTTTTTTATTATTATTTCCTAGAGTAGAACCACACTTTAACTGCCATATCATGTTTAAATAACTTAAACATAACATGGCTTTGTGCCATCCAATAATGAAGGCACTGTCTTGCTGCTACTTTCTGTGAAATTATACACAATTAATGAAAAACTATTTGGATGGGGAGCCTTAATGTGGTTAAAAAGAAGCATAATTAACCCTTTGGGTGCCTTAAGACATATCTCCTTTAATAGATGGGCACTCACTTGGATCTGCAGGCATACAGCACATTTTCTCCAGCTGGATTAGATTATTGCCTTAAGTGACAGTGCCCTGGGATTTCCAAAACTTGGAACTCAAAGGGTTATTTTAGACTACTGTTTGAAAAACGAGTCCCTAAACAGGGAACAAAATGAAAAGGTCTTTGAAAAATTCCTTTGCATACTATTGTTGTTATTTTTACATGATGGGTTTATCAGCTTTCAGGGGCAAAATTATTGCTAAACTTCTGAAAACACTTAGCTGGCTGAAGAATTCTACACAGAGAAAAAGAGTACTTGGTATTCTTTTACGACTGTATGTGCAAAATAAATTGCTTTATTAAGTATAAATTCAGGAAGAGATGCACATTTGTGTGTTTATCTTGATGACTGTGCAAAATACAGTAAATGGCAATAAAAATATAACGAGGCCAGTGTGTTTAATTAGCTTATTACACATTAAAGATGCACAGTGCAGACAACTCTATTCTGAAGACTTTCTATAAATGATGCAGTTTCAAACCTGCATCACAAAAATAAAGCTGTCAAATTTAAATTACACTCTTGTAATCCTAGCTACCTGGAGTTGAAGATAAATGTGATGCTTTTTTCCCTTGAGGGGGGAAAAAAGTAGTTTAGGTACATGCAGTGTTGAAAGCAATGGAAATAACAGGAGTAAAAATTAATTGACTAATGTTTTTATTCTAATGTGTGCACCTTTAGTTGTGTAATGGTCCCTTTTACGAAGAATGGGATAGAATTTTCTACTTGCATATGGACTTCCTTGAAATAACCAAGAGTCTTGGCATTGCCTGTTCTGGCTTTGGATGTACATTGTACTGAAACTATTGAATTTTAGTAATTTCTTTTAGACATTTAACTGAAAGTTAAAATGGATAGTAAACTGCATTCTGATTGTAGAATTTAAGTACTAAATAAACTCTATGCATATTAGACCCATTTGACTTAGTATTTTTTTTTATATATTGTTGGATTATTGTACCATAGTTTGTAGCTGCAGTTTAGTGTCAGTGAGCTGTCTGGCTCCCCTAGGAGAATTCCTGAATGGCACTGTACAGACTGATACTTTGTAGTGCAGAGTAGAGATGAAAGCCATTACTTCCCCTCTAAAGCTGCCAGACTCTTTATTCCCTTTTCTGTTCAAGTGGATATGGTTTGGGAGCTCGGTGATCAGGCACTGAAATGTGAGAGGCAGACACACACACACACCAGAATCACTGCAGCCTCATTGGGTTCTTACTTTCTTCATTACAATTTGACAGAGAAGAGTTGAATATAAAGGCACCATTAAATTAAACTGACCATTTACTGAAACAAAGCTAGAAAGCAAACTAATGTGGAGCAAAAAAATACCCATTATTCTTGTACAGTTTAGACTTCTCTGAAGCAGGATGTTAAAGCCATGAAATGACATCACTGTCTCACACGAAGAGTCCTGAGTTACATAATGATTTTTAATGACCATTTTGATTATGATAAAGCTTAAGCAAGGACACCAGTTAATTTGCTAAGTCCATAAAGTCTGTCAGAGAATGATTTGTGATTCAGAAAGCCATGGTTTGAAGTTGTTGAGTGCAGCTCATGCTGTGTGTGTATCTTTGTGATCTTCTGCATTCATCTGAAATTCTGTTTATACAAAGGAAGATGAAGCTAAGCTGGATGGCTGCTCAGGAATTTGCTTTTATTTGACACTGATGAACTAAAGGAAGCAGTTTGCCTTCATCATGAAGCCTTTGAGTATCTGTTGCACCTCCAATACAAGTCCCATTGATAAACACTCTTGGAACCTGTCAAGAAAACAAGAATTACATTAGTTACTTCTTGGAAAAAAGATAAAAGTCTTAAGTAAGCCCACATGGACTCTAATACACGCAATAGTTGTGTTCTTCTAGATGTATGTATAATACTAGTGTACAACTCATACATTTCCATAATATTTACAGAGATGGGAAGCTTTGAGTGCCCCTCAGAAGTGGGATGAAGTCACTGTGTGGGAGTTTGTAATAACTGAGTCAAGTGAGACTATAGGAAATAAAAAAAATACAAGGCAATTGTTTAACACAATGGATTAAATATACAAATGAAAAATAGATACTTGGGTTATTTCAGTGGCATTATGGAAAAGATAACTGAGGGATAGCCAGGGGGCTCTAAAGGAAAAGAGGGTACAGAACCCTTCTGCAGTACCTTGTCTTTAATTTGGGAGCTCGTATCCCACGTTACTTGTCTCAAAAAGATGAAGAACTTGATATGGACATACCCCAAGGGGCACATGTGTATCCCAAGTTCTTACTTTGCTTGTTATGTATAGGAAAAGATACTCACTGTTCTGCCACCCGTCATCTGCTCAAGAACGTCCTGGAACAGGCTTCCATTCATATTTGTGTCCAGTTCCACAGCTGTGTAATTCACATTCAAACTGTCAAAAAGCTTTTTTGCCATTTTGCAGTATGGGCATGTTGTTTTAGAGAAAATCACCACACAGTTGTCTGAAATAATGTTCTGTATGTTCAAAAGAAAGTTTAAGTCAGTGAGGTTTCAGTCAGTCAGCGTTATGCCAGTACATTTCCAACAATATTGAACAGTCATGAAAGCCAATACAGAAGTCAAAACGCTGCTGTTATGGTAACAAATACAGGAGAATTACTGCTGGCACCTATGAAGCCATGTTTGACCTGTACTTGACTCCAAAAAATTGAGTAGAGGTCTGAAAAAAACATAAAATGGGTGCAGCCTAAGAAGATCAGGTTCCAGGGCTGTGGATAAACAATGCTGCCAGCATGACTTGATAAACATAATAAACATAAGAACAGGTTCAACATGCAGAACTATTTACAGTATTTCTTTGTATAAATAAGAACACGTTTTAAGTACCCACAGCTTTTATAAATGTTGAAAATAAGTAAAAGTAGCATAAATAATGTTACCTGTATTTGACTCACAGCAGCATCATTAGACAATCCTACAGAAGTAGACTGTAGGCTCCCCATTCTCGAACTAAAAAGAAATCACAATCAGATATTCGAGCTTTCAGACAAACATCACATTTTGCAGTTCACAAATTAAGGGTTGGCTTTGTCCTGGTTTTTTTTTTTTAACCGATTTCTCTCTTACGCTCAAGTTCACTTCAGCTGCACTACCTACACCGTTCTGGTGCTCAGCGCCGGCGGGGGCAGGAGAACAGAGCCGGGTGTTGGAGCTGCCGAGCAGCCCGGGCGGGGCCGTTACTCGCCAAACGCTCCATTCCCGGCGGGGCCGGACACGTGTCCCGCCCGCGGCACCGCCCGGGGCACCGCCCGCCTCCCGCGGGAGCACCGAGAGCCGTCCCTGCCGTGCCGGCCCGGGCCCCGGAACCCCCGCTCCTCCCACGGCACCGTGACACGATCCCGATGCCTGTCCTGATCCTGACCCCGACCTCGATCCTGGGCCTGGTGATCCCTCTCCTCATCCCGATCCTGATGCCTCTCCCAGTCCCGAACCCGTTCTCGGTTCCTGTCCCGATCCCTATTCCTCTCCTTCTCTCAAACCCGATCCCTCTCCCAGTCCCATTTCAGTCTTAATCCCGATCACGATCGCAAACCCAGTCCCAATCCCAACCGCCGTCCCGATCCGGATTCCGATCCCTCTCCCGATCCCAGTCCCAACACCGATCCCGATCCCTCTCCCCCTCCCAGTCCCCGTCCCCATCCCCATCCCCATCCCCATCCCCATCCCCATCCCCATCCCATTCCCGGTCCCAATCCGGGCCCCCATTCCCGACCCCTCTCCTCGGTCCCGCTCTCACCGCCCCCCCCAGGCCGCCGCCGCCCGGCGCAGCGCCCCCTGCAGGGCCATGGCCGACACAGGAAGGGGCGGGGCTTCCCCGCAGTCCTCACCGCGGTCCGGCAGCGCCCGCTAGGCCCCCGCACCGCCCCACGGGGCTGCCCAGCGCGCTGCCGGTGCGCCGTGAGCGCCAGCGGGATGGGGTCAGAGAGGGGCAGCGATGGGATGGATTTCCCGGGATGGGGGTCAGGAGAGGGGCAGCGATGGGGTGCATTTCCCGGGATGGGGGTCAGGAGAGGGGCAGCGATGGGGTGGATTTCCCGGGATGGGGGTCAGGAGAGGGGCAGCGATGGGATGCATTTCCCGGGATGGGGGTCATTTCCCGGATGGGGGTCAGAGAGGGGCAGCGGCGGGGTGGATTTCCCGGGATGGGGGCCAGGAGATGGGGCAAGGATGGGGTGGATTTCCCGGAGGGATCGTGTGTCTATTGCCATGTGAAAATAGTTTCTCCGATGCCTTTTATCAGATCCTGATTTAGTGATACGAATAATCTGGTAAATAATCTCACTATGAGTCCCAAAGCTGCAGGAAGCGTTTTGTAAACTCCCGTTTAAAACTCCTAATGAAGGTATCGCATTAAGAGTAAAACAAATTTATCTGTTGCATTAAATTTGGCAGAAAACCACCCCTGTTGAATTCCAGCTGCTTCTCAGGAACCATAAGGACTGGAAGCAGCTGGGCTTGGATTCTGAGGGATGGCCAGTTCGGCACTAAGCAACAAAAATGCAGAGCCACTGTGGCACTGGAGCGGAATGATCTTTAAGGTCACTTCCAACCCAAACCATTCTATGATTCTATGCTGGTGGCAAACACATTGTCTGCAGAAGCACGTGTGAACACATAAAATGTAACACAGCCAGGCACAAGCACATGAAATTGGGAGATGTTGATACAGCCCTAAGAGCACGATCTCAAGCACAAGCTGCTTTCCACATTTCCCGAGGAAGCACTCGGTACAGCCGAATGTTTGATGCCCAACAGGCATCCCTGGGGGAGGAGGTAGGTGCAGCCTGCTGACAGTCCCAGGACACAGAGGTGGAGTCTCCTCTGACCTCCCTGCTCTCTTAAGCTGTATTTATATTGTTTTCTTCGAGGGAGGAGAAAAGATGAGTTACAGTTGACATCGTTTTCTGTTTAGCTGGAGTTTGACTTCAGCCATGAGCACACATGGGGTTATTGAAGTGAAGTTTGGTCAGGGCTTAGGTTGTTCCTTTGGCTCCTGTTACCTGCATTGTTTCTTACAGAGCGTGACCGCACTCCCACCGTGCTGCTCCAACTTTTGTTTCATACCTGCACTGATTTCAGCAGGGCACGACCACCTCACCTCACCTCGTGCTGCTCCATCTTTTGTTCCCTGCCTCCCTCAGCATTCCTGCTCCTCAGGGTGCAGGCATCATGTCCCTGGTGAACTACTGCCAATGCACACACTGTCTTGCTGAACTTTGTTTTCCAGTGTTCTCCCCAGATGAAGACAGCCTTATGTGAAAAAGAAAACCAGAACTGCACCATTTTCTTGAAATCTGAAAATAAATCTCTTTGCAGCCATGTGTGCACCATTCCCTGCTCCCTGAGCAGCAGAACTGAAATGAGTGGCTTTTTGGTGTCACTGTAACACCATAATACTGAAGAAAGTATTATCTGTAGTGTAGCAGATGTACAGGGTGTGTTTCCTAAGATGTAGCACTGGCTTAGGTGATGCAGGTTTTTGGATGAGGCATGGAAACAGGACTTGACCCACTGGAAGCATTTCAAGTTCCATTGCAATTTTCATGAGCCATAGCTCCAGTAATAATTCCAAATCCAGTCCAAGAAATTATACTCTGTTTATTCATTATGTCTTTGTCTTCTAAGTGCATCAGTATTACTCTATATCCATTGACCAATAAATATTGGCAGTGATTGGTATAATTCACAATGTTAGTAGTTGGTGTAGTATATTTGTGTGTTATTATTTCAATACCATATGTGAAATGTTATAAATACGCTCATGGTACTTCACATGCTGAGTGCTTCTAACACAGATGGGGATATTGCTGACATCCTGGAACAGGGAATTCTATGGGCTGTTGACTTTTAGTCCATTTTGTCAGTTCTTTGCACATTACTTACAGGAAGAAAAATGACCCAATTTTGCCTTTTTCAGATTTAAGAAGGGATAATGCTTTCTGCCAGTGTGGGAAAGTGTTAAGAAAATTCTGAGCATCAAAGGTTAGAAAAAGCCATGATGGGAGCTTTCTTCCAGGCTTCAAACCCTGGAATTTATATTCCCCAGGGGGACACCAGTCTGTTGGGTTCTGCTGGGAAGTGCTACGCTCCCAGTTTTTGTGTGCCTGAGCAGAAGGAATGAACCTGGAGCACAGAGGGAGCTCATGCCAGTCAGAGCTGTGTGGCTGCTCTGGTGAGCAAACTGTGTGACAGGAGCTCTGAGATCCCAAACTCCACAAGGTACCACAGGATGTGCTCCATGGAGTTACTGTTTGTCCTTCATATGCAGAGGCAATAAATATTCTCTTAATTACCTTTTATTTTTTTTTGCTATAGTCTCTTGATGACTTATTCATACTGGAATTAAATGGCATTTTTGTGATTGATAAAGCAGACATTTTTCTTTTTTTCCCTGATTTATATACAGGATCCAGAACATTTTCTCTTCAGCCTGCAGAGCAAGATGAAGAGCAAGAACCTTCTGAGAGAACCACAGAGTCACAGAATATCCTAAGCTGGAAGAGACCCGCAAAGATCACCCAGTCCACCTCCTGGCCCTGCACAGGACACCCCATGAATCCCACCATGTGCCCAGGGATGTTGTCCAAATGCTGCTTGAGCTCTGTCAGGCTTGGTGCTGTGACCACTGCCCTGGGGAGCCTGTTCCATTGCCCAACCATCCTCTGGGTAAACAGTGTTTTCCCAGCATCCAACCTAAACCTTTCACAACACAGTTTCATGCCATTCTCTCTCACCCCTTTATACTGTTTTCTTGAGGTGTTCCTGTCTGTGTCTGTGCTGTCCCAGCCAGCACTGACTGTGCTGCTGGGCACACGGTCAGGGGTAATGGGGTAAAACCCCAGGTCCCTTCCAGCAACCTCTAAAACCATTTTACCACCAACAAAACGCCTCCTAGTGCACCACAAGCATCCCAGCGCTGCCCTCCAACACTCAGCACTCCCAAACCCCATTTTAGTGTGTTTTAGCATCCTCAAAACCCTGCCAGCACCCCCTAAAACCTCATTAACACCCCCAAATCCCTCCCAGCACCCTCCAAAACCCCTTTAGCACCAACAAAACCCCTCCTTCTGCACCACAAACCATCCCTGCAGCCCCAACTCCCCCTCAAACCTCAGCAGCCCCAAACCTCATTTTAGTATGGTTTAGCATCCTCAAAACCCTGCCAGCACCCCCTAAAACAGCATTAACACCCCAACATCCATCTCAGCAGCCCGCAAAACCCTGTTAGCACCCCCAAGTCCCCCTCCCAACACCCTCTAAAACCTCCTCAGCACCAAAAGCCCTCCAGGTCATACCACCGTGCAAACCATCCCAGCGCTGTGACCCAGCTGACACCCGGGGCGTCCTGGTGCATCCCAGCTCCAGGAGAAGGAAAGCAGGGAGGATAAACTAAGGCAGTGCCTGTGTAGTGACTGTTTTCATAGAATCATAGAATCAGCCGGGTTGGAAAAGACCTCTGAGATCATCAAGTCCAACCCTTGATCCAACACTGCCGTGGTTACCAGACCATGGCACTGATGCCACATCCAGTCTCATCTTAAAAACCTCCAGGGACGGAGAATCCACCACTTCCCTGGGCAGCCCATTCCAATGTCTGATTACTCTCTCTGTAAAGAATTTCTTCCTAATATCCAACCGAAACCTCCCCTGGCACAGCTTAAGATCGTGCCCTCTTGTCCTGCTGCTGGTTGCCTGGGAGAAGAGACCAAACTCCACCTGGCTACAACCTCCTTTCAGGGAGTTGTAGGGAGTGATGAGGTCTCCCCCGAGCCTCCTCTTTTCCAGGCTAAACAGCCCCAGTTTTCACACAAAACACATTAAAACTCTGGGTGCTCGGGGCGAGGGAAAGCTGCACCCGTGACGGGAGAGGCAGAAACTTCACTCGCAGCATCCTGGAGTGCCCAAACAAGGAACAATACAATCTTGGAGAAGTCCTCGAGAATTAGATAAGGGGTGTAAACAAACAGGATGTAAACTAAGCTCTGTGTGCCCAGATAAAAGAGAGAACAAGCGCTGCAGTTTTTGGTGGTGGAACACAATGACGCTGTGCCCGCTCAAGAACAGGGGTCAGGACGACGACGAAGACCCGGAAGGACCAAGGAAGACTTCCCATGTGGGCGTGACCATGCAAAGCACGTCATTAATATGTATTCAGTAAGCAAAACTATCTAATGAATATGTAAACAGCACGCGCAATAAATAAAGGCCCGTCCATCTGCCATTTGGCGCGTCCGATTAGAGGAGCTGCCCTCCCAACGTCCAGCATGACGAATAAAAGAAGAAGGCCCTTTTTAACATCTACAAATCGGCGTTAAGAAGTTTTTTTCTGCCGCTTTCCGGCATCACCCGGGACCACCCTGAGGGCGGGAAAGGGGGGCGGGCCGCTGCCATGGCAACGCGTCCGCGGCGTCGCCCCCTGTAGGCGGTGCGGCGGCCGCGGCTCAGGCGTTCGCGGCGGGCAGCCCCGGGCGCGGCGGCGGGGTCCTGCGGCGGGCGGCGGCGACGGGGCCGGAGCGGCGGCAGGCGGGCGAAGATGGCGGACGTGCTGAGCGTGCTGCGGCAGTACAACACGCAGAAGAAGGAGATCGTGGTCAAGGGCGACGAGGTGATCTTCGGCGAGTTCTCCTGGCCCAAGAACGTCAAGACCAACTATGTCATCTGGGGGTGAGCGGCGCGGCCCGGGGCGCGGCGGGCGCAGAGGGGGGTGCGGAGGAGAAGGAGGAGGAGGAGGGAGGGAGAAGTTGCCCCGAAGTTGGGCGCGGGGACGGGGCTCGGTCCCCGCCGCTCTGCAGGGACGAGGCGAGCTGGTGCGGCCGGACTGGGACCGCGTCCCGCGGGGCCCCGGGGCCGCGCCGCCGTGCCCGGGTGTCCCGGTGGCGATGCCGCCGCCCGGCAGCCCGGCCGGGCAGGGAGCGGGCAGGGAAGGACTCGCCGCTCCCTTCGGGAAGGCTCCCGAGCCGTGCTCCGGGCCATAAGGGCCGCGGTCGGGTAGTTCCTCGATTCTCCTGCCCCTTCCTGCAGACTCACGCGATGAGATGGCAGGAGGCAGCTTCTCCCGAGTTTTTCTGGGTTTTCGGTGGAAAACGAGGCGTTCCGTAATTACGTTGTTGTTTGGACAACGCTGTCCGGCACCCGGTGACATTGTCGGGGTGTCCTGTGCAGGGACAGCGATCGGACTCAGTGACCCTGATGGGTCCCTTCCAACTCAGCATATTCTGTGATTCCCCTGTTTTAGTTGATTTCTCCAGTTTGCTGCTGTCCTGGAGCTTTGGAACACCAGGACAAAGCCAGAGAGGTCCAAACCGACACTCCCCCTGTGCTCACCTGCGAGCCCCGGTGAGCTGTGCGGGTGCCCTGCCCCTACCGGGGGCCTCTTCCTGGGCAGGACCCGGTGCAGGCTTTTCCTAATTAGTCTTGTCATAATAGACAAGTAGAGATAGTGTTTACGTGGCTTAAGTGATTGTACCAGATAAAATGCTTATTTTTCCGAAACTTCCAGAAAACAGGGGTTTGTACCTGTTGAATTTCCTGGTATGGTATGGATTGCTCCCATTGCAAGGAAGTTCTTCGTTCACCTTTCCTCAGAATTTAGCAGCTGCTTGCTTTTCTAGTCCTTGCTAGAAGAGTTCCAATGAATCTCTTTCAAACCTAGGAGAAAGAAAATGCTCATTGTTAAAGGTCAGGTAGCAAGTGTTTCAGGTATGTTATCCTGTGAAGCTTTGTGGAAAAGTAGAAGAACCTGCGGATTTCTCAAAAAAAACCCCCGAACTTGTCATTCCGTCTGACTAGGAATTATTTTTTTGTTTTGTTTTCATAATTATGATATGAATATTAGGATCCTGACTTGTAGTTTAGGAGAGAGAAAGGAAATAAACCTGTTTGTTTATCTTAACTTGCAGACGGGCTTTTTTTAGCTGATCTTACTTTGTGTTCTGTTTTATAACTAGGAATGTGCTATTTCAAGCACATTTCAGGTTTTCAGAAACTAATTTTGGAGTTATTTGTGTTTCCTGGCTCGGTAGGGGATACTGGTAGCTAGACCGAAGAGGAAGAAAAACATTGAGGTAGCAATTAAAGGTCTTAGTTGTATTTTTGCTGAGCAATGCGTAGACAGTCACGGTGGTGTCCTTGCCACAAGTTACTTTTCCCAAGCATTAACAAGCACTGGTTAACTGGACAAGCAAGATTCATTGCTCTTCTCTAGGGAACAAGAAACTGATACACCAGTCCAACTGTACTCCTGCTCAGGAGAGCTGGAATTAGACCCAGGCATTGTTACCAAAAGCCAAAAAAGACAGCAGCTGGAGAGGAAAACTGCATTATGTACAGTCAGGCAGCTTTATCTTCATGGTCAAGAAGGAACTGTGGGTGATTAGATGATACTCTGAGCAGAACAACAGCAGTGACCTCCTCATAGCTCTCTGTGTATTCACCTCCTGTGGTAGATGTGGTAGAATTTGGAGGGTTTTTATTTGTTTGAGGTAAGTTAGTAAATCTTGTTTTAGACCAGTGGCTTCTGAACTTGTGATAGGATCACACTGCTGGCAGTTCACAATGTTTCTTGGGAACCACTGTGCCATTTTGCATGTTGCATCTTCAAATTGAAGACACTGTAAAACTGAGACCAGTTCTGCAAGCCATGCTCAGTAGCTTTGACACCACAGTAATTTATGTAATTGCCAAATTTACGAGGAACATTTTAAAAAACTTTTAAGATTCAAACCCCTTTATATTCAGGTCACCTGACAGGATTCACAGTCTGCTTACACTGAGCAATTGGTGGCTTAGTCTTTCACAGAGCAAACCTTGATTTCTGTTTAGGTGTCCACAGCACGGTTGCTGTAATTGCATCTCCAGCCTGGAGAGAGTAATGCCAGTCCAAGCAGCAGCAGTGGCATTTGTCCCTGCTAGAATTAGAAGTAGTCCCATGAGACATTTAGCTCTGACTCCTCGAGCAGCTCAGCTGACAAAGTCAGCAGTGCTGCCCTGCACTGCCTTCTCTCTGTGCTACACAAAAGTCAGCCAAACAGAGAACTGGTCTGAGAACTGAGCCAAGTTAGAAGTAACCTGAAGGGGAAAAAAAAGGGAGGGAGGGCACAAAAACTAACTTTAATCCAGGTTAGTTTGCAGGTAATAGTTATATGAATACTCCTGGTGACAAGTGAGGAAGGCTACATGGCCTGAGTTTAGGTGTTTTGTGTGTTTTGATCTATGGCTCCTGAAGAGTAATTATAAAATCTGTTTCAAAACCAAAGGAAGGAATTAATCTAACAGAGAAACGTATTGCTTTGTTTGCCCAGCCGAGGGCTGTATGTGCAGCTGAGGAGTTTAAACAAGGAGCAGCTGGCCCTGGGTATTGTCATTTGTGTGATACTCAATGTGCCTCATCTTGTGTTCTTAAAGATTTCTGCTTGCTTTTGTGGATGAGACACAGGGCTTTGCTACCTCTGTAAAAATACAGGCTTTGAAACAGGAAAGAGGAAATAAATCAGTTAAAAATGAATAAATTCCTGGTGCCCACAGGTTGAAGGTGAATGGATGAGTAGGAAATAAATTTCTGGTGTTGAAAACAAGTAGGTGAAACTTTCTCTCTTGTATTATATAAACATTTTCTCATTTTTTAAGGTGGAGTTTTATTTTGTAAGAGGTGCAACTCCTTATTTTGCTTTAATGCTTATTACTGGGGTTGTTGAAGTTTACCTCTTAAGATTTAATTTTTTTCTTAACTAATTGATGCCATAACTAAATATGGGAAATAAGAGAATTAATTTCTGTTTTTACTTTGGATGTTTGTAAATTTAATGAGGTAAGCTACCCTCAGATCTGCTTGCTTTTAGTTCTCTGTTTATTGAGCAGGAGCACACACTGATGCTGAAATATCAGTTTGGACTTAGATTTTTCTCCTCATATGCACCTGCTTTTCCATCTGATGATTTCCCTTTAACATGCAATATCTTGTCCCCCTAATGAAACATCCTCTTAGAGCATGGGGATCTCTTAGGTGTGGGGTTGAAGTGATGAAGTACCAGCTGTGCCCTGCTGAGATTTGGCAGTGCCCATGGTTTGTAATACTGTATTTTCAAATTAATAGGTAAGGATTCAGTATTTTGTTTGTTTGTTTGTTTTTAAATTATGCCATTTACTGCTAAATATTGTTAAAACTTGAATAGATGACCAGCTGGACTTTTATATTCATGGCTAGGCTTTGCAAACGAAGATTTGGGAACTTTTATGTTATGCTCAGTGCATATGGAACATTCCAAAGAAATAATGAGTTATTCCAACCTAGGATAACCTAAAGTGTTTGTTTGAAAATGAAGTGACAGCTGCATCACAGGACACCATGGCTTCGCTTCAGAGCCAAGCCTATGTGGAGGAAGCCTTTGTTTCTGCCAGTGCTCCGAATTTGTTTAGATACCACCTTATCAGGGATTGTTACTGTTCTGCTCTTTACTCAAACAATTCCTTGCTGAGGAGTCCAGTTTTGTTGGCTGTAGTTGTGGAGCCAAGTTTTGCCTTCTTAGCAGTTTAAAGATACTTTGTCTCTTCCCTTTCCTCTCCAGCAGCATAATGTACACCCCCCCCCCCCCCCAGGCCAAGTTTTTGGAAGGAAGAAACAGTGGTAGAAACATTCTTTATTCTACAGTTCTACTGGTATTTTGGATCCCTTTTCTCTGTGTGATATTCATATACTGGTTTTCTCAGGCATCCTTAGGAAGGGGATGTTTTGAACCTCACTGCTAGTAATGGGTTCTGAACAGGTCATTGGGCACTTCTGTCTGGCTAATTTCAGAAAAGTGATTGCAAGCAAAGCAGTAGTGGCATTAAATCTACAGTATTGAGAAAACAGACTTACACTTCCCTTGCTTTAGTAGGTGTTTGTGTAGCTCTCTCAGGTTCAATAATGTTGTGGCTGAGTATTTTTTATTTGCTCTCCCTTCCCCCAGAGAGATTGGCACTTCTGTGGTGCATGTTGTGTTTCAGTGCTGATGGTGAGCCACGAGTAAAGCCGCTGTACTTAGAGGGAAAGCTCCTTCTTAGGGTTTTAATGGAAGGGTTTCTTCCTGAAATATTTCATAAAAAATCTGTACCAGTCTTAAATTTTATAGCTTTGGCTTGTCTTCCTCAGGCTTTAAGGTGAGCCAGCTGGTTGGGGAAGGGGACTGGGCAATGTGGAGGAGCCAGGGTCTGGCAGGTCCCAGGTGGGCAGTGGGATCGCTGCTCTTGCTGCTTTCCTGGTGAAACTGAGTGCCAGCTCTGTTTCTCAGAGCACCTGGAGTATTTAAGGAGTAGGTTTTGTTTTGAAACTTGGACAGGCATTGCTTCTCCTACAAAATCTTATCCTAACAGCATAATGAGTGAACATGTGTGAGGAGGGAATTATGTTCAATGTACATGGAGCCCAGTTGAAACTGGGAGTTTTATTGTTTGGTGGAGAGGTTTTTTTGCTAATTGTTGCATAGAACAAGTTCCCTTTTAGACTTAAAAGGTGTCCCTTTGAAACAAACTGTTTGAAAGCTGAGATTGAACTTGATGCTGTTGTGTTGCTCTGAGGTGGTCTGACTTTAGTATGGGAGATCATTGTGATTTTGTAGTTCGTTGTGGTTTTGCTAGTTTTGTGTGCAGTTAGTTTCTAGTTGCTCCTTATTTTGAACTTTTGACACTATTTTGAACCCTTTACTCTCTAGACTCCATAGAATTTATATATTCTGAGTTCTTCACTGTGCTTTCTCTAGGGGTGAAAATTCTATCCTGTTATACCTGAAGAGCATGTAATATTTTTTTTCACTCACAGTTCAGTTATGTTTCTCTGGCTGTCCCAAATAAGGCAAGGCAGTTCCTTTGATAATCAGAATAAATACGTGTGAAATGTGAATATGTACTTATGGTTTCACAGATCTCGCTTGTTTATTTTACAACCCATCCAACTCCTAGTTTGGCTTATTTTTGATAGGTTATATAATTTGTTCATTAAAGAGACTGCAGGAACACATATCCTTCACCTGTATTTTTTAATACAATTGAGAGTTCACCAGTTTGTCAGTAGCCTGATATTAATATTACTATTTGTTCTTTCACCTGTCATCTGGACAGAGATCTTTTCTAAAAAAGGGTGTGCTTGTAAGAGAGATGGAGAGTTTAAATGTTACTATTTTTGTTTCACTGGTTTACAGGACAGGGAAAGAGGGCCAGCCCAGGGAATACTACACTTTGGATTCTATCTTGTTCCTGCTCAATAATGTGCACCTTTCCCATCCTGTGTATGTCCGTCGTGCCGCGGTAAGTACCTCATACAACATTGGTTTTTTTCTTGTGATAAGTAATACCGTGTGTAGATATTCTGGGGGGATGACAGTAGCACTGAGATGGATGAATCTGGCTGGGGAAGGGGGAAAAGATATGCACCAAAGTGTGTGAGTGCACGTGAGAGTTTAAAAACCAGCACCTCTACGTAAGGATCCCGTGACAGTCCCTGCCAAGGTGGAGCATTTTTCTTGGCAGTTTGCTTCCTAACAGATTATCCCTTCAAACCACCAGGTTGCATTTACAGCAAGTGTGTGTCACCCAAATATTAACAGTGGTGTAGTTTCTCTTGATATTCTATGGACACACTTGTTTCCAGCACTATTTCAAAAGAGTACTTTTGTCCATCTGTTCTGTTGTGCAATTCCAATCTAGATGATCCTTTAGTGCCTGAGAGGGCAAAGATCAACAGAACGGACTAAAATACAGCAAAATAACTTTGGAGTGGACTTGGAAATATGCAATCTAATTAGAGAAATTAGTGGATAAGCTCTACAAATAAAGATAGAGGAATTCTCAGTGGAAAAAGTCCTTTTGATTTCCATTTGACTGCTTTCTATGAGCTCACACTTCATCTTCCCATGTGCTGCATGATTATCTGACACAGCAGTGCTGCATGTTTTAGGTACTTGGAACAAGAAAATTGAGATACTTAATTTCTGTGTATCAACACAGACTCCTGGCAGAGAATTGTGTGTTAAAAGCTAACCTTATTTGCAAGTTTGAAGTGAAGGAGGAAAAAAGGCTGTCCTCTCTTTCAGTTTTTCAGCAGACAGCATGTTTCATTTTGTGTAGCTGAACATCCTCTAGGATGTAGTTGCATTTTGAAGCTTGCTAGTTAAACTTTCTTGGGTGGCAGGACACGTGTTCCTGTCTTTGTGTGAATGGGTACTTTTCAGCAAGAGACTTTGAGGAAAGAACAGTTTAATATCATGTCTGCTGTCTTTTCAGACTGAAAACATTCCTGTGGTAAGAAGACCTGATAGGAAAGACTTGCTTGCATACCTAAATGGGGAAACATGTGAGTGATGTGTTCTTTTGCCTTGGACACATAGTGCACTTTGCTGCTTCATATTCATGGCACAAGTGAAGGGTAGGAGGGGAAGAGTGGTCAACAATGGTCAGTCTGCATCTTAATTGAATATGTTCAGACTTCTCAACAAGGTTATTAATTTTGTTCTGAAATTAATTGCTTTTATGATGCTTAGGTAAGAGTTGCATTCCTACATGCATGTTTAGAAGTGAGCTGCCTTATTATTATTATTAACATCCTCAATAGTTATGTGTTAGAATGCTTAGCATGTATGTTTTTTCTGTCTCTAGACTGTGGGAAGCTTTCAGTAGTACATTGATCTTGAATGCAAGAAATGTGTGGGATAAAATCTTCAGAAAAACGTATCAAATCACTGCTTTGTCAGTCTGACAGATTTACCTAGTATTTCATCATCTTACATTTTTTGTTAACAATGGTCAGAATAAAGAGATTTCTCTGAGAAGAAGATAAATATCACTTGCCTTTGTAGGTTGCTCTGTTTTGTTGGTGGCCTTAAAATTTTAAGTATCCTGGAATATGAGATTATTTCTGTAATATGGGCAGTAGAACCATTTTTTAAAGGGACTGGCAATTTGTCTTTGTTCCAAAAAACTGGACAAACTGGTAGATCTTGATTCCAGGCTCTAATTAGCACTGTGACTCTCTTTTATGTGGTATATAGAGATCATAAAATCACTGACTAATTTATGTTGAAAGGGACCACAGGAGGCCAGCAGGTTCAATCCCCTTTTCAAAGAAGGGCCAGATGACCCTGAGCAACCTGATCTAACTTTATATTCAGACAGGTTGTGAATATCTCCACTCCACTGGTCCCAGTGTTTGACCGCTCTTACTACCTGATATCTAGTTACAATTTCCATTGTTGCAGTTTCTTTTGTCCCTCTTCCTTTTTGACTCAAATATTATGGCTGATATTTTGTGTTTAAACTAAATGTTCTGTTTGATTACAGCAACCTCATCAAGCATAGACAGAAGTGCTCCACTTGAAATTGGTCTTCAACGGTCCACTCAAGGTACAATTTAATTAAAAAATATCTTTTTTATTTTATTAAAGTCTACTACAGTCTTGCATTTTTAATGTTTTCTTTTTCTTGTAGTTAAAAGAGCAGCAGATGAAATATTAGCAGAAGCAAAGAAACCAAGAATAGAGGTAATGACAGTAACTGTCATCAGTACAAACTGGGGGTAGTGGTATATTACAGTATTTATTTCTTTTTGTAGAAAGTCCTCTGGCTTCTCTGTCCTCTGAGTCCACACAATACTTCTTTTAGTGTGAATGCGAACTGGAAGGAGTTGGAATTAAAGCCTCTTATTTAAATGTGGAATTTTGGTTCCTGTATGAAATTTTGGTTGTAGTATGAAAGGGGAAAGCTTGACCACACATCACTTAAATACCCTTTGCACTGTAACGTGTCTGCTAAGATGGGACTGGAATAAAAGTGCTCTGTAATGACTTGCTCCAGTTATTTGCCATTATGACTTAAATGCCCGTCCTATATCTATCAATGCAGACTTTGTTTTACCTGCTGGCTCAGTCCCTTTGATAGCAGTATATGAAGCTGTCCCTGTGATTACTGTTTTATGAAACTATGTCTTAGATAATTAATTAATTAAACAGTGTATTTTCACAAGTGCCTCTTTAATAGAAGCAATGTGTCTAATTATTACTAATTACTAGTTACATTACTTAACTCTACCTGGTTTTAAAAAATTAGTTAGTTTTTCTTGATAATTTATTTGAAAAGTATGTCCATCCAGTTGTCTCCTCTGAGTTACAAATCTGTATATGTTTTCAGAGTACTGAGGCTTTATGATTCTTCTTAAAAGAAGAGTTATCAAAATACATAAATTCACTTATTCAAGAATTGGATTTGAACATTGCTTGTGCTTACCTATAACTGCACAGGTATCATAAAAACTTGATGCATTCTTAATGGCACATAAGCAGATGATTGCTGTGAGATGACCTATTGCTGATCCATAGATTTTATTCTGTGTTACTCTGTGTGGTTATGGTGCCAGTATGTTTTGAAACTGTATTTTCTTCACCACCATAATTTGGATAATCAAGAGTTCTGCGTATAAGTGTCATGAGGTTATAGCCATCTTCTCTTTGTTTCTTTGCTGCTCTGGCAGCTTGGTGTCTGTGAAATCTGTTTTTAAGTTAATGGGAGATCATCCCAGTGTAGAGATTCCAGGTCTCTCCTGATGTGTGGGCATGGGGTTTTGCTGTGCTTCAGCCTTTCCAAACAGCCTTTTAGCAATAGGATGGCTTGATGCTGATTTTAGTTTTGTGGGGAAATGAGACAGGTTGAACACAAGTGGTATTGACATTAAGAAGCTGAAAAGATGGAATAAAATTACATCTCTCTGTTGCTTTCTCAAATTACATGTCTGTCTCAAACCTGGCTTGAGTAACCTAGAGGATTCCTTACTCTTGACTTGTTGTTTGTCTTTACTAGGAATGCCATTTCTAAAAGTTCTGCATCAAGATACAACAATTCTGAGCAGTTCTTGTCTTTAAAAATGTCACTGATTAAATATCTGGGCAAACTTGAATGTCTGATAAATTTGCCTTAAATATGTATGTGTGTGGATTTGTATTGGCCTACCTGAATATGAGCATTGTTTGCCAGCTTTGAATTCTCTGAGTGATTTTTCTTTTGTTCTCAGTTGTTGTTTAAGTGAGGCTCTTTACAAGGGAAGGGTAGTTTCCTTTTCATTATCTTATTTATACTTAGTGGTTCTTGAGAGGAAATTTCCAGTAGCTCTACAGTTAATGCTAGTGCACCGATCATAAAAAAAAAAGGGAAATAAAGATCGTCCTTGCAAATGTACAGAAAATAGTTCTGAATGGCTTTAATTCTAGTTGTATTTATTTTTTAAGAGAGAATGCACAAAAGTTGAAACACTGCAGTTAAACACTGCTGTTCCTTCCAGGATGAGGAGTGCGTGCGCCTCGACAAGGAGCGCTTGGCAGCTCGGCTGGAAGGACATAAGGAAGGTATCGTGCAAACGGAGCAGATCAGGTAGGATTGCTTTTTTTTTTTTATGGATAATGCTTAATTATAGGATGGATAGCAATTCTTGTGCTGTTCAAGGGAGCCAGTTTTACTTCTGTCCAACAGCTCTCGGTGGAATTCTTCTTCCCTTAGATACTCTCATTAGTAATGTCTGGGGAGTCAGACCTTCAAACATTTATGATGGAGCAGATTCGAGTCACTTATGGAATCCATAATTAGACCTAACCACATGAAAAATACATATTTTGAATTACTTCTTCTTCTCTGTCTCTTGTATAGGCGTACTTCAAAGGAAACTAGAAAAAAAAAGGATGTCATTGTCATACCTGACTTAAGATCAGAAAGTATAAGATCAAAAAAATCAAAAAGTACACATTGTTTTGTATAAACTAATTATTTGGATGCTAGCTTGAGTGTATCACAACTTGTTTTGCAGTTGTGAGGCAGTGCTACAATGATGATTACTAAGTGTTGTTTGTAATTACTTTATATTCTCTATTTACTGATTTTTGAAATGCTGGATGTAAAAGACTGTCCCTTTAAAAAAGTACAAACAACATTTACAGGTAGTGAGTTTGAACTCCATGCTTGAACTCTGTTGTTACTTTATTCAATACCAACACAGAGAATTTCCCTTTCCAATAGCTTAGTTGTAAAGGAGAATACTTCATATCTAGTACTTAAATTAATTTTTTTAATGTATTCTCACAAAAAAAACCCCTCTTAACACAAAATTGGGTTTGGACAGTTAGGATTGTGCAATTCAGTCCTTTTTATTTCATCCCACCTGAAAAACAATAGGGCTTACTGGCAAACAAATTCTGTTTTTACAATTAAAAGCAAACAGATAAAGATATTGCACTCCTGGACTCAACTGAGCTCCCTCAAACACAGATTAATGTGACAAAGTTGCTACCATCTGTTTTTTGTTGGCCTGTCTGCTCTGAGAAGGTAACACATCTTCCAAGTGACCAAGTCCATACAACAGCACTTCAGCCAAAATTTAGATTAATGCTTTGAAGGGCTTAGAGCAGCCAGAGATGGGTTGACTGGACACAAAATTGTAATCCACTAAAAATAACAGGGAGCTGAAATTCAGATGATGTTAGAAGTGATAGTGTTAGTCCTGACGCTTTACTTTGGTGTTCTTTACTTTTATATGTTACAGTTTTGATTTTTGGATGGTTTTTATGCTAATACTGGATGGAGTCTTTATTAGAAGTTTGATTCTCATGCCCAAAACAGCAATGTCAAGCTCATAATCTTTCAGTATATATAAGGTTACTATTCTGGGGTTTACAGCATAGCCATGAACTTTAGGCAAGATGAAGTTATTTATTCACAAATTCTTTGAGAAGAATTGTTTGTGTAATTGCTCAGTCTCTGCTGTTATTTTTGCTCATTTAGATCCTTGTCTGAAGCCATGTCAGTGGAAAAAATTGCTGCTATCAAGGCAAAAATCATGGCAAAGAAAAGATCTACTATCAAAACTGATCTAGATGATGACATAACTGCTCTTAAACAGAGAAGTTTTGTTGATGCTGAAGTGGATGTAACCAGAGATATTGTCAGCAGGGAGAGAGTATGGAGGACAAGAACTACAATCTTACAAAGCACAGGCAAGGTAATGCTCTGGATACCAAGCTGGTCTACGATCCCAGTGACAAACTGCGTTTTTTAATCTCCTGTATCTGACTTGTTAATCAGAGATGGCTGGGGAGGATTGCACTCAGTGTTCCATGTAAAGGTGGGCTTGGAGTGACAGAGAAGTTTGTTCTTATCACGTTACAGTGAGCCTAAGTTATGTCTCAAAATACTTGCTTCAGCTATTTAAAAGATACCAAGTAATCACTTAAGTCCTTTTAAACAAAGCTGGCTTGAGCCCTACAGTTGGGAGGCCTCTATGAAAGTACCTGTGGGTTTGAAAAGGACAAAAGTGAGGAGTAACTGATAGAAGTAGCAACACGTGTACATTGAAAGTATATTGTGGAAAACACCAAAGGAATAAGGCAGGAAAATGCTAAAATGAAGAAAACCAGAAAGTGTTATCATAAAAAGGCTTTTGTCTATGTTTTTGTCCCTTCATACTGCTTTAATCCATGGCTTCAGCTGCACTTGGTTATGTGCCATCCAGAACATAGTTGCAAGCACAGCTTGCTCTTTCTGGACAGTTAGGCTTTCTTTATTGCAGAGATACTTGGCACTAAATTTCTCAAGGAAGCAGTAAGTCAAGTTCTAAAAGATTGCAAATGTCTGTTCTCCTGAGGTTATTGTCAAATTGAATCATTTGCCTTTGCTACCTCTTTTAAGTACTGTCACAGGAAAATAATGTTAAGAAGTAAACGAGGTGTCAATTGTCGTTTGTCTGATTTTTAACAGTATTTTACATAGCTCTCAATTTCACTGTATTGTCCCATGGCTTGGTAGAAAAATTCATTCCTGAACTGGGGGGTAATTCCCAGCTATGTGGCAGGTATCTGTGTGCTATATAAAGAGTTAGTGTTGCTTCTTTGTATCTGTGAGATTTGTAGCAACCTTGCTGCTTGATGTTTTAGTCATTGGAAAGGTCTGTACTGAAGGAATCTGGGTAGCACTTCCTCCTTTTGGGAATCATTCATGGCATTCCTATCTCAACATGTCTTCCAAGTGAAACTTGCCGAGACACTAGAGAAAGAGATGAATGTTTTAGTGTAACGTCCTTGTAATAATAGTGAGATGAGCTAGTGATTTTAAGCAAAATATAACCAGGGGAAGAGAGACAAGAAACCAGAGACTCAGTTTGTTCTTGGACTCTAGCATGCAGTTACTTTGAGCAGCCTGGTGAATATGACAGGCATAACAGCAAATCTTTTATTTCGGTTTGTGCAGGATTGCAGGAACATTCTTGGTAGCTTGGACAGAAATCATCGAATGTTAATGTTTATATTTTCGAGCAAGTAGCAGTGAGAGTAAGTAGATGGGGAAACATCACGTGTTACTGAGGGCTGTGATTTATCTCAGAACAGCTCAGGGTTTTTGTTTGTAGGTGGGTTGGGAGGGTTTTTTGGTGCGTGTTGGGGTGTTTTTTTTATGTGGTATTTTTTTCTGCTTTCTTTCTTTTTCTTCTATTTCAAGAACCTTTGTGCAAAACCTTCTCGAAAGTTGTTAAGAAACTCAGATACGGTGTCTTAGGCAGATCATTCCTTCCTTGCTCGCCTGTTCATGTAAAGAATTTTGATCAGGAAGGCATGCTATTGCTCTGCAAATGCTGTTTTGACTCTTCTGTATGATACTTGAATTGCCAATGTGCCTGATAATTCTTTTTATTGTAAATTTTCACTGTCTGCTTTGTATGGATTTATCTGCAGTCTCTTGAATCCTCCTAGAATGTTTAAAACCAAAATTGACTTCAGCAGTAGTTTACATACCACGCAGTGTGTGCCTTTGCAATATCTGAATTTCTTTGGAATTCCTGCATGAATGGTAACAAAGATTGAGCACTCCTAAATGTGAATTTTCTTTCAAAAAATTGCTTCAGGCCAAAGCACCTCCTCAGCCTCTCTTTTCCACAGAGAAACACTCTTGTGTGTGAGCTTTCCCAGTGTCCTCTGTAGTTAACTGGGATACAGAGATAGCTTAAGATGCAAAAGGGAAACACTAGGAAGATCAGGCCACAGTAAGAAGAGAATCCCTTGAGCTAATCAGCTTTCTTGCAGGTTTCCTCTGGTTTTGATGTGTTTGACCAAAGTACTGATTCCCTCAGCAATGTGCTCCTCCAAATTCTATGTAGATGGCAATAATCTCAAGTATTTACTGTTTCTCCTTTGGGACACACTTCCTGATTCTAAAGTGTGCCTTATAGAACTGTTCCAGGATTTCTTAATAAGTCTCCAGTGATGTAGTACTCTTTTTTAACATCTTAAAAAGTTCTCATGATACTTGCATTCTGCCCTTTTAGATGCTGCTTTTATTGATAGCATCTTCATTGTTACATAGCCCCCCTTGCTGAAATCACAGTGATGGATTTTTGCCTGGCTGTGGGGTTTTTTTGTTTGTCACAAGAACGCTGAATTTGAATTCACTGATACTGCTGTTGTAGAATGTTCTTCAGCAGCTGCCTCTCTAAAATGTGTACTATGGACTAAATCAGATTTATTTTTTTTTTTGATTACTTTGGCCCATTGCTCCAAAAAGCCATTACTTATGATAGCTAAAAAATTAATCACTACATCACTTCCCTTCTTGACACTTATCCAACCCACTGAGTAATTGGAATCTCTCCTAATTAGTGTTTTCTTGTTAGGAAGTCTCTGTCCTGTCCTTTTCATATTGGCAATACAGCCTTAATGCTCATGGTCTGGGACAGGGTGTCACCCATTTATTGTCATTCAGTGGTTGTCCTTCACAGTTTATTTGACTCTTAGGGTTTCTATAGTGCATCACACACCTCATTTATCTGTCTGACCCCCTTGATTACCCTCTTTTGATCAGATGTTGCATTGATTTTACTGATTTTTGTGAGGTTCCTATTGTTTGTAAAATCAGACGTCAGTTCACTTATCCTCTTCTGTTTTTAAGATTACTAGGATGTGCAGTTTGTCTCCTTGCTTATTTTTATGTTGTTGACTTAGAACATCTTTGGAGGTATTTTTCTATAGTTTTCTGTATGATTCTTATGCAGTTCTACCTTCTTTTGAAAATACAGTGTTGGATTTAATTGCTAGTGGATGAGTCATCCTGCACTGCCTGTGTTAAGTATCTGTTGGCTCTCCCCAAGTCTGTAGTGTAGTCTTCTTGATTTTTATGAATAATAGGACATTTTTATGTAATCATTCTTTAGAGCCACTTTGCATTTGTTTAGACTAAGGATTTTTTTCCCTCTCGTAGCTTAATTTTAGACCTGTCTGAGAGTGTATGTTGTTTAAAGCAATTTAATTTCAGGTTTGGCTGAAGGCTTACAACACAACATTGCTGTTTTGGTGAGTCCATGGACAGTCTAACCAACTGAAAATGTAGTAAGAATTCAAAAGCAATAAAAGTACTTCATGCTAGAGCTGCTTCTGACTTTGTTTATCATTCTTTTAACAGCCACAAATGTTGGGGGCTTAAAATTCATCTCATCTGTTTGTCCTCACTCTTCATGCAGCTCAGTTCTCATTCTTAACCTTGACAAACACACACAAAAGTCAGAATGAGGGAATTGCTGCCTTCAGACCCAATACAGTATCTGCTGTGGGAGAGGAACAGTACAGGGGTAAGGAGAGAAGTTTAAAGGAGAAAAAGTGAAAATTGTTTAATCTGTACATTGATATTTAAACAAGGTGTTGTAAGTGTCTCACTGGTGTTTCTAGTGATGGGTTTTGTATGAAGCAGACACAATAACTTCAGCTGCTTAATCATGAATAAGTTCTTTGTCATGCCATTTACTATGGCACTTGCTTCTGGAGAACAGTTTAAGTTCACCATATTTTTATGTATGTTAGATCAGTTTGAACTGAGATATTGTCTGGTGAATATATGTCAGAATTAGTGTTGACACTTTTTAAACTGCAAATATTAGGGGAAAACATTACCTTTATAATTTTGTTGTTGAGAGAACCTTTGTATACAAAGTTACATATCTTCTCAGGTAGCTACAGTTTTGAATCCATACATAGAATATTTACCATCATAAGTGTTTGGAATGTTAAGTTTTGCATTACTGCTCTGCACAGGTTTCAGTCCTGTTGGGCACATGTTTTTAAATAAATATCTGGCTGTTTTGTAAAACAAACCATTGAACACCTCGAAAAAGCCCCTGTGTCTGTACTGAAGTTGATTCCTTCCTTTCACATCCTTCCTCTGGCTTTCCTTCCTGAACAATCCTTTGGTTTTAATAAACTCCTGTAGCAGGCTACAGCAATCTTTTCTGAAGGAAAAACCTCCTCATTGCATCTCTGCTGTAAATGTATTTAGCACTTGAATTCTCCCTGTGGGAACAAATTAAAGTAGACTGAGCAGGAGTTTCAGCATTCACAGGTGTATTTGGAGAGTGTGGTTTTGTCGGTGACTGCTGATGTAGTTGATTTATATTTAGTTATTTATTTTTAATCTCCTAAATTGCTCAGAAATATCTCTTAGATAAGCAGCATGGTAACTGGGTGGGCTGGGTTAAACATGCTCTGCTTGTGTGTAGAGAAATCTTAAAGCTGGAATCTTGGAAATGCACTAATACTGGCCTTGTGAATTTATAACTTTTTGAAACGAACTGGTGTTCTCATATGAATAGTGAACTCTGACTGTTTCAGATGTTCTTTAAAAAAAAAATCATCCTTTTCTTTGTAGAATGTAGTGGGTTGACCTGGGCTGGATGGATGACAGGTGCCCCCCAAGCTGCTCCCCTCCTCAGCGGGATGGCTGGGAGAAAATAAAATGGAAAAAAATGTGTGGGTCAAGATAAAGGCAGTTTAATAAAAGCAAAGGCTGTGTGTGGAAGCAAAGGAAGACAAAAGATTTATTCTCTGCTTCTCATCAGCAGGTGATCTCTAGCCACTTCCTGGGAAGCAGGGCTTGAGTACACCTAGGAGTTGCTCCAGAAGGCAAATATGGTAATAAGAATTGCTTCTCCTCCCCCTTTCTCTTAGCTCCTATTGCCGAGCAGATGTCATATGGTAAGGAATATCCCTTGGGTCAGTTTGGGTCAGCTGTCCTGGCTGTCTGCCCTCCCAAGATCTTGCCCACCCCCAGCCTGCTGGTGAGGAGGAAATGCTGGAGGGCCAGCCTTGGTGCTGTGCCAGCACTGCTCAGCAGTAGCCAAAACAGTGGGGTGTTATCAAATGTTATCAACACCTTTCTGGCTATCAGTGCACAGCACAGCACTACGAGGGCTGCAAAGAGAGAATTAACTCCATCTCAGCCACACCCAATACATGGGAATATGCTACAGATTATTGCTAAAACTTGAAATTTTGGCTAGCACTCTTCAGTCATATTTTCTTACAGTTGCAAGTCTACTGGAATTACCTTTGCTTAAGTGAACTCTGACCCCATGCACAGGAGAAATAACATAATCCATCTTGTCAAACATGTGGGAAGGCTAAAGGTTGTACCACGTAACCTTGCTGCCTCTCTTGAGCTGCAAAGCCGGAGCAAGGGCTGCACACACTTCATGTAGGTGTGTCCAGGCACACACACATTTGTGTATCAGTGAGCAGCAGCTGCCTGGGGCTGAGCCAGCTGCTGGTTTGGTGGATTTCTCAGCTTTTAATGTTTCTGTAAAACCTTTCTCTGTTGTCTTCCTTGAGCTTTGTGTCTTTTGAAGGCATTGCAAGGCACTAGGAGTCTAGAGTGACCTGTATGGCATTTTAACATTATTGCCTGCCTGCATAGGTTCTAGGGAAAAGCACTGAAATGGAACTATATAAGTTGGCCATGAAAAATTGGAATTTGAGGTAAATATTTTTCTAATGGAGTTAGCTGTGTATAAAATCAAGGAAGGATTGGATGTGGGCTCCTTATGCAGGTATCTGTTTATAATGGAAAAACTGTTGACTCTGATCCCATACCAAGTTCTGTGTGAAGCTCAGTCCCTCTAGTTTCATAACCTTTGCATCATGAAATTGTATCTTTTTGTTAGTGTAAGATTGTTCCTTTAAGTGCATATTACTTGCTAGGTCAAGGTTGAAGTATTGAAGCAATGGTCTGGTTTATTTTTTGCTGTTGCTTCTCTGGTGCAGAGTGGCAAAGTCGATTCTCTCACAGTCTGGGTAACTAAATTTTCCCTGCTTAATATTTACAAAAACCTTAAGACAATATTCTGAATTACAACTTTTTTAAATGTAAAAATTGTTCTTCTTCCTTTCTAGTAAAGTAAGCCTGCATAAAATAAAATATTTTCCTGGCTTAATCCTTATATTTTTGTATTCTCTGTTGTGAAAGACTTAGACTAGACTATCCAGCACATTTCCTTAAGTTTTGTTTCGAAAGCATGGGAATCTTATTTGTATAAGAGGCAATTTGATTAAATAAACAACTTTGCTTTTTAACCGTTCACAATTTTTCAGATTTTATATCTCTAATTATTGCAGCCCTGTTGTAATCTATACTTTTCTTTGGAAAAAGTTACTTGATGCCCGGTGTATCCTTATCCATTAAAAAAGGCATTAATACAGAAGGGAATAGCCTCAGCTCTAACTTAATTTCATAGATCATGACTATGAATTTTACGTATTAAATTCTATAATCTTGATTTCTATTTCCCCACTGTCCCACCCTCAACCTCTGAGTATGTTTGTGTGTGTGGTGATGAGAGGTGCAGAACTGAGTAGGATGGTTGGAGTTTATAGTTGAGCTGGCTGGAGGGATTAGCACTTTACTGGTATGTGGCATTTACCTTGGATGTAACCCACAATTGCAGTTTTATCTGATACAATGTCTTGCTCTGAACTATTCCAGGATGTTATTAATCTGTGGTTTTCTTTATTTCTTTGCATAATTATTAAACAGCAGAACCTTCCATTTTTCCCCATATGAATCTCATCTTTGTGGTGGTCATATTTTTTCGTTTTGTGTTGTCACCTGGAATATACTACAGCTGCAGTTAGTATTTGCAGACTTTACTTTTTAAATTGATGTATTTTCTTTGTAGGCCTGATCCTTTTAACAGTAACTATCATATTTGAAGTAAATGTAGTCAGAAGTCACTTTTTCAGTTATTTTCAGTTTTCATATTTTTGTCCTTTTGAGCGTTCTTACTACTGAAGTCACCTGTGAGGAGATTAGTACTACAGTTATAATCACAGTTTCAGTAAATTCTTTATATGATCTTGTAACTGGAAAAGATATTTAAATTAAACAATTTGATAGCAAGACTAATATAATATTTTTATCATTTTTGACAGCTAAAAGGTCTGAGTAGAATTTTGGATATTTTAAAAGTAATCATTTGATCGTAAAAGCATCTTTATGTATGGACTCTAGGTGGCAGAATTGTTCCATGTTCCTGAAATTCTCAATAGTGGTGAATTTAATAGCACAGTTGAAAAACAGAAGGTGTGCCAGGCTAATAAGAATTAGTGTTCCATTAGTGCCTTCAAATGGAACAGGTGGATGGTTTTCGAATGGTTACACACAAGTGTCATGGTATGGCTTGAGTTCCCAAACCCCACTTTACCCAGCATCAGCTTACTTAGTAAAACTGGGCAGACAGGTTTATTGCTGCTAGGCACTGGTGCAGACATTTTGAATATATCACGTAAGGAAAGATGGGCCAGATTATAAAAATTGTATTTATATTGAGCAATAATAAGTCTTGTTTTGTATATAGGTACCTCGGATTTGACAGAAAAATCTGTAAAATGAAGCATTATGTTTCTGAAAGAAAATTAAGGTCATCTGTAAAGTAACTTCACCATCCTTAAGCACTACTGCTACAATTATTAAAAAAACCACATATTTCCATATGCTGCATTCATAGGAGAAATAAACTAGGATTATGTATGATGGGGATTGGGAGTTTTGAGTAGATTTTATGCTGTGCTGTATCTCCAGGCTATCACAGTGTTGCTGCTCCTTCACACTTCTGAATTAACCTTTTTGCTCTTTCAAATTAAATGTTTCAGTTGCCTTTCATTAATACCCTTGCTCTAAAAATTTAGTGAAGATAACATGGAACAAGTGAGAATTGGAACTTTTTACTGAAAACATAGTCCACAAATACACAGGGCTAATCTCTATGTTTTGAGCTCGCTGCAGTAGACTGTCGTGATACTTCAGTTAACTTTTTGACTGGAACACAAAGAAATGCCCAGAGGAACTTTAGTGAAAGGGGGTGTTTGATTTTTTGTATTTTTTTCCACCAGCAGTTAGTAACAAGTTTACTGATGCAGCTGAGCATCTTGTGCATTTGACATGTTCTTCAAATGAAAGCAAATAAGGGGAGTGGGAGGGTTGCATGTGTATGTCATTCAAACAGGAAGACTTCAGCATTCCTGTGTAATTCAGGATCCTGTTTCCAGCTGTGTTATCTGAAGGATTCTTGTATAAGGTGAGGAAAGATGCTGGGTCAGAAATGATGGAAATTTTTATGATCTGAATAAGCACAGTGCAGAGAATGCTAATAGTTCACACCAACATTCTACCAATATATTTTCAGGGTTGCAGTTGTTTGGGACTGTCCCTGAATATCAGTCTTGCATACGTTCAACCTTTGATTCTGAGGGCAACCTAGCACACAATGTAAAATGCAGTGCTTTAGCACCACCTCTGAATTAGAAGAACAAAGAGGAGAGAAGATCAACTTCAGTGTTGGTGAACAGTTTGCAAATTGAAGATGTATATATTCTGAGGCATAGGAGAGTGATGCCTGAAGTGATTTTTTTACTTTTTGATTTAAACTCCAGATTTAAATGTGTTTTAAATTTAGATGTGCAAAATATTTTCCTCTAAATATACAGTTCATCCTTTCGTGTTCCTTATGAACAGTTTTTTAATTTCTGTTGTACTTTTATGAGACCATCTGAATACTGTTTCCATTTCTTATGCCATGCGGTACATAGGAATTACTGAAAATGTGTGCTGGGAATATTGCCTTTCTGGTACAGCATCATGCCTTTCAGTCTGTCAGTGGCTGCAAAGGATTTAGCAGTATGTCTGAGCATATCAAGCAAATGTGTAGAGAAGTGTGGTAGGGCTTCAAATCTTCCTTCTCTAGCCCTACTATAATTTGGACAATGTTTACAGCATTCTGGAGCTCTTGATCTTCCTGGGATGCATGCCCAACAAGAAATCCTTATTGTCAGCTCAAATAAGAGTTTATTTGAGGTTTTATGGCTCCTCTCTCTCTGCAGTGAAATACCAGAATGTAAATCTGATTAAAAATTGGTTACAATTTAGCTATAGGAAAGTTTGAAGCCATATAAGCCATATTGTGTAAAAGCGTATATGCTTCTAGTTTTAGATTTAAACTTTTATTTTTGTTCAGATGATTGAGATGAAATATACTTTTCTTCAGTTTTTTTGCCAAGAATTGTTTTCTGTGAAGCTGAAATAAATATTTATCCTTGATGATCATTATTAGAAAAAGATTATTTGTTTTTACTAGCATGATGTAATGACTTTAGTAACTAGAAGTCTTTGTAAATGAGCATTGGGGTTATGGATAGTAACAGAAATTAAAGATAAGTTGCAGAATGAAGATCTCAATTTTTTTAGAATAAACCCTGATATATTTACATGGAAATATTTTTATTACAAAAGAAATCTAGTTAGTGATGAGACTTCATTAAACCTTCCTCAGCAGATCAGGCTGAGCTCGCTGGCTCTGGTATTTCTCTGCAAACAGCCTGGTGTTAAATTAACACCAGTGATAGTAACTTGACTTGGTGTATGTTAGTCACTATGTTGGCAAGGGATAGAGCATCTGTGCCAGTAAATATTGGGAATTTACATGCTGTTGCAGGTTTTCCTAAAGAACCTGTGACTCCCTTTCTGTCAGATGATGGGCTGTTTATCTGACTGTAGCTGCTGTTCCTGATTGGCATCTGGTTACCAATTTACATCTAGTGCGTGAGTTGACCTTCTACAGAAAATCTGGTATGATAGGGATTGACTTAAGGCAGTAGCAAAGGCCTGATTTGGTAGCTGCTTAAACATTTTATCTCCTTTGCAATGTGATGAATTATTATTAGGTGTAGACACTGAATTGACAGAGAGCTTTCATGGCAGTACCAATGCTCTCGTTGGCAAACGACAAGAATGGATGGAATTATCATTTTACATACTAATGATTTTGTTAAGGATTGTTTTTAAAGCATTTTCAGGTTTTCTTAAGACAGTGCAGAGAAACAAATACTTGGGTGGGTTTTGGTTTTTTTTATGTTCTGTGGGTTTCTTTCCTTTTCTGCTCTGTCCCCCAGATCAGAAGTTTTTGGTAATGAAAATGTATTATTAAGCTTAACTAAATCTAGGGCAGAAGCTGGGGGATGTTCATATTCTGATCTCTGAAGGTATAAACAATGAAAACTTAGCAGTCTTGCAACTGTGTGGGGCTTTGCAAATCAGTTGGTACCTGCAGTGGACATCCTGCTCAATCTTTTTTCTGTCATATTAATGTAATCCCACATCCCTGACCATGCCAGTGAACAGCAAGAAGATGATGTTCGTTCGACTGCTTGTTAAAACACTGCTGGTTTTTTCCTCTTCCAAACAGACATTAGTTGTGACCTTGGGGGACTTGCATTTTCATGCTGTGGAAAAAAAGACATCAGCAGGAACCCTTTCTAATTCCATGCTTATTAGTGACTTGTTTTCCGCAGATGGGAGAAAATCCTGGGGTTTTTTTTACCTGAAATAATTTAAAATTTGGTCCAGGATGTGCCATTTCAGAATATTAAAATCTCAGATGCTGAAAGGCCTTTTGAAAAATTCATAATTTGAAATTTAAACTCACTTTTAGACTATGTTAACTGTAGGTTTTGTGAATGAAATACTGATGTGAAAGCTGGTTGTAGCTCCCTTGTGACTGGAAGAAGTTTGGCTTTTGGGTTGACAATCACTCTTAGAAAATTCCTTCTTTCATTAATTAGTTCCTCCTTGTGCATTTGAGAAGATGGAGTAGCTAATTTTTTCCTAGAGACAGTATGGGATTAAGCACAGCAATAACAAGAATTGTGATGGATATGCTGCCCAGTCCACACTCTGGGATAAATCTCTGAATTTCCAGTAAAAGCGTGTAGTTTAGACTTACTCAAAATCAGCTCCATTCTTCGGAAAATATCTTCCTATCATTGATATGTGCATGGCTCGCAGCTCTTCAAAGTTGGGGTTTTTTTCCCCGGGATTTTTCAGACTGAAAAAAACTTCAAATACAGTTTTGTGTGAGTTCTTTCAGACTTTGTCAAAAGAGCTGGGTTTGCTCAGGGAATGGCTTTGCCTTTATAAGTCACTTCTGGTGGTCTTCCAGTTCCTGCCTTGCTGACTTGGAATGGATTGGCAACATGCTGGCTGAGGTCAAGGTAACAGGCTTAGAGAAGCTTTGCAGTACAACTCTCTCTAAATGATTTCTATGAAATTCGCTCCAGAAGTCTTTGTTTTGTAATTCCTGTGTTTGTTTCATAAGGCCGGTGGTATTAACACCACTTCATTGTTAGTATACAGTACTCTGGAAGAGTGTAAGCATTTATGAATACTTTATCTTGTAATGCACAAGTAAAAATAGAAAAAAAAAAACAACTGTTTTCCTTAATTGATAAAAGGTTTCTTTTACTGATGAACTGTGACTGAAAATTGACATTAGTGACAGACATTGTGTACACCTAACCCTATAGCTTAAAATGCCTATTGAGTGGTAATAAAAGCATATACCTTTCAGAAGTTAAATTAGCATTTGCATTTTTGTGTAGAATAAAGCAGCTTTACTAATATTATCAAGAGGAATATGTTTTAAAAACCTTGTTATCTTTTGTTCATTTGTGCCTCAGTGACTTGATTATCTGACAAAACTGCTTGAAGGTGTTGGAATTACCTTCTATCACTCTTGAATCGAGGACTTGGGAATGCGATTTCCGTACTCGCTTCAGTTTAACATGAAAAGCTCTACTGCTTAAATTACTTGGTGCCAATTGGAGTGAAGTCATAATTCAAGATAAATGTTAAAAGAACTGCACCACAATGTGATGGTGTCGTGCCTGTGAACCATTAACAACTAGTTGAAGCATGTTCTGCTCTACTCAGGAGCCTTGCTGGAAGTGCAGGAGGTGGCTGTGTGGCTGTCTTGCCTCAGTTGCTCCATACAGGACCAGGGAGGGCCTCCCCAGGGTCCTAAGGAGTCTTTGCTGAGAGTAGCTGCACGTCCTTGGGTGGAGGAAACTTTCTTGTAGCACAGGGTCGGGCCGAGGGATGGGCTGTGCCCAAGGCACTCTGTCAGGAGGCCAAGGCTCTCATTAGTGGATTCATACCTGGGCCTCAGAGATGAGACTTGTCCTGAAAATCTTGAGTGAACATTCTTCCTTCTTGCTCCAGCATGAAGATTTCCAAAGGGAGTGTAAGGGCACAGTAGGGAAGAGGGGAGAAGGAGATGTCAAGTGCTTTGTGAAGAATTTGGTTTACCTTGTGGTGTAATGAGGCTGGTTAGATTTAGCAGATTTGGACCTTAAAGAATAGGGCATAGCAATGATGCCTTAAAACTGTGTTAATGCTTGGATCCTCTCACACAGGACTAATCAGAAAACATCTATTTAGAAAATTGGTGGGCTAGTTTTGGTTTTTTCGTGAAAAATAATGGTGTGTTCTACTAGTGTTGCTATTCTGTGAAATGTGGATGGTCAGGAAGGTTCACGAGTATCTGACATGTTTTTCAGAACTTTGCCAAGAATATTTTTGCAATTCTTCAATCAGTTAAAGCCAGAGAAGAAGGCCGAGCACCTGAGCAAAGACCTGCACCCAACACAGCACCAACGGTAAGAGCAGTGCTTTGATGAACGTGGGGGCTGTGACACCAAAAGTGAGAGTACAGTGTCTTCTCATTATTAGATACTCAATTTGTTTGGGTTTATTTCCAGTGAATGCACATTTTTCAAGCATGATTTCATAGTTATTCTTTGACTTAAGTCGCATTTATTGGTATTTGAAGAGTTGAATCTATGAGTTTAATTTCTTCAATATGCTCTTGTTACTGAGAGATTACACTGCTAGTGCCAGCTTCTGCAACTATCAAACACTAGTGACATCCTGCATGATGTGCAAAAAATGTATTAGATGAGAGCACTGCCATTTCAAACGAAATGTTTTGCTGCTTTTCTGACAGATAGGGTAGCAAATGTTTAAGAATCTGGAGCATGACTCATGAGTGGGAACAGCTCAAACCAGCTTTCTTTTGCCTGTAATAAATCAGGAGGACAGACTTAGAGCTTTGTTGTTTAAGTCTATCTAGGTATTAGACAGGATTTGTTTAGTATTGTGGTGTTTACTATTGTGTTCTGTTAAACCTAATATATTCTTGAACTCAGTGGCTGCCTGTTCGAAAAGCTGTTTAATCATACTTGGTTTTGTTTTTGCTGCTACTGCATTTAACAAACAACTAAATTCCAACATTTAAATATTTGCTTTGTGTTGAATTTCTTAAGTGGTGCATGGCATTATTCAAATATCCCATTCAGAATAGTTGTGAATATGTAACTAAGCTCTCCACAAAAAAGACTGAATTGGTATTGAGTGTGCCTCCAGATTGGCACTTTTTAAAACTTTTTTCCACAGAACGCCTTTTTTCCTCAAAATTTGTTTTTATTTATTTTATTTAACAAAACTTTAGCTTAATCAAGCTGAAATGGAAAATCTTGTGTGGCTGAAGCCTTAATCATGAATTGTTGGTTGATTCCCTGCCCCCCTCACCCCACTAATTCTTTAAGTATAACAAAAACTCAGTGATTTCGTTAAACTTACAGATTTTAGTAATGTAGTTTATTACTGCTACTTTAGTTTTCTTTCAGGTTGTTCTCATTACATTCAGTATGTGCTTCTAAACTCTGTTTCTGTAAGATTGTAAGTGGTTGCTGAAGGGAAACATCAGAAGTTTTGAAATACATTGAAACACCTACAAAAGTGAACTGATTTTATACAATCAAGTAGTTCTAAGTAGTACTTTATGAAGTTCACAAACCATCAAATACCTTTTAGTGTGTTTTACAAATCTTATTTAATCTATTTTAGGATCCCACTTTACGAAATAAGCAACCTATTCCGGCTGCCTACAACAGATATGATCAGGAAAGATTTAAAGGCAAAGAGGGTAAGTTGATTGCAATGCTTCTTTCAGAAAAAAAAAAAAAAAAAAAAGAGAACCAAAAATGTCGAGCCATGAAGTTCAGCTTAGGGGATTTTTCTCTGCTTTGCAAACCTCAGAAAAGACAAAACCCAACTCTAACTAGGCCTAAAGGTAGTTTTTTCAAGTATTAAAGTCTATAAGTATTACTTATTAGAAATTATTTCTACATGTGAATACATCTATGTTTATGGGGGTGGTTTTTTGTGTATGAAACTACTATGGAAAACTTGGTCATATATTCTATTATATCATCTTGAAGTCCTTGGCCCTGTTGGCCTCGGTGTACTTATATTGCAGTGCAGTGATTTTACTTACTATTTACTGCTCATTGACAATTGCATGGCAGGATGGAGAAAAAAAGCCAAAGCAGGATGTTTGCTAGCTTTTTCAGTATTGAAAAATAATCTAAACTAACTTCCATGAAGAGTTAATTGTTATAATAAAAGCCAAGGGAATTTGGGAAAGAAAGGAACAAAAAAATATAAAACCAAACCAACCCTTCCATGAATAATTTTACTAGTATTTATTCAGTTTGCTTCTGTTAATAATTTAAGTCTTCAAAACTCATGTATTTACCAAGTAGTTTCCCTTTTACTAACATTTCCTATTAAGAGTTAAAAATAGTAAATATCTAAACTGGACAGTATGAAATAAAAGGCAGAGAAAGAAATTAATGTCCAAGTGTAACAGTTCAAATGTACCAAAGCCTATAATTCATTGTAGACTCTTTTACAATAAGAAGCTTAGGTAAAGGAATGGTCTGTGTCCTAGATGACAAATTATATGGTTCTAGTAAACAACCCATGCAGACAACATCTGTACTAAACAGGTGGGTGTATTTTTTGCTTTTACTGCATGTGTGCAGTTCAAGAGGGAACAGAAAATAACAGGTTTTGTATGGCAGGAAACAAGAACCCAGAAGAGTTTGTCAAGCAGCTCACTGGTATGAGTTTAGAGTAGAAATTTCTGAGCAGAAATCAAAGAAGACATTAGATGATTGACGGAGAAAAAAATGTTTCTGTCTGTAATTAATAATGTTGAAAAATCCATTTCAATGTTATGTGATTCTGAGAATGTGGTGTTGGGGATTCTGTCAGTGCTGAAGTGGGCTTGACTGGACTGCAGTTCAGGTCAGTTGAAAAGGTCTTGTTCCATTTGAAAGGTTCTTTTGTGATGTGGTTATGAAATGCCTGAAATGGTCATATTCTACCTGGGTAGTTGTCATTATCATGCTCTTCAATCTAGGACAAGTTTATGTGCCTTAACTTCCTGGTTTGTTGTATTTGGTTTAGTCACATATGGAGTTAATTTTGTATTTCGGTTTTCTAGGTGTATTTAAATAAATCTGTAGTTTAAAAATAGTGGAGTAATACCAAGTTAGCTAGTGTAACCTAGCACTGGAAATACAAGCGGGTAGTAGAAAGAATGTATTTCAATCAGGAGATTAACATCATTTATGGAAGTTTATGTAGAATTAGTCATTAACATCTGGATTTCTTAAGAAAGGACCTAGAGATATTGGAGGTGTCTTCCTCAGCTACAACTTAACTTTAGGAATAGGAAAGATCTGACTTACTTCTGGGGTATTCTGTTGTAGAATTGTAACTTTAAAATTTTAGTCTAACTGGAACTCAGAGTGCAGGTGGTTTTCAAAAACCATAGTTAGGCATTAATGTTTTGTTATACTGTTCAGCAGGGTACTGTCATTTGCTTAAAACTGAACGATGCACATCATTTGCAACTGTATCACAAGTGAATTTGTTCCTTACGGGATTTTTAATTTAATTCCCCTCAAAATGAAGTTGTGACTCCCAAGTTTTCAGTGCAGAAAGGAGATTACAACCAGAAATAGTGATCAATAAAAATAAAGTAAGGCATTTTTTGTTTCTTAAACACTATTTTTTTTACAGTAATTCTAGTAAGAACTTGGAATTACACATGTTTATGGAAAGGTTGCAGTATATGGGCTTTTGGGAAAGAAGTCTGAAGGAAAAGAAAGGTGATTATTTAAGTTGAAGGTGTAATAACTTGCAGTCTTTATGTCATTGTATCCACATTTATTAGTAATGATGGGTAACACCTAAGGTGAGGTCGAACCCGACAGATTTCTGTCCTTCTGGAGGGTTTCCACATCTTGCCCTCTATGGCTGTACATGTGGTTGGCTAGAAATTTTGGAAAGCAGGATTCTATGATGCATGTAACAATGGGCATAGTGGTGGTTTTGGCTAAAAATTAAAACAAAGCCCAAAGAGGCAATGTCTCTAAGCTTCTGTTTTTGTGTCTTACCTGTTTACTCTTTCCTCAGAGGTATTGAAACCATAGAAAGGATTCACAGGACTCGTCTCCTGGTTGCATCAGGATTGTGGCTTATTGTCTATCTACAGTTTCATATAATACTACAGTATTCATGAGGATTTAGTTTAGGCAGCAAAGAGGTGAACTGCTTTTTCTTTGACTATGTGCTTGGTTTCATACAGAACTTTTCCATTATCAGTCTTGTTCTCAGCATAAGCAATTCAAAGCTTGTAGAGCTAAGAGAGTAAATTTAGAAATTTTAACATGTATTAAGTAAACTGCTGAGTTGCAGCCAAATTTCTCTGCTTCTTGTGATGGATCATTATTTCTGATGTGGTGTATCAGGATGCCTCTCTCGTTGACTTACTTAAAATTTTCATGCCAGATGGGACAGGCTTTGCTGCCAGAATGGTTTAGATTGCTTTAATAGTAAATGTGAGGAGGGAGGTAATTGTGCAGTTCTTGAAGAGCACACAATCAGTTCCATGTGCAGTCAGTGGAACTGCTTAGGCAGCCCTGAGTCAGGAGTTGTTAGTCCTCTCTCAAATGGGCGTCTTGTTACTGCGGCTTTGATTCGGTAGGACAGAGAAATCTTTGCTTTGGCATTCTTCAAGCTCTGTGATGTGCCATAGGGAATTGTTAGAATGTCATTTGCAGTAGGACTTGTACATCCTAGATACTTCCACAGTGGAAGAACGTGTTACTTGGCAGTGCATCCATTATGCCCAACTGCTCAAGTGGTTTTGAGGTGAGGAGATGAACTCCTTGCAATTACTGTCCTTGACTGCTGTTTGCTTCCTGTTGGTTTTGCTCCTTTCATGATGGCAGTCAGAGATGGTGTCTTCTCTTCAGCAACGTAGAGCTCCGTCCTGTGCTAAAACTTCTCTACTTTTACCTTTGTAGTTTTATTCATTTCCTTCACATTACTCCCTTGAGCTTTTTTTTTTTACACTTTAATAGTGTCATTTATTAACGTGTGTCTTTGCTAGTGGTATCTTATTCATGCAACAGACCATCTTGTTCCAAGTACAGTCTGTCATACCATCTTGAGCAACCTAATTTTGAAATCATTTTTCAGGATTCAAAAGTCCTGTGCCCAAATGTCATTTGATGCTTAGGAAGGTATCTTGTGTCCTCTCCTGTATGCCTCAGTGTTGGATATTTAAATACATATTTATTGATGTATATAGCTTGCAGCTCACTAGGGGTACACAGAAACCTTGAGCTGATGTGATTGTTCTATAGGGTGTTGTAGGTACTAAACTCTTTTGGATGTTATACCTTGTTTTTCCCCTCACTTTTTTGGGTGGCTTTACCTGAGATGATCCTTTTCCCGTGCTTGTTTGTTCTGTAATTTCAAAGTGTGCAATAGATGCTAATCTTGAAGGTTTAATATTTTTGTGACCCTTTGAGTGCATCTTTCAGTATAGGTGCAAAGTCAAGTTTCTCTGAGCTGCTCCAAGTTTAGACCTTTAAGTCTTGTTCCAGGAGCATTCTTCTTCTTTGCCTGATGCTGTTGTTCTCAAGGTTTCAACACAGCAGAAGCCAATTGTTACTACCCCTTCAAAACAAACAAACAAAAAAATCCGAAACCACAAAAACCTCCACCAACATTCAGTCCTATTTAGTGTAAATGTGAGAGTCTGGCTGTGCAACCGTGCGATTCCACTCCATAAATGTGAAAAGAATATTGTTGACCGCATCCAAGTGTTTCCTTCAGGAAAACTTACTGTTGACTTCCTGCTATTGTCATTTGATGTTTCAATTATTCTTTCACTGTTGGATTTTCAGACATAGCTGTCGTTTTCAGAAGTTTACCTGGCTTTCAATCAGTCCTAAGTGTTAGGCCGAGGCAACAGAGGATTGTCAAGTTATTAAATTTGCAGTGACTCTGGACTGTAACGTTTTCTTTCTCTTTCCTGTGCATTGTTAAGAAAGTTTCTTTACAAAGTATTTCTCATTATAAGTTATTTTCTTTTAAATTGTGTGATTTCCATTTACACAAGGAGAATAGAACTGGTAGCAGGAGATACAGAGTTCTAAAGTTTGACTGCCTTGTTAGACTTTTATTTATTGCATTCTCTTTTAAGATTATAGAATTCTGCTTTTTCTTTCCTAGCAGAGAATATGTGCAAGAGATTCCCATTTGGAAAAAGGTTGTGGTCTATCTCTATTTTCTGGCTTGGTGTGACCAAGTAGTTTGATAACTTTCAGTCCTGTACATTCGCATTGGTGCTGGAAAACACTCGTGGATTCATACTGTAATTGCTTTTAACAGTACCATGAGAAATTTAAGATGTTGGTGTTAATTACTTGTAAGATTATTACAGAGGTGTTATATATGAACTGTACAGAGAATTTGTAAAGTAATTAGTGTAGCTTGGAAATTCAGATGTGAAACTTTTACTTGGTAGGATACAGTTCTGTAAAGGAGTGCTCAATAAACTCTTATGCAGAATTAAATTTGGTGTCAAGGATTAAATTACTGGGACTGTGAAGTGGGGTAGTGAATCATTTCCAGGCAGTCTGCAGAGCTGCTGCTATCTGGGGTTTGAAGAGTATACAACTGAAAAAAGAAGTGGTTATTCAATCTTATTCATCCACAATTCAAACCAAGTCTTTAACTTGAGCTCTTCAGTGTTTTAAGAGACATACTGCTTTGTTCTGTTTCTGTTTGCCTTGACTTCCTTCCAGAAATTCAGGTTAATGTGTCTTTTTAAAGCTATTATTGTTTTTGTAATGCATTAGAGCTCAAGTTTATGCCTGGATTGGATGACTAGGGCTGCAGCAGGTGCAGAATCCAAGTGCAGAGTGACCTGGATGGATGTAGAGCAGTGAGCTTTAAGCAAATGGAAGGCACTCTGACCATTAATGCTTATATGCAAGGAAATGGAACATGTGCCCAAATGGTGATGGAGAATATAATCAGTCCAAAAAGCTGATACATTAGGGTACATACCTTCATTTCCAGGTCTAATTATTTTAAATAAGAAGAGTCACTCAGATTGATACATAGTGATGCTAGAAAGGTAACTAGTGAGGAACCACACTAGAAATGTGTGTGGTTCTTTTACCAGTCTTTGGGTCATTGAACTGTGGGACTGTGACCATAATACATGCAATGACTGGAGAAGAAAAGAAAACCCTAGTGATAGTTAATATTTTTGAAGCATTAGGGTTGTTTATTCAGTACTAGTTATTATGTTTAGTCTCTCAATGTAATTTTTAAGGCATCTGTTGATGTTGGTGTTTTTAACAATGATGTTTCTAAAACTGATTATATTTGGCAAACTGAAAAAGTTGCAGTAGAGTGATGAAGTTGCAGTACAGTGATTTTCATGATGAAATTATTGTTGGGCTTTGCTTGCGTTCTTTTCTCCTTAGTGTTAGACCTGCAGTTAAAGTCTTTATTATGGCCTGCTTTTCGCCTAAGGGAAATGTGTATGTTAACTTTGTAGCAATTTTATTGAAAAATTCCAGTGTATTGAAGACTCTCAAGTGAGATTTTTAACAGTTTTTCTGCATCTAATTCCAAGTTTAAAAATAAGCGTCCAAAGTCTTCCCATCACACTACTTTTATTTAAAATGCTCTTTTCTTCTTAAATACCCTTTTCTTAATAGATGGCTTATCATTTTAACTGTTGCTTCTACTACCATCAGCAAAGCTGGGATTTTGAAGCTGGAGTTACAAGCTAATTTTTGGCCAAGCACGAACATTTCATCTCAGTGCTGGTGCATGACTCAGCAGCACAGGTTGGAGCTGGTTTGGGAGGGAGAGGAAGAGAAGTATTGCTTTTGTGTTCTTAGTCAGAGGTTATGGTAGATCATTTATGCTGATGTATGCTGGGTCACATCCCCTGGTGCTCCAGGTGGCTCTCTATTCTGCTCCTCTCTGCTGTGGCCTGTGGTTCCTCTTGTATCCCAGGTCTGCTTTTGAGCAACTGCATCAGGGTCAGCCACTGTCCTTGGAGAATGCTCTGGAAGAAGTGCTTCTCTGCTTTCTATCCTGGTTCTTGAATATCTTTTACAACATTAACTTAACTAACACCTTTAGCAATTTTTGAAGTGGAAATGAGACTGTAGCTGTGGAGTCCCTGACTTGGAAGCATTTGTTTCCTGATTTGCACAGAGTGTGCACAGTGAGTGGAGCAGAAGGTGCTGCTGGTTGTGACCAAGTGTACAAACTGTTGAGACTCTATAAAATGGCACAAAAGTGCAAGTGGCAGGGCTGTCACTTGTAGCAGTGTTTATTTGTGTAAGACAAGTGAGTGTCTGACAGAATATCACATGGTGTATGTGAGAGGATCGGGTCAAAAAAGCTTCATTCTGAGAGAAGTGTCTGTGCTGCTGCCACTTCAGGGAGGGCTGCTGTGGCTACCTGGAAGCTGGCAATGCTGAACTCTCATTCACCAGTTGCTTGATAGTTAGAGGCAGGACATTTGAGAGTCAGTGGGCAGTTTGAGAGGTGGCTTTTTGTACTGGTCCCACCCTACTGCAGAGACCAGACCCTGAGCTCTGCAGTAGGTCTGGTAGTGGCTGCAGTAACTGTTTGCAGGAAGGTAAAGTGGGTACCTACATTCTCCTTTGAGCATTTAACATCTCTTAGATTTGCATTAATAAGGAAAACTACTATGCCATTATTTGCAAATTGTCAGAACTATTTTATTTACTACCTGAGTAGCTGCTATATGGCACTGGAGGCCCTGTGTAGATGCTGGAAACATCCAGCAGGCTGGAGAGCCCACTCGGATGCTTGAGGCAACAAGGGGCTCTTCATCCTAGCTGTTTACTTCTCCTGCTAGGAGAAAGGGTCAGCACAAGGCCGGGAGCAGGAAGCTGGTGAGATCCAGAGCTGTGGTTTGTGGCTCTTGTGGCTCATTAAATAAACTAGGACAGATTTTATGAGAGACTTGGAAAGATTTTTGCTAAAGATGAAACCGGTGGCAATGGAGCAGAGGCTTGTTCTCTGCCAGGTGCCTCTCTCCCCTTTGATTTACTTTCTAACTGTGCTGCTGGCTCTGTGGGCCTTTATTCCCTTTGCAATGCTGATGGAGACAGGGAACAAACATGCAGAAATAATTATAGAGCCATCATTTGTGCTGAGAGGAAAGAAACCATGGCAGGCCAGGCACAATGGGGATGCTGCTGTGCTGGCCTTGTTAACGGTTGTGGCTATTCTTTGGAAAGAACATCTCACTGAAATACTTGGAAATTCTGCACGTCACAGGCACGAGGAACCCATAATAGGTCAGTCTGGAAAGCGGAAAGGTTCCTCTGTTGGTGACCTTCTGAAATTCAGAAACAACTGTCAGCCCAGATGATACACCTCTGATTTATGTCACTCTGGGTCAACAAAAGCATTTCTTAAACCTAGGGAGCTCTACCAAGTGTTTTACAAGGTTCCAGGCATCACCTGAAGTATTAATATGCTCCTTGCCCAGAAACAGTGACCCATATAGTTAAAGAGAAAACTGTTAAACACTGTTACCCATGGAAGTGTTAGTGCAGTTGCATCTGACCATATTTAGCTCAAGTTCAGCTGTGTGACCTCTGGGTTAGGACTCAATGCATAGTTGCAACCTGGGGTTGAGGGGAAAGGTGGTAAGGCAGTATCAATTTATACAGGGAGACTAGGCTACTTTTTTTCTTTTTTTTCCTTTTTTTTTTTTTAGTAGGAAAGGCTGGATTTTTGTGTGGCTGTACCTGCATTTTTACTGTCTCAGAATCAACTCTGTGTAGTTCAGAAATGTTAAATCTGGCAGAAGGGGAGGGGTGACCTTGACAAGTCAAGATGAAGCGGGGCTGGAGCTGAGGTGACCATATAAAACAAAACACTGTCACTAACACTGGACATCTCCACTTGGTAGTTGGTGGCAGGTCTGGTAGCACAATTGAGGGAATGAGTGGAAAAAGTAAAACCCAACCCAATGTTCAGAAAGTAGATGACTATCCCTGTGGTGAGAGGAGTATGATCAGTTTTCAACTCTTAAGTGTCTTTTTCTAGGCACTGGAGAGTTATTAAATCTGGGAATCTTTTCTGCCTCATTTCCTACTAGTGTCTGATAATCTTCCTCATCTAAGGAAGAAAGGATGAGCAACCACAGATGCTTCTCAGAGCATCTGCATTGTTTTCAAGGTTGTCTGGCTTTCAATTCAAGTTAATTTACTCATGATGAGAGCAAGAAACTCTAACAGTTTTGAAAATCAAATATTTTTCTTGGACTTTTTGTAGGTTCAGATAGAAGCATTGCTTTGATTCTTTGTTATTGTTTTTGTCTATCATATATTTGTGTGTTTAGATTTTATGAAGATTTTATAACAAAAATGTACCAATTCCAAATAGCTGTTTCTGCACAGTACCTTTTACCCAAGTCTAGTTGAAATAGCCCAAAATTAGGTATAGACAAATGCTTGCTTACCATGGTTTGTTCAGTGATTATCATGCCATTTTAAGAAGGAATTAATTGGGTAGTTGGTTGATGGGATCAGTTGACAGTAGATGCATGAGGCTAGGGAATTCACAAAAGGGAAAAGGTTTTCTTGCAAGTTCTGGTGGCAGTATTCAGGAGCTTATACTTGGATCTTAGAGTGCTGAGAATAGGGAGTCAGAGAGGGAGTATTCAAAAGCAAACAGGGTAGTGGCAGCAGGTTTAGTCACTGAGCACTTGCAGGCTTCTGGCACTTAGCAAAAATTCAATCTAATTAAAACTCCTAAAAAAACCCCAAAACAAACACAAAAAAACCCCCACGAAACAAAGAACCTTTTTAATAACCTTTAGCCTGGTTGTGTGAATTCATGCAGATTCTATCCTCTGTATCATATAACCACATGCAAGTTGTAACATATTGTCATAAAGATTTAAGTCTATATCCTTTCTCTGAAGTGGCTTAAATTATTCTGTGCAGCAGGAAAAGCTTATTCTGGTTACAGAAAGCAGAAATATCAAACGGACCTCTGTCTAAAGAAAGCATATTTCTTAATGACTAAGCAGGTTTTGTATTGTGATCAGAACCTAAACCACTACCAACAGCAAGATGCTTTCTTTGAAAAACTAACTTCTGAGGTATTTCCAGTGTTGTCCATTTAGACATGATACTCCTGTGTTCACAATGACTTACAGAAGACTTTTTTTCCTTTGCAGAAACGGAAGGCTTCAAGATTGACACTATGGGCACTTACCATGGAATGACTCTGAAGTCTGTAACGGTAAGCTGGAAGTCTTTACTTTAATATGTTTTATAAAGTGATAGTGTGCCTATTGATATATGTTTAGAGGTAGAGATATCTTGTCAGCCTGGCCTAGGCTCTGGAAGGTCGCTTAGGTTGAGTAACAGAATTGGTGGAAGTTATTCTCCATGAAAAGGTAAAATGTTTTGTGTGATCTGCGTGTTTTAGAGGACTCAGGGATTTGTTTGCAGTAAAAGGTGTGCTGGGATGGCTTTGCTGGCAGATTCTTCTTGTGGAGGTGCAGCCTTTTTCTGCTCTACTTGACATACCCAGAGTTTTGCTCACCTTAGGTGTGTCTGGGAAGGACATAGTTCATAATCATAAGTGATAAAACTACACTCACAAAACTGAAGTAATAAAACTAGGTTTTGGAGCATTGTTCTGTTTCCTACTCTGTATTTAATAAAATAAATTTGTTTGGTGGTGGAAGAATTTGACCTTGGCATTACTGTTGAAGCTTTCTAGTCTAGTGAGATGATTTCTTTTGTGTGACTGTACAATGCTGTCGTTGGGAATTGCAACAGACACGGATGAGAAAGAAAGACCCTCAGATTCCCCCTTTTTTTGGCCAGTATTTTTCTGCTTTTGTGGAAGTGAGTTGAATGCTCTCAAATCCTGTTTTGATCTGCTGGTAAGTAGGACAGATGCTACAAAACTGATGTAGTGCCCTCATTAAGGTTTTTGCCATCTGCATACCTACATAAATCTGATGAATAGACAGCACTAAACACTCTCCTAAATCCATGCACTACTTCTAGTTTGCACTCCTGATTTGAACATCATATAGTATCTTGTGTGTAAATTTCCTAAAAACATTCAGAGTTTTTTCTTGTTTGATAAAAGTTCTTTCCCAGATCTTTCATTCCCAACTTCCTCTAGACTCTAACATACTTTAAAAAAAAAAAAAAAAGGGAGGCAGTACCTAAGGAAGGAATCTACTTAGTTATAAACGGTGTTGTTTCAAAACGAATTCAGAAATTGTTTGGGTGAAGAAAATATAACCTATTAACCTGTTGTGTCTGAAGATTTGTTCTTGAACTTTGTGTGAATTTTGGGCTGCTTTATGAGGGATCAAAGTGCTGTTACACCGAACCCAGGTTTCTATGGTATAAGATACCTGTTTCAAGTGGTAGTGACTTGAAATGGCTTATTAAGTAGGTTCTGTTTAAATTGTCCTGTGGGGAGGAGAAAGAAAGAAAAAAGGAAAAAGCAAGATTATAGTAAAATAGAAATGTTTTAAGTTTATCTGTGTAAAATCTGTAAAAGTGAAGGGATGCACAGTAACTCTAAAAATTATATGGTTTTTTTAAGGTCATAAAAAGTAGTTAAGGTTTTTTGTTCTAGGAATACTACCTCATGTATTGAGCCTACTACCTAGAGTTTTAAGGTTGTTATTAAGCTGTCCTTGTTGGTTTCTTCATTTAGAAAGAAAATAAAATGGATATTAAATAACTAGTAAACCTTTTTTTAACATAAACTGGAATTTTTTTAAATAACTGTTTAAGAGGTATTGCATGACTGCACATAAGGCATCATCTGGTGTCATGAGAAATATTAAAACTCCATCTGTCATTAAGCTTTTGTTTAAGAAAGGAGGTTTAAGGGATTTATGGAGCCTTATTTTACAGACTGTTAAAAAGGTGCCCTTAATGTTTAGCTCATTCATAAATTGCAGTGACATACTGGTTTTGTGTTTCAGACAGGGGAAAAATAAATCTGTTAGTTATGTTCATCTGTTTTTGTCCAAACTTTGTCATAGTAATGGACCACATAGTTCTAACCCATAATCTGAGATCGCGGTTTTATGTAGAATAGTTAATCTCCTGCCAGATAACAAGCTTCATATTTTGCTTTTACTCAGGGTTTTTTTTGTGGTTTGTACATATTTTGTTATGCTAGACAAACTAAGAAGGAAATGGGAAAGTAATTTCTTCCCCTAGGTGTTTAATGGAAAAGTACATTATACTCAGTGGCTAAATTGTAGGAATATGGAGGATAACACTGGAATTCATTCTACCTATAAAATGTAATCTGCTGTCTCATAGTATTGGTATGATCCTTGTATGAACTCATCAAACTCTCCAAAGGAATTGAAACATTAGGTAGTTCTTGGTTAGAGTCTGTCTTTAAACTTTAGCCCTCTGATTTCCAGAGGAATGGTGAAATTTGAAAGGTTCATTTTTTAAGCCATTGTTCTCCTTGACATAGCTAGCTCCTCTGTTTCTTCTATGGTGCTTGCTTCCATTGTATTTCTGGAGAGCAGTCACATTCCCTTAAAACTTATGCTTATTACCTGAGCTAAAGTGACCCAAATTTGGAGTTGCCCACCTGCTTCTCATGTAAAATTTGTAAGAACCTTTATTTCTTTCCTGTTATATTCCATACATGTCTTCCACTTGCACTCTGCCTTATTGGAATTCTCCATAATGATGTTTATGAAATGTGCAAAGCTTTTGTTTTGTGTTTGTTCTTCCTGCAATGTGAGTTGTCCTAGATGCTTGTTCTTTTTAACAGCAAAACAAAAACTTCTTCATCTTGACTGCTTTCTTTTCATCAGCGATGTTGGAAACTTTCTTAGCATTCAGAATTTGTGCCAGAACAGATGGTGAATGGTGGGCTTTTTCTGAAGTAATGTCAACTAAAATAACTTGTGCTGCTGGCAGTTCTTCTCTGTAACAGGGTTTTTGCTTAATTGGCAGACTTACTTTCTCGTAGGAAGAATGGACTTATTTATTGAATTATTATTATGAAGGCATGATTTCATGATTCTGGACCTGGAATTGTTTATAAGAGAGCATCTTCCTCAGGAAGAATTTTTCTTTTTTTTTTTAATACCTGTGGCACTTTCTATTTGCCTGGCTTGATGATGTTTTGGAAACAAGTGACTTAGTGGTGGTAGCTCTTGCTACTATCGAGTTACCCAGGGGTTTATGTTGTGAATTGTGCAGCATGACTTTCTGCAGCCTTCACTTCCAAGCATAATCCCCTGTATAGCAGGGAATCTAGTTATCTGCACCTGTGTCAGGAAAGGGAGAAGTTGCTTTTTCCACAAGTGTCTGATAAACCTGGCTGTTACATAGGGGAACTGAACTGTATCCTCTTCCAAGCTGAAGGCGTGCCCTGTATTGACTGTGTGCACTTGCAAATGGAATTGGTTTATCCATTGCAATAATAGCAATGGTGATGCTGGTTTTACTCAAGTCTTCGTGACCTGAGTATGAAAAAAAGTAATATCATGACAGCCTGTGGAGCTGTTGGGGTGATTTCCTCTGAGTTCTGAGAGCCCTGAGTGGTCACGAGCTGTGATTCAGGGAGGCTGTAAACTTGTGTGCAAGTGAACCAGATCTGCACAGCACTGCAGCAGGCCCTTGTAGAAATGATTTTGTTGTTTTTCCTAATTGCTGGAAAGCTCTCCTGTTTTAAACTTCTACTTTCTTTTAGCATTCAGGACTGCTGAAGCTCAGAAGCTTCTTTTATCTTTTGTTTTTGCTGCTAGTAATGGAATTAGTCATTGATCACCTGCACTCATAAGCAGAACTAGTGTTGGCATTTCTTTCTCTTACTAAACAGGTGGATACATCAGCTCTTGCAGGTATTGAACTGATAGCCTTCCCAGATAGTTTGGGGTTACACCTCATTGATCAGTATAGTTAGGGAGGGTTTCCGTTGAGGGACTTCACTTGTAGCAAACTCAAAGGCAAATTTCTGGGGTGTATCCAAACTTAGTAAGTTTTATCTCTGGTAAGAAATTCTACCTAAGTTTTCAGTGCTTCTGAGTTCAGTGATTAATGTTCTTCCCGAAAACTGACAGATGTAACATCCCTCTTTCCAGTGTACACTGCCAGACTTTACAACAATCTCTAGATAAAAGTACCCTGAGTAAACATATGAGATTGTCAATAATTAAATACATTTCATAGTCCCAACAGAAAACAACTAACTAAAAAGGGAGTCCCTATGTAAGCCACAGTACAAGCAGGCTTATTTTGAGAATTTGAAGACTGATTCAGCACCTCTAAGGTCAACAGTGTTTTTCAGCAATTTGTGGTCAGTATCAGATTTTGGGCATTAATTAATCTAAGCATTGTGCTTTTGTTGCGCTCAAAGTCTTTTGAGTTGATATAACCTCTGTAATTCTGCTAATTTTTTTAACTGAGAGATTGTTTAACCTCTGTATTTTCAAAGAAATAGTGTGTAGTACAACGAATGGAATTGCTAAGTTTCTGGCACTTCACAGACTGGGTCCTTGGAGAGGAAGCATATTGGGGCAGAAGCAATCAACATGGTGGATGCATGTATTTTATATAAAAGACTTAAGATAATTGATATGCTTCTGTGTGAGTTGGTAAATCCACAAGATCTCTGTAAGTGATCATGAGGAATTAAGGTTGTGATTCAGCGCCAAAAATTGAAATAACCTTTCAGAAGCATATGGTGGAATTGGACATCGTCTCTCAATGTACAGATAAATGGCCCTTATCTTTAAAACACAAATAAAAATTTAATGCATGTTAAATATTAAAGATAGGGGAGAGATACTTACTTACCCACATGTTACCAGTTTTCTGTCATGTCCTAGTCTCATTAAAATGTTTGAGGAAAGTGGTATTGAGGGAGGAGTCAACAGAACAATGGACTCTTTGAAAGTGTTTGAAACAGGCTCTGAAGTGGAACATAATTTTCATGCAGCCTGTGCATAAGCTGGTCATTATTCTCAATGTGAGTGTAACAACAGCCCCCGCTTCTCTCCACGGGCTGAGCAGAATTCTCTGTGTGCATCCCATTCAGTTATTAACCATCAAGAGGAGGTGAAGAAAGCTGTTAAATAGATTTGCATGGAGGGCGTATTTTTTAGAAGAGTTTTCCATAGATGATGCTGGAGGTTGAGACTTTTTTTCATTGGATTTGTAAATTTTTTTCCACGTTAAATATCCTTATCTGTAACTGTAATTTAGACATACCTGTGAGGTTCTTGGTCCGTGAGGGTTAAGGGCTAGGACATGACCAGGAATTCAAAAAATCTTTGAGCTGGAGAAATGGATACTTCTCCAGAACATCTGCCAGCAACCTTATGCTGCTCTTGGGTAACAGACGAGGGTTTTTCTATGTCTGTATTACTCTAATGAGAGTGGATGAAATGCAACCAAGTTTCCTAAGGACTATTACTGTATTATATAGTTAAGGCTCACACAACAATTTCAGTGGTTGGCATTTCATTGCCTCAGTCATGTTTCAAATATTAAATTACTTTCCTTTAAAGAGTTTTAGTGTAAATAGTCAAGCTGATAGAGACCAAGGAAAATCACATACAAATGCTGCTTTCAAGAAAATGTGTTAGGTTGAACAATGGTGTGCACTCGTTTTCTTTGTGATTGTAAATCGTGTACATCTGTGCCAAGACATCTTGCTGTTGTGCTGCATTATACAATAGAACTGCCTGTTTTGTTCCTCATAATAGGTTCTCTTTTATTTTGAGACTAAGAACTGCAAATTCAAGAAAAGAAGGGGATGTTGTATAACCAGTTATGCCTCTGAAAGTTAGGCATTGCTCTGTTGCCCCGCACGCTACTGAACAAAGGAGGGAGCAAGACCTGGAGCCACGTGGCTTTGTTCCTGAATGAACGTGTCTGGAGTCACTGCTGTGTGTGGAACTCGATTGTGTCAGTGTGCTAAGTGTGCTTGTGGCATGTCTGTCAGGTCCTTGAGTGGCTTTAGACATCCAGGAAGCTTTACTTAGAAAAACTTGAAAGCCTCAAACATTTTTCATATGAGTTGTAAGATGACTTGCTAGACCTGTCTTGATCTAAAGCTGAATGACACGAGTGTATTTGCTAGCACTGGGAGTATCCCTTGACAAACTCATCTGCCATGTACCCTGTGCACTAGGACTTGGATCCTTTATGAATGTTGGAGGAGTCACTCTTATTTGGAAACATGAGCCAAAATAAAACTGCCTGGGAAACTTCATTTGTGCTCCTTGAATTGGATGTCCACTTTCTACTTGAATCTTGCATAGGATTCTGCTTAGATTCATTTGTGGTTTTTGCATCTTAAGATTTGTGTGTAATATCTATGCATGAAAGTTTTGTAGGGTGTTGCTCAGAAATACCAACTGAGCCTGAGTGACAGATTTTTATACTTTGTCCTAATTGTTCTGAACAATCAAACATCGCGTGTTGCACAAGCATTAAATAATGGTATTAGCCATCTCCAAACAGCTAATGAATATATAACAGCTGCATCTACACCTGACAGTTTGTCATCAAATTTCTTCTACTGGGGAATGAACAACTCGGCTATCATGTGGGGTTGGAATTTATTCACAGCTATTGAAGGGGGTGTAAGGGTGTTGCAGACCCAGTAGAAATGAGCATGTGTCAGATGGGGAATCAGAAAACAGTTCACTTTAACATCCCTTCTTCTCCCTACAAGTTTTCCCAAAATAGTCACATGGGTAGCCATCCACTTGTCTTTGAGTAAGAATTTTAGCAAAGTTTTGAAGATTTCTAACACTTGGCAATTCATGATGCAGTCACTAAATCAAAGTTACAATTCAAGTATTGAATGATCATCTGAGTGATTTATGTAACTAATCTGAGATGACTGAGTCAAGAATTCCTTCTCTGCTCAGTTTTTCATATTATGCCATTGTCATTAGGCCATGTGATGCTTTACTATTTGCTTGTTTGCTCTTAATAAAGTAAGGTAGAATTCATTATCTGTGGAAACAAGTTTCCTACTTGGAGTACTTGCATATATGTAACTTAGCATCATAGTCATACCATCTTCTGAGCTTGGAAAGTAGGATAGCTTGATTGTAACCATAGGAACATCCCTCAAATCCCAGTCTTGTGTACATCTCACTCATGCTATCTACTACTACTTGGTTAAGCCAGAGCAAACTCTCCTTTATGATGTTTTATATTATTTTTATAAGTTCTGTACTTTGTCCTTATTGTTGCCTTCTTTGGACATACTTAAGGACTGTTGTTTCAATTTGTGGACTTTGTTCTGGTGTTGCTATTTTAAAGGTCCTCCTCCATTCCTTTCCTTCCTGCAGTTGTGGGTTTGTTTTGTTGTTTCGTTGGGATTTTTCCTTTGATTGAACTCTTTCAGTATGTGGCTGGTATTGTGTGAATCCAACCAGAGGGTGTCTCAGTGTGGCAGACTGTCTTCACAGGTGTACAGTTATTAAAAGTGTGTTATGGGCAGGTGTTCTTTAGTTCTTACATCAGAATATGTAAGGTACAGACAGTATTTTCAGAGTACATTAAACCTGCAGAGCTCAGAACTGAGCCAGATCTTTGGAGGGAAATGTTAATGAAATGCTAAGGTAAGAACCCTGGTTCTTAGTCTTTTGGGGGACAGATTTTAGGTGATGCCATTCAGCACTGTTTATCATGTAGTGCAACGTTACTAACAGGAAGGGCCACTTAGAGAGGCAAAATAGGACATATTTTTAAGCTTTTTTTAGCAGTTCCTTCTTGCACCATTTAAGAAGGTAATTGATAAGGCTGACTATATTTTGGCCTCCAACTCTATGTGACTTTAATGTTCCATCTAAATCCAGGTGTTAATCTGCCTGTGTCTTTTATGCAGCCACATACTGTTCCTCTGGAGTCATCATCCTCACTTTCAGGATGTTTAAATGTGTTTTATTTATCTTTGCTAGGAAAATCTGTAGGCAAAGTCCTGGTTTATTCAGGTCTGCTACTGGTGGTCCTAGATAACAGTCTGTTTCAGCACAGGCTTTCTCCTTAGGTAAATGACTGTAAAGACCACATAATGAACTCTGCATTAGTTATGGCTCACTCAACTGGCATTTAGGCAGCACTGATCAGACCTTCCGGAATATACCTGGGATTGGGACCTGCTGAGCTGCCATCTGGAGCTATATTTATGTTTTCCCTGAGCAATATGCTATTGCAGAAACTCCTTGCATTGCTGCTGCTGGAAGGGTGGTTCTTTGGGCTTTATCCATCTAGAACTCTCTTGAAGACACACTCAGCTGAGTTAAGGGGAGACCTGTGTATATATGAAAGTGCATTCAATGATGTATTGTGTCTTTTAATTTCCATTCACCACTTTCTGTGTTGCCCTTCTTCATTCCCAAAAACCTTGTGGGATTTTCTGGAGATTTTTGGTTTGGGATTTTCTAAGTAAAACAAACCTCATACATATAGGACTTGAGACTTATCACTGAAGATAGTGATCTGTTAAAAATAAATCTGGTTTCTTACTTTGTGAGTCAATAAATGCATAGCATGAATGTACATTTCTTTGAGATACAAACATTCTTGTAAATGTACAAGAGATACAAACATTCTTATAAAATGTAAAAAGTTAATCTGGGATTTTTGCATCTTCAGTACTTAACTATTTTAAATAATGAGGGTTTGTCCAATGTACTTAAAATGTCAAATTTATCTAAAGCAATTGGTAAATTGAAAGAAATTTATCTGAAGCAGTTGGTAAATTGAAAGAAGTTTCTCTAAAACAGTTGGTAAATTGAAAGAAATTTATAAATAACTTTGAGAACAACTGTATTTTTTACAAATACATAATTTGATTAGCTGGCCTATAAAACTGTTGGTTAGAATTCATACAACACAAATATTGCATTTGGCACATTAAGGTTTAAGAAGTCAAACTCTTTGCTGCTTTAGGAGACTTTGGATGTATTTTTAGAATTAAAATATCTTCCTTTTTTGGCTCTCCATAAAGGTATATGAGTAGATTTTGTGCATAAGCAATAGATATGCTTTTAAAATTCAGTTAAAGTGCAAAGGAAAACTTTGTGTGACTAAGCAAAGTGATGCAGTGATGTGATAAGATTGCTGGTAGTTGACTGTCAGCCTAGTTGCTGTAAATTTATAATACTTTTAATTTAGAATTTTTTTTTTAAACTCTAGGTTTATCTTCATAGGGACTATAAATATTGTCTTTTGTCTCTTTAATCACCTAAACCTCTCTTCCACGAAGTGAGGTGGGTGTCTCCTCATACCCTCCCTTGACTTGGAAAGAAGTGCAGCTGATAAATTATAGATGTTTGCTTTTGGGTGGCTTGGTGCTGCCATTGTGAGGAGACAAAGAAAAAGCATTGCCTGCCTTTCACTCCCTGGGAGCAGTAATTTGAGGGTTTAATTTCCCTGGCCAGCAATTTTCATAAAAATTTGACAAAGGCAATAACTTTTCTGCAGGTTTTATTGAAATTGGAAAGTAGTTTCAAAACACAGTGTGGCAGAAGAGAGGAAATGCTACTGAAGTAGACTGTTAACAAAGCTGTTTCCTGGCAGGTGGGTGGGAAAACCACTCTCCTTTTCCTTTGGAATATGGAGACTTGAGGGTGCATCATGCAGCACTGCTTATCAGCCCTACTTCCTACTTATCTTTGGAGCAGTTGATGTAAACCAGGCAAACAGATTTCAGAATAACTGAAATGAAAATGGAATACAGTTGTCATCAAAACAGATAACCTGCCTAATTATGTTTCATCATGATTACTAAGTAAAACAAAAGACTTGTGGATGGAGAGGGATTTATAATGCCTTAAGCCAAATGTTTTGGAGCTAATAATATATGCAATATACTATAATGCACACAATATATGCAACTACATCATATTTGATTGTAAAATCCATTCTGGTTTTGGGTGACATGATGAACTGTAACAAACCAATGATTTTTATAGTAGATTTCATATGTCTAATTAGGTCTGGGAAATAATGTCAGGAAAAAGCTTCTAAAAATATGTGGACATGAACAGCAGGTGAAATGCTGATTAAAGTAATAAAATACATATTAGAATACTAAATGGATCATAATACTATCTTAGAAATTAAAGTCTAAAGGGACTCTGAACTACCTGGTATAATGCTACATCTGGTTTTAAAGCGTAGGTTTATAGTTGGTTCAAATTCTGTAGGTTGAGTTTTAACATGTAAATCAACTTCCTTGTTCATAGTTGAAATCTTTTGAAAATGGTGTTTACTTGTTTGTTACAATTCCCATTCAGAATAATGAAAGAATTGCCTAATCAGGCAGTTTGCTCACCCAAGGTGAGCTAAATATTTAATAAGGGTAACTTGCATATGCATGTTATTGTACTGTACAACAAAAACACAGATTCAATATGTCTCTTACATTCCTTCCCCTGGCAGTTCTCAGCAAGACTCTTAATGTCCTTTTATTTTCTTCTCTGGAAAGCTGCCTGTAGTTGGCTTGTAATACCAAACACTGTGAATTGTAATCCTTTCAGATACGAATGTGGGTATTAGATAATTTTAAAGAACGAGTACCATAACAATAATCCATATGCAGGGAACGTTTTAGAGATGGAAACTTGCAATACACAGAAAATATTTTCAACTATGACTTTATTACTCCTCTATATGGAGCTGAGAGGAATAGAATATAAAAGGTAATAAGTACTCAACACCCTCCGGTTAAGATCCAGAATGGATTAAATTTAAATACCAGTTACAAGTATACTAATATTTGTGAAAGTTCTCAGTTATGAATAAGAATCATACCTTTAAGGAAATAATGTGACTTTTTCTGATGCCTCTCATAAGTGGAATGAAAATGATTGATAAACCTGACATTTAATGTTTGGCATGCTTCAGGGAGTTTCTGCTTATGTTCAGTAAGTAGTGTTTCTTTAATGAAGTCATCTATAAACCATGCTAAAATACATAGAAATATATTGATACTTCATAAACATAGCATAACTAAAGAGTGTTCACAGCTTTGAGAAGTATGCTATGATTTTTTTTGGGCTTCCTCCCTTTTTTTTTAGTTCTTTAAACAAAAGACTGACTTTGGCTAAGTAGGCTTGGCCAGTTTCCTCTCCTACTACATTGCCTAGAAGGAAGCTAAATTAATTCTGTCCATAAGAAGATTAAAAGCTGATGCAGTGGGCAGATGTTTTATTTTCTCAAGGGTCAGGGAAGTAGCGTGAGGTTCTCTGGCAAGTCTGAAGATAATGGTTGGGGGAGGAGTGTTTTGCTTCTAGTTAAATGGCAGAAAGGCATTTATACCTTTCGGTAATATGTTTGGTGTGCTGCTTGATATTATCTTGATGGGGAAAAAAAGATGTAATCTGCGTTTATTTATTAATAGTTCATTAATTTTAACAGTCTTGTAGTGAATCTGTTATACTTCAGTGTAAATTTAAGTGTTACTGTGAATTTTATTTTGCTTTCTATTCTCTGTTTTTCACTCTAAACTTTTCCATGTATAAAGGTATATACTTATCTACATTGTGGTTCAGTTAGTTTTCAATTCTTTTGCTTAATATTTTAATATTTCTCTGCTCTGTTGATAAAGCCCTGGCTGCAGTCTTGCTTACTCCTTATTGCCAAGCTGCTGTAGGAGAAACCCGTGGTGGATCCTGTGCGCTTTCTAGCAGAATCCACAGGCATTCTCTTTCTGGAGTATGCTGCTTTTTAACACCCCCCCCAGCCTGTCATCCAGCTGTTGTAGCCTCCAACCTGGTGCTGACCTGGGAGCTCTTTAATAGTTGAAGTTCACAAGTTCCCTGCCTTTCTCAGCAGCAGATCTTCCTGGATGCCAATCCTGTTTAGGGATTTTATGAAAAATAAGTGGATTTCTGGAAATGACTTTGTGCTCACACAATGGTAATCAGAGAACAGTAGCTGTGTATAATTTTGGGGAAAGAAAAGCCCTCCCGTGTCTTAAACACAACCTTTTAGTCTCTGTCAGTCAATGCTTTTCAGGACTCAAGGATCTTGTGGAACTTCCTCACAGCTCTCTTGTAGTTGCTGAGCTCCCCAAAACAGGATTTATTTTAAAGGGTAAAAATCTTAATTTATTTTTCATTTGTAATTAAACACCTCAGGTCTTTCTAGGGTGATGCTGTTGCTACCTGAGTGTGGCTAGGAGTCATTAGGGAGTTAAGAGTCTTTGATAATTGTCTGCATTTTCCAGTTAAAGCAAGTGCTTCACAGTTCTACCATTCACAAATAACCTTTTCTCCTTAATACAATGGATGATGCAATCTAATATGGCAATATACAAGTTTTCCTTAAGGCTATATCTAGATCAAGGCACTCAAGCAAATTAAAGCAAATTACCAAAGTGTACAACATCAACATTCATAAGTTACACTGCATTAAATTGCCATTGGCTGGTGATGTCTTTAGGAATAAAATTACTTTGGTGAGCTGTACGTAGTTTAATTTCCTTGGTTTACAGTGAGTGAAGGCCAATTTACTCCTGCATCGGAAAATTCATGTGGGAATTCAATGCATTTAAATTAATATGCTTTGACTTCTTACCTTTACTTGAATCTTGATAACCCTTTAGGTCATTGTGAGCCCATTAAGTTTGGGCGCAGCTTCTCTGGACTGTCAGATGTGATTCCTGCTTCTCTTGTTGCTGAGGTCTCATTTCTTAGTGCTGTGTGTAGTTCACTGCTGGCTTGCGTAGGATTATAGATTTGATCTGCACCAGAACCACAAATAAAATGAAATTACTGCTCTTCACTCCAGGTAGTAATGGCTAGATTATACAGAGCCACAGTGGTATTTATTAACTAGCCTATAAGACTGCGTGTTTTCCAGAATGCACAGTTCAGGATCATCTGGATTGCGTGTATATTCAGCAGCAAATTCAGTACCTTTTAAATTTTTCATAATGCACTTGTTCTGTGTGTATTAAAAAAGAAAAAAAAAGTTAAAAATTGTAGAGGTCTTTTTAACTTCTGATTTTATTTTGGTTGGCAAACCCAGGGGTAATCAGTTTTGCTTTCAGTTTTATGTAGGATGTTTGGGGTGTTTAAATTGGGAAAGGAATTAAATTGCTGTAGTTGCTTAACAGAGAGACTGTTTATTTTAGGGCATAGTCAATGCTTTCACACTTTACTTCAATTGTCATTACACAAGGAAAACCACTAATTTTCAGTACTTAAACTGATGAATTGAAGCCTACCACTTAAAATTTGTCCTCTCATTTACTTAATCTGCTTAGGGCAGAATATTTTCTCTTACAAGTGCTTGTCCTGCCTATGTATTTTCTCCAAAGTATGAATTTTGTGGGTTTTGCATGTTTTATCTCTCTGTTTAATAGACAGAGATGTATTAACATTTACAGAAGTGCCTCCATTTTAAAAGTTTGTAATTACTGCCCATTATTCTAAACTATTTTTGCTGGGTTTAAAAAATATTTTTCATTTAATGTAGCTAGCAGCAGCACAGTAAAGTACTGATGTTTCCTACTTCCATACTGCATATGTGGAGGATGATAATCGTCCCAGGTTAAAACATTCCTATAGTTGAATCTCTGTAGGTGAATTTCTGTGTTCTCTCCTTGCATTTTTGTGTAAATGGGGAAGCTCAGGTAATATTTCTGTGAATTCTTGGCTAAATTTTATCAACAGTTTAGGGAAGGAGTATTGGTAATAACTGGTCCTAATCAACATTTATTTATACTTCTTGGGTTTTTAAAAATCTGTCTTGGTACATTGGGAAACCATTGAAACAAGTCAATTTGATTTGGTCTTATATCTGTCGCCCCTGTTAAGCAAAGAGTTGGTCTTCACCATTTCTTGTGATATCTGAAAGACTAAAGCTTGTCAGTCAGTTTTGAAAATATTTTATAGAAAATTCAGTGAGAGGGGTATTTTTCAGAACCAGGCAGGTTTGTCATCTCTTCTGAAAGGCATCTTAGAAAGGTGATGTTTAGTGAGTTAGTGTTCACTTGTTTGAAACAATTCTAGTTAAAAATTTCTGTGATAGTGAATGTTTAACGTGTTTTTTTGAGGTGTTTGGGTGAGGAGGGAGTTTGTTACAGGGTTTGTTTAGAAAAATGCTTAGTCTTTTGTACTGCATTTTGCAGAGACTTATGTCTAGTGGATTACAGCATTATCTTTGTGATAGCTTGAGAAAAACTTTGGCTGTCAAGAGGCAGTTATAAAAGGGAAATAGGACAACAAGGAAAGAAAGCTTTATTAACAGAAAAATAATTCCATTTTTGTTGACCTCCCAAAAGCCAGGGACAAGCACATTCTTGTCTGTATTGGCCACTGAAACAAATGAAATGCCCAATGGTTTAGTTGACTGTGGTGGGAGGCAGCCTTTTTTTTCTGTGGCAACACATCTCATTGTCATCATTTTTCACTTCAAGTAACTGACAAAGCCAGTGTAAAATATGTTCAGCAAATATGTAAAGCTATTTTTGCCCGAGAGTCTGGAAGTGTCACAGAAAAAACAAATGGAAGTTGTCCAGTGCCTTGCATGGTACATCTGGGTGTGCTGAGGAGTGTGAAGGCCCACGTGAACCTCATGAAGTCCAGCAAATCCAAGTGCAAAGTGCTGCACCTGGGTCAGGACAATCTCAGACATGAGCACAGACTGGGACAAGAGCTCACAGAAAGCAGCCCTGCAGAGGAGGACCTGGGGGTTCTGGTGAGAGCTCAGCGTTGGCTCAAAGGAGCCAGAGGTGCAGTGTGTGCTCCCAGCCCAGACAGCCACTGGTGTCCTGGGCTGCATCCACAGAGTGGTGGGCAGTAGGGGGAGGGAGGGATTGTCCTCTTCTACTCTGCCCTTGTGAGAGCCCACCTGGGAACTGTGTCCAGCTCTGGGGTCCTCAGCACAGGAAACACATGGACCCGTTAGAGCAGGTCCAGAGGAGGCCACGAAGATGCTCGGAGGGCTGGAGCACCTCTGCTGTGAGGGCAGGCTGAGAGAGCTGGGCTTGTTCAACCTGGAGAAGAGGTGGCTCCAGGGAAACCTCACTGCAGCCTTACAATACTTAAGAGGCACTTATAAAAATGAGGGTGACTGACTTTTTACAAGGGTAGATAGTGATAGAACAAGGGGAACGATTTTAAACTAAGAGGGGATATTGAGATTTAAATTAGATGTTAGGAAGAAATTTCTTTACTGTGAGGGTGGTGAGGCACTGGAACAGGTTGCCCAGAGAAGATGTGGAAGATCATGATCATCAGTTATGCAATAAACATTCTAGGATTTACCTGTTCTATGAGTAAACCAAGGTCTTATGAATCCAAGTAGTATATTAGTGCTGCACATGCTAATCCTTATAAGTCCAACAGAATATTGTGATAAGAAATGCCTCTTTATTCCATGTAAACTATTTTACAATGAAAAATTTTTAATCAAGATTCATAGTTGGTTTTTTTTTTCCTACAGAATTAGAAGAGGTAAAATATTAATACTTGACTGGTTGTCATAAGGAGTCTTAGAGGCAAAAATAAACAGTAGTGTTTCTGAAAAAAATCTTGATAATGGAATGTGTGCAGAAGATATTAGCAAAGATGTGTTCATGTGTGTGAAGTTTTTTAATGAATAGGAGGATGGGTAGGGAAGAAATGTAATTGTGTACTTTATTTTGGTTTTTCCATTTCACTCTGCTAGCATGAAATTTGGACAATAAGTCATTCAAACCGTTTAACTTCTGCTAGTAGAAAATGTGGAAGTTGTGGAAGGGAAAACAATTTTTAAAATGATCGAGGGACCCAGACAGTGCAGTTCTTAATGAATAGGACAGCATTACATTTCATTCTGGTTTAAAGCCTCCAAATTATTGTCAGAAGGCTGTCATTCCTTTATTAACTTTAATGAAAGTTGGATATCTTAAGTTGTTTGCAGCATCCATTTCTCAACTGAATTTTTGTTAGAATGAAAATCATACTATTTCTGGGTATAGCAAGCAAACTTGCCTGCCTTTTAAAAAGGGGATAATTCACAGTAGGATAGTATGAAGTAGTAACTATAGCTTTTAAATATGAATAAATTTTAATTTTTGTAAAGTGAAAAAATTGTGGTTATAATCTATAATTCTTCCTCTAATTATCATTTTTTTTTACCATTTTGAGAATTCAAGGAAAACATTAGCATATTTAAGTAATGTGGATAACTTCCAAAGTAGTCAAACCATCTCAAATGTGGTGAAATAGTAGAAGAAAACTGCTACATCAGCATTCAAAAATCACCTCGGATTTGAAAGGCAGAATGTTCTTATGACATTTAATAGAGGCGTTAATGACAATACTTATCTGCTGAAGATACATTTATTTACGAACTGTGTGATTTCTATGGGTTTGTTGGGTTTGGTTTTGTGGTTTGGGTTTTTTTTCCCCCCTTTGGTATGTCTTAGTGTGGCTACAGCATAAGCTTTGTAATTTGCTTTTTGAGGAAAAGATGTTTTAGTTGTCCCCTCAGGTATGTATATGATATTTACTCTTACTTTAGAGTCTTAAGTAACATTAAGAGTACCTCTAAATTATCTTATTTCTTTAAATTTTTGGGACTTAAAAATGTTACCTTTTTCTACATTTAAAAACAGTCAATAAAATCCAATATTTTAAATTATTCAAAGATGATACAGGGAGGAAATTGGTTATTCTCTTGATTCAGAAGGCTGGATAATTGAGTTGAATTTTTATGGCTACAAAAATCAATGTCTAGGTGGACTTTGGAGGAATGCCTATAAAAAGGCTGGCATTTGCATTAAGTAGCAGCACTACATTTTTGACTGAGTCACAGATGGTGTTTTCCAGTGTTTCATTTTTTGTTTTATCATCTTGCATCAACCTATAGGTTATGGCAAATCAGGTTCATAGTATGATGTGGTTAGTTTGTTGGGTTTTTTTCTAGTACTAAATCGATGCTTCTTTTGAAAGTGATGACAGTGACACACAAATCTGGAATGAAACCCACAAGACTGGAGGATATTCTTGTTTTCAAAACAGTGCTTAGACCTCAGCTTGTTCAAATGCAGGATATGTTAAATATTTAGAAAAGGGAGCAAACAAGGGTTTTTTTTCCTTGGTGGCTTCCCTGGTATTTTATTTACAAAGGATTTCTTGTGGCAGTTGGTTTTTCTTGTTTTGAACTTTGAGCTTCTGGAGATGTGGGAACACTTGACCTTTCCACTAAAAAAGATGGGGTGAGGTTGTGGTTTTTCAAGAGTGGAGGGATTTAGTGTTTTTAGGATGGCAGAGTTGTTTTTAATTTTTAATTTAATATAAAACTTTAAGAAGTGTTAACAGGGAAAGAACTGAGAGTACTTTACTTTCTGAGGACTTTTTTATGTTGAAAAGATTCATCTCTTAGATCCTTGCAAGCATGACTGTTTCTTCTAATCTCAATTTTTTTCATCTTGGGAAATTTTTAAGGATCTCACACTGTTTTCAGTTTCTTCATCTTTTTCAGCTGAATATACTGCAAGACAGTATCAAAGCTGGTATCCTTAAAATGTTAGGATGAGAAATGTGTTTCACACACTTCACTTTTTAATGAGGTAAAGAAAAAGAGACTTCTCCATTATGCCCACACGGAGCATCTGGGAGATGAGAGCAAGTGGTTTACGGAATATTCATATTAAACAGCTGAAATGCCAATTAATATTAAATAAAACTAAATAGACTAAAAGGAAAGGATGCCTTGCTCTGATGCCCTGGTCCTAAGAGGCACATTGTGTATTCTTCAATGCACTTTGGCCTCCAGTGAGGTAAAGCAGCTTGCAGTGTTTTGTTATTTTAAAAAGTGTATATTGGTTACAAACTGATAAAGATTGTAAAAAACCACTGGTTTTTCTTCCTCCTTCTCTTTTCTTGAGCAAATGATACCTTGAAGGTCAGCAACAATTCAGTCCACACTTCAGAAGGCATTTTCTTCTCTGCGGCCTTCCCAGGCGAACGAAAGCCCTTTGAGAAAAATCCCGTCAAAGATTTTAGCAGTCTTGACTTCTCCACCCTGTACACTGACTGTGCACAACTTAAGCAGTCAAATGGAAACCTTGGAGAGTACATAAAGCTTTAAGCCATGAGTACCCCCTGGTGTGGGGTGACCCTTTTTTTTTTTTTTTTTTGGAGTGGTAATTCAAGGTTATTGTCTTGGTCAGAAAGTTTTGACCAAAAAGCACAGTGTTGAGAAAAGCGAGGGGAACAGTTCATACCCTGTGGTTATACAGCAGTTACCTCATGAACCAAAATGCATCATTACTATCATTCAGTTAGGGTTATCATGAAAACTGTCAGATTTAAATGCTTAAGAGAGCTCTTGTAACTGTTGCCATGGCAATATCAGAACAGCAACGTGGTAGTTTTCATCTATATCCCGTGTTCAGCTAAATTCCTTTGCAGTCTTTTAACTGTGAAAGGAAGGTGCCATACTGTACCAGGCTTGATTTCTTTTGAGTTAACCTGGAACAAATGAAGACTGAAATGAACTCATTCTTTGAAAATGAAATGTAAATCTAGGCACCAGTGATCTAGTTTGCTTTGCTTTTGGTCTGCCTGTGCACTGACAGTCCTATATGTAAAATACTTCTTGTGGAGTTACTCACCTGCTGTTCATGCCATTGTGTCACATCCTGTCATTTGGTTCAGGCCATAAAAGAACACATGGACTGCAACCACGAACTAAAAATTTTGTTAGAAGAATGGATTTACCTCATAGATTATTTTCTAATTAGAGAAGTGTGAACACTTACCACTAGAATTCCAGATCCTGCTTTCTAATTTGGCCTCACTTTTGTAATGCTTTCCCCTATAGCTGAGACTGCCCTATATTTTTAACCCTCGTGGTGTTGATCAGCTGCTGCATTTTTAGTGTCACTGTTTCCTGATATTCGAGCACCTTTTTAACTGACCTGCTGCAAGAAGTTGTTTTCCACAGCCCTCCCCCAGTCTCCTGCTCTGGAAAGCCTTTGACTTCGCTCTTGCCGTGGGTACAAAGCAGGGACCACGTTCTCTCCCTCCTGACCTACATTTCCACAGTTCAGCTTCCCTGCCTTCTTCCTTCCCCAGGGCTCCCACACGGAGTGACTGGGCCTTGGAAAGCAGAACTGGAGAAGGGAGCAGTAATTTGTAGTAAAACAGGCAGTGCCGTGTGCCATAGGTGTGATCAGCCATCTGAAGGGACCGTGGTCAGCAAGGGGGGTGAGACTGCGCGGCACCGACCCAGCGGCTGCTCTGGGAGGGTGATCTGAACTCATTAATAGGTGCTGTTATCAATCATGGTGTAATTAAGAAGTTGTCCAATATTTATTCGTTTGTGCTATTCAACAGCATAAAATAAGGGTTGAGAAATGGTATTTAAAATTGCAAAGATACGTAAACAACTAGTTTTGCAAATGAGTTACGAGGCTGTTCTTGCTCACAGCACAAATGTAAGAAGTAGTATCTGCTATATTAGCATCTTCCCTCTCCCTTTCATCTCTGAGGAAGTTTTCACACATTGCAGTGAGCATTCATTCAAGAGATAAGATGTTCTTGCACTGTGGGATTATGTAGGTATTTTAGATTGAGGTATGATTGGGGATTGTGTTAACATATTGGGAAAATTAGTGGGAAGGGGGAGGCAGTCTAAAGTAATGGCCTCTGGGTGCTTCCCTCCCCTTCAGTGTCTGATTTAGCATGGATTTGGAGACAGTTATGCATATCTAATATATTAACATGTTAATATATTCTGAAAATATTTTGTAAATAAGGACTGACACATTTTATATTACTGCATTGCAAAGAAAAGCAGATTTTAAATTGCAGTTCTGGTAAAGTTAACCTGAAAGCCAGTCTATCTCATCTCTTCTAGATCACTGCCATCCCATAATTTCAAGGTTATAAATTTAAGTGAAGATCTTTGTGGACACAGAATTTTCTCTCACGCCAACCACTGAATCTTGGAAGTATCTTTACCTATAATTTCTTCAGATTAGAATAGAATGTGAACTTTACCCACGAAAGATTTGTCAGTAACTGGTGATAGGATCAGTTGTACTACATTAAAGCCTGTAGTTGTGCATTTTCCATTCTTAAATCTGTTGATGTGTGAGCTGCAAATAACCCACATCACTGATTTAATTGGAGATGTGAAAGGGACAGTTCTGTTGTTGAATAACGGTTTTTTGTGGGACTTCGTTTTGGTCCTATGGTATCAACTTGTAAATCTTTATTTAGTTAAATAAATAGGGGGAAATTATGGAATTCCAATTTCTGATTTTTGTTACCATGATAAGTCTTCTAGGGTTTTCCTTTGCCATAATGATTGTACTGATGATGTCATAATTTTTTTCTTCCATCGTAAGTTTTGAGCCATTATGACTTTTTATATTTGTTTTCAACCTGAAGCAGACATACAGAGAAGTAAAAACATTCAAAGTAAATATTGTACAAATTTCTATATTCAGTGAATAGTTATATCCTTTTTCCCTTTTTTTTTTTTAACTGCATTGCAGACCTGTTAGAATTTTAGCTGCAAGTTTGTGTCCTATTGCTAATGAAAATGCATTTTTTTGTCTTGCTTTCTGGGGAAAGGAAGTGAGAGAACTTGTTCAAGATTTTAATGATATAAATAATTATTGCACTATTTTTAACATGAACTCTTTTTATATTCTAGTAGAGTGAGCAAATAGCTTAAACACAAGCTAGAAAACAGTAAAACATTCAGAGAATAGAATGTAGAGCTTTCATTCTGTAATTGCATATTTTATCATACAGGCTTTCCCTTTTGTTTCTGCAAACTTTGCAACAAACTGTGCAAGAAAACAGTACTTGGATGCAAACGATTTAAGTAACCTTTGGCTATCTTGGTAAGGATTCAACTATATACAGTAGCTTCAGTTAATACCCAAACATTAATACAAACGTTAAAAATTATGTTGGACCCTTAGGAGGGCATTAAAAATGGCTTTTTATTTAACTTCTTATACTCCTCACTCATATTTCAACTATCAAGAAGTTTGGTAGGCTGAACTCGTACTGTGGTTCTGCCAAGCTCAGGCAGATCCGCATTGTTTATGTGCTCCAAAGTGGAGCACCCGAGAGGCTGTTTGGCTGCCAAACTTGATGATTCAAGTGCCCAACTGTTTAAGGTTTCGGTATTAACCTCTTGGACTATACCCAGAACCCAGTAACAGCGTTTTGAACTAGCCAGAGTTGGTAAGACCCGAGCAGAGCAAATTACAGTATGGCTTGAAAGTGCTGAAGGCAGGGAACAGTGCTGAAGTCCTCTCCAGGAGGATGGACTGTGCTCTTGGCAGCATTACTGGGGAGAGACCACTTATGGGATTGTACATCTTCCAAAACTGAATACCCTGGAGTAGTAGCAGGCTTTAGACACTCACTCTGGTGGTCTGAAATTGGTGCTATAGTGTAAAGCCTGCATACAGTGAACTTCAGACTTTCAGGTGGCTTTCAGCTGGGCTGTTTGCTGGGGCCTGCGTCAGCTGGAAGGAAGCAGGCAGACTGAGTGGGGAAGAACTACTAATGGCTGTTGAGAACACTCCCAAAGACTTTTTCTAATGCAGCTCACACCTCTGTCTTACACAAATGCCAATAGTCATCACATAAACTAAGTGTATGTACTTTCAACCTAGTTGGAGAAATCTCTGCAGAAGAGAGTTAGTAATTTTACATGTATTTACTTTCCCCAGAAACAGACATTTCTGCAATTTAAATTGTCTTGGAAATGCACAAATGGGTAATTAGCATACCTCAAATACTGCAGAGGACAAAATTTAATGGAGGTTCACCAAAAAATTTGGTGATGAGCAAATTCCCATACACATGATCCATAGTAGCTCCTAGAATTGCTTCAGAGGTATAGTCCAGTGCATTGCAGTCTGTTCACATGTGTAAATTCCTGCAGACAGACAACCCTAGAGCTGCTGAGAGTGCTCAGTAATATGATTTGTCTTTTCATTACAAAGAAAAAAAACCTGCTGTGGTCTGTACTGTGCATAGTATGAAAACTAGGCTTTAAGGACTAGGGAATGTAGTGTAATAGCCAAGTAATGCTAAACCTAGAAATTTATTTCTTCCTGAGCAGCTTTCCCATAAAAAGTGAAGTCTTAAGACCATAAATATAATCAATTTTATTAAATAATAAAAGTACATCAAATATTTGTATTTTATCCAATTAAAAAGTCCCAGTCAAACAGAAAACTGATTGCAGTGCTATCATTTGCTGCTAAGTAAGAGGTGGGTATTGCTTACCCTGGCACTGTGACAAACAATAGTAACCTGAATTTGATACTGTTGGAAAATAAACTTTAAAAGTTCTGTTTGTTAGAAAACTGGTAACCTGTAAATAGATTTAACCTACTTCTCACAATTTATTTTCAGTGGTACATGTTGTGAGTTTAAAATTGCTTGGATTTTGTTCTTGCCCATATTGCTATCTGGAACTCTCAATCTTATTATGACCTAGGCTTTCCCCCCTATAAAGTAAGGTGTGTGGCTTAATTTTCTCTAGCAGATTTTTTTTCACTTGACTGATCCTTGTTTTTTGGCAGGGAGGAAAGAGCAAAATCAACAAATGTTTGATTGGTTTTCTCCCTTTTTGGAGAAAATGGAGTTTCGTCAAGAATGATATAAGACGTGAACTTACATTTCTGATCAACCTTTCAGTTACCTTGAAGTTATGTAGGGAAATTAATAGCAGATTGAATGAATTTGCATGAAGGTTACTTTAGGAGCTCGCCCTGTGACTTCCAGAGAATAAAGTGACTTTTAGTCAGCTCTTTGAAGAGAATTTAGTTGCATCCAGAACACCACTTGCATTTCTGAAGGTGATGTACAAAGCAAGTCTTATGAACTTTGATTTCGTTTATCCCTCCTTCCTAACCAAATAAGCAAACCTCCCAAAACTGGACCTGCTTCCAAGGAGTACTTTCTTAGTGCTTTAGAGTCCACTGGTAGTGTCTTGCTAAATTGTGATATTGCTAAATGTGTTGTACATTAAAGTAGTGTATAATAATAATTGTAAGTAAAACTGATCTGCCCTTTGTGCATTTACTTAGTTTTTAATTTTTCATTTTATAGCAATTCTAGATAACAAGAGATCATTACATGGAAGAGAACTAGAGCTATGAATGCATTTTTTAAAATAAAATTTTAGTGTGGAAAATATGCTCCATTATATTTTATTGGCACATAAATCAGCAATTGTACCACCAAAGTGTGCATGCTTATTATTGCACATTAACACAGAAATCCTTAATACCATATTTTGTTTTTTTTTCCTCAAATTTGCTGGGAAAACCTTTTGGTTATCATTTCATGATATTACTGTTATCAAGAACTATACTTTTTTTTTTTTCCTTTTTAACTTAAAAAAATAATTTCCAGACTCCACTATGTGATGGGGATCAACTGAAGGCTGTCCCATGAAGCTCATCCATGTTCACTGTACATGCACTCAGCAGTATTTACAGGTTGCACGTGGGCAGAGGGAGCCTCGTCCTTCTAGTGCAGTTTGCGGTGGCGGTACCTGCCTGCTTTGTCTTTCGCTGCATTGGCACAGGCGTTGTGCTTATTCTGTTGTAAGTGGTTCCAGTATTTGATCAGTTCACTAGGTTGGAACTGATGGGAGGTAATAAGGTGGCTGTATTTACAGCTGGAGTAAGAAACTCGCCAGTGATTGAAGACAAACTCATTGGGTGGAGGCATGGGGTCAATCCGCAGCTTGGCCAGACAGATCCCCACGTACACGTCCTCTAAATGTAAACGTCTGATGCTTAAGGAGACTTTAAAGATTTTTTCTGCTAAATCTCCAGAAAAAACGTAACCAGTTCCAGAGCAGAATACAGGATAACGTTCACTTGGATACAAATCAGGTGGCATATACCACTTGCTATCCTTGTTCCTATTAGGTGCATAACCTCTCATTAAATAACCTGTAAAATACTTGTGCCTTGGAGGAAGTTCTGGTTTCAGAAGCTTGTGTATTAAATAATCAGTATTGACAAACATATCACTATCAGTTTTCATAACATATGGAACGTGTGGACAGTAAGTTGCAACCCAGTTCATTCCCATCAGAGTTTTAATGGTTAAATTATAGTAAGTGTCTAAGTATTCTTGTTGAATGATGTCGTGGTACTGTCTGCTTTCCTCAAGGATGGTACGCTGGAGGTATCCATTTATCTTGATGCTTAACCCCAACAAAAAAATACGAACAATTTGGATGCCAGGTGCCAGGCTTTCGTTACCCCAAGTTTGCCGAATAGCTTGTCTGGCTTCCACCTGGCCTGGCTCTGCAGCTATGAGCAGTATTAGAAAAGGGGTCTTCTCCTGGCACTTCTCAGGCTCGTTGATGACGTATTTGAAATGATACAAAGTTGGATGCCCAGTACCCTTCTCGTTGTAAATACTTCCATTGGCGCTGAGGGTGTTTTCCAAACCAGTTACTCCCTGTGGAGACAGATCCGTGTTGTTGGGGTTGGTGACTGTTGGAGGCCTGAGTGTCTGAGGAACAGCATCTCTCCACATGTTTCTTAGCAAGCTGTGGTTTGTCTCGATTTTTGTAGACCTAAATCCTCGTATAGTGTAAGCCATGGGATTTTCTCTGAATCCAGGCCTGCCTGGCAGCCAGTCGTGATGATTAAAGAACAGAAACATAGCAAACAGAAACACCAGGGAGATCAGGCCCATGAGGTGGGTGCGAAACAGAGACCTTTTGGTATTCCAGGTCATCTTTGCAAAGCAGCAGTGTCGTCTCCTCCACTGAAGCATGTTGTAAGGATCCAATGATGGGAAATGAGACAATGGTCAAGCAAAATGCTTTTCCGATTGGTTTTCAATCCACTGCTATTCTTTGGTATTCATTTTCTTTCGTTCATGTTGAGCAATTGTCTGCAAATGGCTCGCTCTGCATAGAGCAAAAAAAAAAAGAAAATCAGAAATCTTTCATTTTTAACATAAAATTGAGTTAATTTTTTTAAAAAACAGTCCATGTCAATAGAAACAAGATCAATTTATGCTAAAAGCCAACTTTGTTTTATGATTTAACTTGATTTGTTAGCTTTTAGAAATGCTTATTTTTCCATAGTAAAAGTTTTGACAAACCTCCTGGATGCTAAAGATAAAAAGGAAAAAAACCCCATAATTGATCATGTTAGCAGGGAGAAGTGTGAAGTAGATGTAAATAGCTTCATATACACTAACTGTGAAATCCTTGTACGGTGTTAAAGGAGGACTGAATGAAAAAGCCTTGATAGCAGATGGAAGGTTTATTGGCATTAATTAAAATTGATTGGACATGCAGAGGCTAGTACGGCTCTCAGTTTAAAACCCTTTTTGCAAAGTGGTCATGTGTTGGTGTTGGGACAGACGGCGCAAGGTTGATTATGGCAGAGCTGTGTTAGTCACAGTACACTGCCTGGCGTGCTTCCACCGGCCCTGGCTGTGTTCAGAAAGTCAATGAGAAGATGCACCTGTCAAAATTAATTTTCAGGGTCCAGTAACCTCCATGCACAGCCCTCGGATGGTAATGCAGGATAACATTTTCAGCCACCTTTCAGGCACCTTTAACCTTCTACTCCACCATCAAGGAAAATACTGAATGGAACACTTGGCTGTGGTGACAGGCTCACAGGAAGTTGAACTGAAATGAAGCTGTTGATTTTTAGTAGGCAGAGATCTTGGGTAGTGTCATATTAACTGGAAGTAAAATTGCACAGCACTAAGTTTCTGGCAAACTATCTGATGATCGTGATTCTGGTTTTTTTCTCTGTAAATGTGTATTAAATACTGTACCTCTTGTACCAGTCAGAAATTTCAAGTATTGTGACCAGCAGCTGTAGCTGTAAGAAAAAGTGCCAAAGTAGTCTGTGCTTCATTTTCTCTTAAATTTTTGTTCATATTCAGGAGCAGAGTCAATATGGCAGCTTCATGATGCTGCATATTAAAAACTGATCACATCATCTCGTAAATGAACCTTTCACTGCACAGAAGCAATTCGTTTGTGATTTTCAATTTGCTCTAATTTATTTCTGGGCCCCAGGGTTTTGTATAGGAAAAAAGGATGACAGCTGAACAAGAGTCCATAAAAAATGCTATTTCTAATAGAAATTTGTAATTTATTAATTGCTTCCCTATCTTCTAAAACCAATATTTGGATTAATTTATGCATTTAAAAACTAAGCGACCCGTTACGTGGGAAATTACAGGATTTAAGATTGTAAGGAAGTAGCTTGAGATGTCAGTCGAATAATATTAAATTGCATGTGTGCGATGTAACATTCAACCTGCCCGGTTCACGTAGGGGAGACTATTTGCATTTGAGAAGGGCGGGGAGAGAAGTGCAGCAAAGGGTTTGTTTTACTCACTCACTGCCCGCGTGTGTGCGGACACGCTCCGCTGTGAGCGGGAGCTGCTCCCGGACGGGGCTCGACGGGAAGCGGGAGCCGCCCCGGTGACCTCCGCCAGGGGGCGCCAGCGCGCGGGAATTGTGACCCGGGAGGGGATCGGGATCGGGAGCGGCTCGGGAAGGGCCGCGGGTCCTTCGGGAACAGCCGGACACCGGCCCGGGGATCCCGCCCCGCTGCTGGTGCCCAGCGTTCATGCGTTTTGGCTTTCAGGCTTGCTGAAAGTATTTCTGATTTTTTAATTATTTTTTTATTTTTTTTTTAATTTAACCGTGGCTGATGCCACTTGCCGGAGACTTGGCTGCCTCCCTAAAAATCGTAAACATCTGTGTCTAGACTATGTACCTGATGCACCACGTTTATGCTGCTTTAACTCGGACGTTGTCCTTATGCAAAGAAAAGCCCCGAATTTGAAAGGCTCATGTTTGTCTGACCACTTGAACCTGCTTTTGCCTGCTGAAAAAACAGAAGCCTCCTCTCAAAATTCATAATTTTTAGTTTCTCTGCGGTGTGCAGTGAGTTCTCTATGAGCACTCGGCTGTTTGGGAAGAATATCTCTGCATCAGCAAACATAAATGCCATTTCAAGGGATACTCTAGATCTCAGGGAAGTTAATTGTTTGATACCAGGCTGGAAGGCAGCAGTGGGAATATTTGATTAATTATCATTCCGTTGCATGCTTACACAGTTTAGGAAGAAAGTCAAACCCAGAATTTCATAAATGTGGAGTAGCAGCTAGAATTCAGATCAATTTTGTCACACTGAATTGTTCCACTTACAAAACTACAGCCATTAGATGGAATTATTTCAGCAAATATGAGCTGCACTGCTAATCTGTGTTTAATATTTAATTTAGGTAGTATTTTGTTGTGCACCTACTTTGATATGGCAATAGGCGCAAGTGAGACTCTTAAGTTACATAAATATTTGCCTAAACAAAAAGCTGTTTTGAGGTGCTGTCTTTCCATGATGCACTGAGGAAGTGTCCCAGGAAAGGCAGTTGTAATGGCTGAAACCTTTTTTTATTAGGCTACATGCTCACACTGTGCACATGAAAATAAGTTTTACACTGAGGGATAGAACTAGAACCGTAAGAAATTTCAAGAGAGTCATATTTCCTTGATTTTTCACATATTTCCTTGATTTTTCAAGGTAGAAGTTTCTTTCAAAATCTGTCTCTGTTTGCCCTTTAAAAAAGCACTGTATGAATAGGGGAATGACCCACATGTATTTTTCAGCTTCATAAAACTATTGACTGAAACAAAACTCAAATAACTTGGGCTCATTTTCTTTGCAATTTGTATGTAAAGCGTTTCAAAATATACAGTGGGGTATCAAGCATTTGAAATACAGCAACAACAATTGCACCTTTGAAAAAATACTACATGCTAGGATGCATTGTTTAAAAATAATGTAAAAAACCCTATCAATAGACATTAAACTCACCATCAAATAGTAAAATAAAAATATTATTTTCTTTCACTTACTCAGAGTTAGAGCATTCCTGCTTTTGTCCAAATATTTAAAATTCTATTTCACAGAAATCTTATGAACAGGCACCAACTACTGACAGTAGATAAGGAAACCTAAGTATAGCAAAAGGTCTCTATAACACTCACCTTGTCCTCTGCGAGTGTTGTTGCATGTAACTGCGATTTGGAGATATTATTTATGATAATGCTGCTTCATTTTTGGCACTTGACAGTGCAGCCAGTGATGCATTATCAAATGCCAAATGTATAAACTGTGAATGCCTCTTGAATTTTTATTTGTGGTCTGTGCTCTGCTGGTGTTTTGGTTCCTGGTACTTGCAGTTCTGCTCTATAATTACAGCTTTGCAAATTGAAGCATTTGACTTCCTATTCACACGTCTTGGATTTTCATATTTTGATTAGCTGTGTGGGCAAACTCTTAAATTAGAGGGAAGAGTTTAAAAGGCAGCCTGAGTTGGTATTCTGATGAACAACAGCAGCAGTTGCATATTGGGCCTCAGAAAATGTGCCTGAGTTCCCTTACAAACTCCATTAATCTTTTGCACAAAACAGTACTTGGGATAAGGCTTGATGTGCAGGTTTTTAAATGTCAAGATACGAAAGTCTCACCATGAGCTGTGTGCTTCTCCTGGAGTATTGCCTGAGGGTACATTTTTTTGTTGTTGCTTTAAAAGTTCTGTGAAGTGACTTTATATTCTGAATGTGTTAAAACTGATTTGAAACCAGTGTCTGTTATATGCTGCATCCTTAGATTTGTGAACTCTCTCTGGCTGCAGTTGTTTTATTGCATGTTAGCGTTGCCTTGGGCAAAGAAACCACATTTTTATTGACTTTTAATGATTTATTATAGCATATTGGTAGATTCTGCAGATAAGCACTTTCTTTCCATGGTGTATTGAATTGCTATAGATTTAGGTCTTAAATTTCTGCAAATGTTCATCTTGTTTGTTTGCCACCAGTGGCAAAGTATTTAAATTTCAACAATAAATAGAAATGAATGGCAATTAGATGGAATGTCATTTTACAATCCAAGTTTAACAGTCAATGTTTTCATATTAAACAGAAATTGCAGTGATGGCAGGAGATAAGTTACATGCTTACCATTTTGAGTGTTTAGTGTTGGGATGTCAGGGGAACCTGATGTTACTTGTAAATTGTGGTGCCCGTTTGCACTGCTGATGGTTTAAATCATGCCCAATCTTTTGCATGCTCGCAGTTTATGCTTGGCTGATACTGACCTCATGACATTTTGCTTGTGTTTGGGGGGAAGAAAAGCAAGTGTAAAAAGGTCTGGAGGGACTGTTAAAATAATGTCTTTTGACTGCATGGTCTGTTTTGATGGTTCAGTGCTCTCAGTATGTCACATTATGGCCATTTTACCAGTGCTTTAAGATTACTTCAGATAAGGATTAATTTTGACCTAGTTTGAGAGGATTTTTAACTGGTTTTTCTATTTTGGAGGGGTTTGAGTTTTTAATTTCTCAGTTAAAAGCAATCATTACAGTAGCTACATTATCCCTCTAATCCGTCCTCTCCAGCCGCACCAACCTTGGCAGACTGTAAGCAGTGCATTTAGTGAGTGTAAGGTAGTGACATTGTGCAGGGGGAGAGGAAAACCTGCTAGAATTCCTTCTCCCTGTTCAGAGACAGTGTTATCTCAGGGCTCTGCAAATTAGGAACGATCATTATCTGTAATGGCTGAAAAGGTAACAGACAACCGAATGAACATCACACACAAGGGTTTGACATACCTTCCTTGGTCAGGCCATTTATGGTGCGAGGATTATACCCACAGAAAATAGTTTTGGCACGCCATCACTTCAGCAGAAAAGATGCTATCGAACATGCGCACATCCCCCCACAGCCCTGCTTCCTGCGATCGCTCCCCTCGGCATCCACTCTGTCCATCTGTCTGCCCGTTGCCGTGTTACCTTCCTTGCTTATAAGTGTCGTCCTTGTCTTGGGGCTTTTTGTTCATCCTGCAAACAAAAGGACAGTAGTTCTCGTTTCTGTTCGGAGCGGGGCTGTCTGGCGCTCACAGCCGATTCATCGGAGCTTTTTACATCTGGTGTTTCCCGTGTCGGACAATGCAGTGCTGTGTTCTCCTCTCCCCAGTATCCATATTTCTAATGGTAGTGTTAGCAGGGAGTGCTAGCGCGTAGTGCTTCAGTTGTCTTCAGTAATAGGATTTCCCTCTGTTCCTTCCTTCATTGTTGCTAGGCAGTAATAGAAATGGTTTGGAGCTGTTTTAACCCAGAATTCTGGTGTATAAAATCCATTCCGTAGTTCTTCGGCTGCTGCACAGGCAGGCAGCAGTTTAAATGTGGGCTTTGACAGATGCTGTCTTCTGACAGAGCAGAATTTAACGTCACTGCTTGGCTGAATCCCACGTGATTGTTTGCATTCATTTTGACTAAATCCAAAGGCAGACAGGAAGCTTTACGGGCTCTTGCTCTTATTTGATAAATGATACGTACTCAGTTCATGCACAGTGGTAGGTGAAGAGTATAAAAATTGTATGATTATTAAGTGAACAATTGAGGTTTTTACAGATTGTTTTCACTTTTCCTTGACACTGTAACTTATGATTCTCTAGGGGATTTTTAATGCTAGACGTTCTATTCCCGTATTCCAAAAGCTGTTCTGCAGTGCAAGGGAATTATAAGCATTTAGATGCTGAAGATTGATTTAACCCATTCAGCTCTCTTGGAGCGTAAATCAGTTGTGCCTTCATGCCAAAATAAAAATAAAAAGGTATTTCTTTGCTCGGATTTCCTTTGCACATGCTTACTCTATAAAAGCTGCTTTTTGTTATCTTAGGTTGTTCAATTAAGCTGAACAGCACTGATGTATAAGGACACACTGTTAAGCTGCCTCTGCTGTTAATGGCTTTCTGCTGTGGTAAAGCCTGAAGTCTGGCATTGCAGAGTCGGGGGCACTTAATTTCAATTATTGATGAATCTAAAATGTCTTTTGTCTGTTACAGACATACCTATATCATAGAATTTGCCTTTCTGGTCCTAAGGAAACTTGTGTTCCTTTCATTTCTCTCCTTTCAATGATGACCCTTCTATGCTGAAGCATCTTATTATATTTACTGTATAAGTAAAATACCACAATAGATAGCTCAGACAGTAGAAAGCTAGTAGCATACTTACCCAGGTATTTATTAGTCACTGTGTTTATCCACTCTGTTTTGAAAAGCTAATGACTAGCTCTTTAGACTTTTTTTTAGCCAAGGGAGGAAGAAACTATAATTGCTCTATCATGTGGTGTGTCTGATTTGTAGGATTGGGGGTAAGTATGTCCCTTACTGGCAAATAAGGCTTCCCCAGGCAGTCAAGGTGTTTTATTATTCTAGATGCATATTATGCTAATTTACGAGAAACATAATCAGATTTAGATCCTCCTAACTAAATAATCTATGTACACTAACTTTCTCTATTAATTCAATCTTGTTTGTAATGCATACATTTCCTAACCTAACGACAATTTCCACAAATCCTATGATCCTATGTGAGAGCGTTTTAGGATTGTGTAAGTTTTGAGCTGGCTCTCCGCCAAATTGCCGAGACCCAGCGAAAAAACCGACTGCCCAAAGAGGGAAGGAAAAAACCCGACCAGCCAAAGCTACAGCAAAAATATATCATCATCATGGCTGGGCTTTGCCAACGAAGATCTGGAAAGGGCTCTACCCACATTTGTTACAAGCACGCTGGTGGCTAAAGAGACCAATACGAGATAGACATGTCCAGTAGCAAAAGACACAGCAGAAAGATTCCTTAGGCGGTATATTCTGCAAAACACAATTCTTTCTGCATTGTCTCTTCTCCTCAAGAGTGATCCTGCGTGTGTTCTCAAAAGCATCGGCAGTGCTCCCGATTGGAGGCCAGAGTAGACCAGTTCTGTTGATCAATATGGCCGAGGCTGCGATGTTGTTTCAGGGAGTCCTTGTATCTTTTCTTCGGGACTCCTCTCTCACAGCAGCCGGTGACAAGTTCACCATAAAGCAGGATCTTAGGAAGGCGGTGTCAAGGTCCTTCATCCTTGAGACGTGCCCTGCCCATCGCAACTGTGTTCTCAGCAACATGGCCTCAATACTTGTGACTGCTGCTTGTTCTAGAACAGACATACTGGTCACATAATCTGACCAGTGGATGTTTAGGGTTGTACGGAGGCAGCGTTGATATTGTACACACGATAGGGAGCTCCCGAGAAGGAAAAAAGGGAAAAGGGAAGGGGAAACAGGGATAAAGAACGAAAAACAAATATCCTCCAAATATACCCCATTAATAGAGAGCTAGAGAATAAATACAAAAAAACCAGATTAAATACTTTCCTGAACGGAACAGCAGAACTGTGTGAGGCAGCAGCCAACTCCTCACGCCTCCCGGGGTGATGGCAGGTCTGAGCAGCAGGCCCTGGCCTATACAAGCAAAGACCCTCCACAGAGAGACCTGTCACCTTCAGCCACCTGAAGAGAGAAGAGGGCAAGTTCTCTTATCTGCACCTTTTTATATGTTGTGTTACGGGAAGGGATGATATTTCCTTAGCTACGGGGTCAAGGATCATGAGCATATTTCCTCAATATAAAGTGCGTATCAGTAAAGACTTTGTACCTCCTCCACTCTGAGAAATTTTGTGTTTAAAACATGAAGGGAGGGGATGGCAGTGGGGTGAGAGAGGAGAGTCTGTGTCCAGCACTCCTTACTGATCTGGGACCTTCATGAGCAATTGTGAATCAGTGCTCTGACAGGTTCCATACGTGCCCAGTCTACTCAATTTTCTACTTAAACACCCAAAACTGTCTTATCCCTGCCCTACATAGTATCCAGAACTTTATACATTCTGTTGCTGTACATATACAAACATGTGACAGTGTACTCAGGAGTCCTGTCACTTTACTGCATTCCAGGCTACGAATAGGAAATCAAGTGGGTTATTCATGTAGTCAGTCTACCCGTGTTGATTTGCGTAGAAGATATAATGTCTTTGTCATATACAAGCATGTAAATCTACCTCTGACTTTTGAATTTTCAGATAAGACATGTAACATTGTATTTGGGAAGCAAGTCTAAATCTCAACAGAATGGTAATTAAAATCCATACTGTTTCAACTTAATTTATTTACTACTACTACACTGTACCTGGTGTCCCTCCTGAAGCTTGTGAGCTGTACGTAGTATGTTTACATATTGGAGTGGGCAGAGCTGTTCTTATTTTTCTGTAAATACTCATTGGTAAATATTAAAGGTGTACAAAAATCCCTAGGGCTGTTTTTTTTCTAAGTAGAATCTTCTTCAAAGTAAATTTATAAAGGAACAGACATCAGCTTTGGCTTTTAATTAAATGACCATATATCCCTTGTGTGTAGCCTGTAAAGTTCAGGCAGAGCTGTTGTCTGTTGATATGTGTAAAATTTGTCATCTTGCCTTGTGAGCAAATTGAATATTGAATTCTTAAATATTAATGACCAATTTCTTTTGTTCGTTCTCTTTTTTTTCAAATAAAGGATGAGCAAGTCTGCTCATCTTACAGAAAAGTAAGGAAAAACCTTTGATTTTTCTACTGCTTTCTGTCTGAGAGTGACTGATGTAGCTTTAGAGTCAAAGTTTCAGGAAGAAATTCCTTTTCTTTTATAGCACTTTGTTCTTAGCCACTTCTATATGATCCTCTATGTTTCTGAGTGTTTCAGGAGGGCAGATCTTGCTTTGTACAGGAAATACGACCTGGAGGTTTTGTTAATCTTGCTGGGCTGGAGGTTGGAATGAGCTTTATTTCAGTTAAATCTCACCGTGAAGGGTCAGTGGACTGCTTGTTCTTGATCCAGGGAGTAGTATGTTCTGTAATGTTACTATGGTTACATCTTAAATTAGAAGCTGCAATGTTAGGGTTTGAAATGCTGCCACCTATTAAGACTACAAGGAGTAACTGATGTGAGGATGTACAGGCTGTGTTGGGAACATGGCAGAGTTACCGTGGCCGGTGGATGCTGGACTGTTCAGCGAGCCCTGCAAAGCTGGAACCAGACTCAAGGAGTAAGAGAAGATGGTGATTTACAATAACCTGTGCACGTGGCAACTGTGAGCTGAGCAAACTGCACTTAGGCAAAACAACGGTGTGTAAGTTTGGAATATTTTCTTCAAAAAAACTTTGAAAACTCTCTACATCTCTTTTTTAGAGGATGTCATCAGAATCTTGTCTAACTGATTTTATAATAAACTCTTAGATTGAGCCATTAATTAAAGTTCCATCTTGACAACATTAGCAGGAATTTCTCAAACCTGTCCTGAGTAGTCGCAATAGTCAAGCGTGTACTGCTTGGTAACCTTCTGCCTGGTGGCCACTAGGACCATGAGAGTTAAAATAAATACTTATACCATAGCTGACCTATCAGTGTTCCCATGTGGACCATGCTTTCTGGATACTCCATGAATATTTTGAGAAGTTTATTCTATTTTTTCATAGTAAAATGAAGTATTATTTCAACTGTAATGCATTGAAAACCTTTCAAGTGACAGTTCAGAATGATTAATGGCAACATTTTCAAGGTTGGTTATTTTTGCTTTTAAGTTTAATTTTTACCTTCTGGAAATGTGTTAATGCAGTGTCATAAATGCTTAGTTTTAATTTTTTATGTTAAGAACTATTATGTGTATGGCCAATGACTGTTCCTCTCTTTGCTTCAAAAAGAATACTTCTCCAATAAGTGCAGTTGAAGTGGAAACAGGGTTGTAAAATACTTATAATTTGCTTGGCTACTTTGTGATCCCAACATGTGCCTTAGCTATCACATGCATGTTTGTAACTGAATCAAAACCAGCAATCTAGGATTGACCACAAGTGTCAGTATTGCCTGCCTTATTTTCCTTATTAGGTTTTCACTGTTGTTTAGCTGGTTGTGAAGCCCAGCTTTACACTTGCTTATACATTGTTTTTACCCATGGTCAAGATTTTGTAATCTATTGTAATCACATCCAAGTTGTAAACTTAGTGATTTTATTCATCTTTGAGTGTCATAAATTTAGAACCTAAATGCAGCAATGTAGATCAATCTTAGAACTAGAAAAGGTTCCCGGGTTTTCTGAAACAGTTATGCTGATGAGGAGTTGATAATTGTTATGCATCATTCAGTAAGGAATAAAAACACATCCCCTGACTTTGCAAAGTTGTGAGAGAGGAAAAAGTCCAAGTGATGTTTTCAAGTCAGGAGGGTTCTTCTTAGGAAACATTTCAAGGGGATGTTTTATAAATCTAAAGCTTGTATTTTTTTCTTAAGTAAACTGATGTTCTAGGTCTCCATCTGGAATTCAGTCCATTCTCCTCTCACAGCTTCCTTTGAGGAACACAGGTTTGGATTGTTTCAAAAATCACTCAGAAATCCAAAATGGCTTTGGTCTACTTTGGTTCAGTTCTGGTTTTATGTGTTATGCAAATTTTGTATATTGGACTACTGTCCAGACAGATTTCTTTCTTCAAGACTGTGTTGTTTGCTTTATCATATCTTCTTTCTCTTCTCTATTCTGATTTTTCATATCTTTCCCCAGGCTTTGCATGCAATTATTGCTGCCCTGAAGTGCTAAATGCAGATTTTATTTTTCCAGGGCACGGACAACATAATTTCATTTGTATTGTGCAGGATTTTTGGTTGTGCAGTTCTCCCCTGACAAACTGACAACCCAGTGCCAGCAGTAATATTTTCTGCCTGTCACAAGTGTTGCTTTTGCATTTTGAGAAGAGCAGGGACTTTATGAAGCTTTGATTGAGCACAGCAGGGGAGAGGAGACCAACCAACAGAAGCACCAAACGTTCATAGGCAGTTTAAATGACTACTCTGAGAAGCAGACTTGTGTTTTGCCCTTGCCTTATGGCCTGTCTCATCCACATACCTCCAACTGTATGATCAAGTTACCCCTAACAGCCACCTCACGTTCCCAACATGAGAATTAGAAAATAAATTCTTACAGAAAGTGAGACTCTTGGGGAAGAACTGGTACTACATATCGAATCTCAAAGCAGGAAGATGGTATCCTGTGGGAGTTAATAGGCTACCAACTCTTATGCCTAGGAAGGAAATTGTGTTGTTCCAGGTGCTTCCACCTGTCCAGCTCTTTTCTCTGCCTGATTCCTTCCTGCAACAAGCACGGGAAGACCCTTCTCTCTTAGTCTGTCTTCAGGCTCTTAAGCTATTCAGCACTTCTCTCCCAGTGATTTGATGAGACTTGGCCCATCACATTCATCACCAGGATGCAGACATCCTGCCCAGTACTCTTCCATGGGCTGCTGGATGAGCTGCATAGATAGATTTATTTATTTATTTGTTTTTCTCTTTTATGTGAGACCAATTAAGAGATCAGCAGCTCCAAATGTTCATCTGCTCACTAAATTTTTTTCCCCATGTGTCTGGTTTGTACGTGAATATGGAGGCATTTTGTCAGCCTCGGAAATTCTTGGTATTGAAATTGGTGATGCTCTTGTTTAGTGAATGTTAAATAATGTGGAATTGAAGAGCTGGACTTTCAGAGCTGTCAGAAATTCCTGTGACTTGAGGTTGAGACCTGTACTGACTCCTTCCATCTGTCACATTTCCTCAGTAGCTTTAGTACATTAATTCCTACAGCTCCATCCTGTAGGTATCCTCGTTTACAGCTAATTCTGGGGGACCTGAAGGGTTTACAACAGAAATAACAAAGATTTAGCAAGTGGCTTAAATGCCTGAATCCTTTTCTTCAAGCACAGATGCTTAAACTAGGAAAAACAACAAAATCTCTGGAAAAAATCCTTTCTCCAGTGATTCAAGAGGTCCTATCTCTGTAATAAATTTAAGCAATATTTGTTCATAGTCAACAGAAAACCTGGATCATAAAATGGAAAATAAATCCCATTTTAAGAGCAATTCCCTGCTGCCCTTTCCTAGATGTGTTGGAGGAATTGAAATAATTCCAAACACTGTGCATGCCACTCAGACTGGTAGAACTGCTTCAGCTTGGCCAGCCAGGGACATATACCTGGTTTTACCTCATATTCCATGTTCATGTTTCCCTCAACTTGATGCAGTTTCCAGTCAGTGTATATTAATGAAAAGCTAATTTCAGTATGAAGAGTTAGATAATGTAATGTACTTAATATCGATGAACTGATTTCTGGTTAATTCTGTTTTGTGGCAAAAACCATTTGGAAATTGGTCTTCGTTTGGATGCGCTTCTGATCAGTTACCATACAAAATGACTTTGCACTCCTCTTTTTGCCAGTCTGTCCTGCAGACTTTCCACTTTTGAAATTCACATTACACTTAAATGATAGTGTTCCTTTAGTGACTTTCAAGGAAAAGGAAGCTCTGCTGTGGAAATCATGCTTTTTGTCTGAATAACTGTGTTCATAATTCCTTCTGTAATCTGTGTAAGACTCTAGATTAAATTTCGTAAGCCTGAGGATTTTTTCCACATAAATTACTAATGTAGAGTCAGAGTCACCAGGATTCCTAGTCCTCAAATATGTGACTTAGAGGAAATCCTTAGAGCTTGGTTTGTATTATGTTAAATAACAGAGAATATTGGTTGGAAGTAGAGAACTTTTATTCTTTTCTGCTGTCTCTATATTTAAAACCTAAATTCCAGGGGGTTTATTTTCTGTCATTTAGTGGCTTCTAACAGAAGAAATCAGAGGCAGCTCTCTTGCATCTTGTCCACCTTAAGACATAATACTAAGAATCACTAAATCACTAATGCATCCTGTAGGGAGGTGTGTGTATAAGAGAAAAATACCGGATATATTTAATGTAATAATGCTGAATACATAAAATCTGGCCTAAAATTAAAGATTGTATTTTTCTGTTATGTATATAATTTTGTAACTCTCATTCAGCATCTGAAAGCTTTCTATCACTAATCCATTTTACTAAAGTAAACTTACAGGGAGCATCTGTCATCAAAAAAAAACAAAAACAAAACCACCTCTTAAAAACATGCAGTAACCTGTTATCCTCTTAAAAACCCCACAAATCTCATGACCTTGGATGATGGGTTACATATTGCAGATTCTTTTAAGTCTTCTCTTGAGGATTTGTGTAACTAAGCATTTGGACTTCTACAAATGTTTTTTTCTGTAAGTTTTGGTTAATGAGCGCTTGTGCTTTGTTGAAGTGCAAGTATTATGGTTTACATTGCAGGAGAAAAGACTGAACTGTTGGGGAGACCAAACCTGACCTTTGGTTGGTTGGTTGGTTTGTTTTTTTCCTCTTCACACCTTTGGATCTCCATGTTACTCTTTGTCTTGGTGTTACTTATTTTGCCATATATGAAATGCCCTTCTATTGCCTTTCTAGGTAAGCAAGCAAAACAATAAAATAGAATAAAAATTCCTTCTTAGTTTAATGAAGCCTGGATACAATACAGAAAGGGAATCCCTTCTTGTAAGAATCTAGGTCACCTCATAAGGAAAAGAATTCCCTACTGTGAAAAGTCTTCTATTTTTGCCATTTTCTTTGTTTTTCTTCTTTTTCCTTTTTTTTCTTAAACAATGTACCAGTGTCTGTACTTTTATGCTGGCTTTGCCTAATGACAAGAGGAGGGTTTTTGCTGTTACATGTAATTAAATGTCACTTATCTGAGGTGCAAGGAGATGTGTCAGTAACGTGGGAAACGCTGGATACAGGGGGGAAAGCTAGAGCAGCAGGTCTTTTGAATCTCTCTTCTTCTCTCTCTAGCAGGTTGGTTGGGACCAATGCCAGATTAAAATTGAATCTGTGTATTCACATGATAATGCCCACAATCTAATAAGCCTTGTGGAATGTCAGCCATTAGGGAAAGGATGCATCAGCCAGCTCAGAATGGTCTGGTGGAGTCGGTTTGGTCCCGTGTGGCTGCAGCTAATAAGCTCTGATGACACTGTGTAGAATTGCTTGTTCTTGAAACAATGCTGAGGCAGACATGAGATGCTTGCAAGGGTTATAAATAGCAGCTCCATGCTGTGTGGCAGGGCTGTGGCTGAAGTCCCGCTGGCCTGGGAAGGAAGAGAGCTGTGGTTCTGTGAGGATGCCGCGAGCGAAGGAAATCGCGAAATCTGAGGCAGCTCTGCCATCTCGAATGGAAAGGGCTACCTGGAAATATCTGATCCCAGCTGATTGAGATCTGATGGCAGTAATGAGTTGGGTTTTTTTTTAGTACAGCTTTCGTAGTGTAGTGCCTTCAGATGTGTTTCTTCAAACTAGGCACTAGTCAGTACAAAAATGTCTGTTTGAGGAGATAAGGATTTTTGCTCTTCCTTCGGAATAGGCATATATTCATTCCCCCAAGAATGTGCCAGTGTAGAAGCTGGGAAATAAGGAAGAAATATGTAGTCTGGCATTAACTCTTGAATAGTTGTTTTTTCCAACATTTTCAAAATATCTTTTTAGAAGAACAGGAATAAATAGAAAAGTGTGAGGTCTCTGGTCTGTGTACTTATTATCAGTCCACTGAGCTACACATAAAATTACTATGCTGGCCTTTCTCAAAAGGTGATGCTGCTTTATTTTGGTGTTTTTCTCATAAAAGTTGAGCGTGACCCGATTAAGACAAGGAAGTTATTGGGTAAGTCTCTATGAAATTGAATCTGTTTGTGACTGGTAAAGCCCTCCTAAGCACGTACAGAAAGTTCCAGGGTGTCATAACAGAGGGATCTTGTTACACTTTGTGTTGAGGGTTTTTTTGTCTCATTGAAATCTTGGCATTGAAAGCCTAACTCTGTTCCAAAACATTGTCTGCTCTTAGTGGTTTACTCATTTTTATTTCCTGCCACTTAAGTGCTCAGTTTTCCAGTGAGGGGATTTTACTTTGAGACAGATTGCTGTAGAAAAAAAATCTTATTTATTTTTTATCAGTGACATTAGAATTTTCAAAGGCAAAACAGTACTGGGCCAGATGTGAGGGCTGAAGGAGAGCTGAGGAGGTCTTGCTGCTTACAGCAGATTTCCCTCAGATAAACTGTGAAATCCACAGGATCATTATGGATGACTGATACTTGCTAACGTGTGAGTAGCAGAAATAATAGTTGCAGTGAACCTCACCTGTGTCTGTGCTGACTGGCACAGTCTGTCATCTGGGCAGTTATTCACAGTGGGAGGTTCTTAGAGATGAATTAGTGTGTGTATGTGTGTGCAGAAAGAGTGGGAGGGCACAACCTTTTCAAAACTCTCAGAACCTGTTTTGAGGTAAGCTTTTGAGTTTGCTCATTTAGTCTGGGGGTTATTGTTTTGCAGTGATGGATGAAAACTGTATAAAACTCACAGCGTAACAGGAAGATCCTAAAGTTTCTAAAGTTTTTGTATTTCCCTTATCCTTGAATAGGGTGGCCCCAGACTCTGAGACATTGTCAGTTGACCTTCATTTAAGAGGACTGCATTGCTGCACCACCAAAAACACAGCTGTGCCCAGGCCATTTCAAAGAACAGTCATATGATAAACCAGATCTCATAATGCAATGATAGAAGCTTGGAGATAGTCTATCTAGTGTATGGATTGTGTATAAAATGAAAAAGTAAAAGTTGAATGCTGTCATCTTAGTGCTTTGAGAAGGGCTTAATTTAATCTTCTCTACTAAAGAGAGAAGAATAATGGGGAATTTAGATGTAATGCCAAAGGAAGCTGAAAGTAGAGGCAGAAGGCCAAATGGAAAAATTCCTCTTGTGTGATACAGCCAGAATCCTTTCTGTATTTTAACTCAATGCATGATTTATTACCACTACAGTTAGTTTTTGATGTAGGCATGTAACATCACCAGCTTTTATATTCTGCAGTAGGGTAGCATGAATGACAGGTTTCTTCAGGATACCAATGCAGTAGCAGTTTACACGATCTATTTGGTGTGTAGTATTGTAGCAATAATACACAAATTCTGTTGCATGCATGCTAGTACTAAAGACTTGGAAGGCAATTCTTTAAACACATATTTGTCAAGAAACACACAAGTAGAAAGCATCATTGCTGTTATGAAAATACAGTGTATATTCTACTGTTGTTTGTCCTCAATATATGAATCTATGATGTGTGACTAAAATGCTTTTGTGCCCCGGGTGACTTTGTTATGTGATGATTAATATCGTGATTCTGTTACTTGATCCCCATATGTGATTTCTTTTTGAAGTAAACAGCCCTGTCCAAAGGCAGTATTACCTTTACCCCAAAGAGCCAGGCTTTTAGAACATGCTGAAATGAAGACAACTGAAAGTTTAACAGTATGTTGTCAATTTGCTCTTTGGGTGCAAACCAGAAAGTTTTAATTTGTTTTAGTGTTTGGTGGATTATTAATCTTGGAATCTGTTGGATAAGTATAAAGGCTTAATCTAGGAAATACAGAATTTTGGGCTCATGTGGCTTCCTGGCTTTTTCTGCTGACATGTACAGTAGTGTGATTTAGTACTGCATAGTAGCCATCACTGCAAAATATTTTAACATTTTCATCTGTTTGCATTTGTACCCAGGGAGGGAAACTTCAGGCCTTTTGTAGTTACCCAGTTGCATTAAATGATGATTTCTTGAAGAACGGGGAATAATAAATATTTTGGTCTACTTTGAGTGCTTCTTCTTAATTGTAAGTAAAATAATATTTTAATTGAAAGAGAATTTTGGTATGAGAGTTCTGCAATGAAAAGTTTGTAGTGGAATGGATCTCACTGGGAGAACTGGAGGCAGAGTTGGAGAACAGGTTGATAAGTGGCACATGACAGTACCAAACCCATTGCATTTTTATTCTGGGTGTGTGATTATGATGGTGCGTGTGAAACTTGTGCATTCTGTAGTCCAAGGAACAGATCTAGGCAGTCTAGAAGGCACTTTGTCAGAGCTGCTGTGACTGGAGTAAGAAGAATGCTATTACTGCAAATTTGGGAAATGCTGACTTTAGAATACAGTGCTGAGAAAAATAGGTTAATGATGTTGACTGGTGGTGGGAGCAGCCATCCGAGGATACTGAAGAGCACAGGTTTTTCTCGGTGTTTTACTGTGTTAAGTATGTAAAGCATGGGCAGGTAGAGGCTAGGTACCTCCCAAAGTATAATATTAAAGATTGAGGTATTATTCATACACTTTTCATAAAGTTGTAGGTTTGAAGTTAGCATCTACATTCTCTTGAATCCCAAATTACCTCTTTGCCCTGTCTTAAAATGTGAGAAAATGTTTCCATGGGTCTATTTATTTATTTTGCTGAAATCTGAATATAAGTATTTCAATCCAGCAATAGATGTGTTTTCTTTGAAGTTAAACCTACTGACATCTTTTGTTTTGCTTGGTGTGTGTGGAATCATGAGGCAGAAAGAAACATTGCAATCAAATGTCAGCTCTGGTCCTGATAGTTTTTTTTCTCCTAATGCGCCATGTAGCAAGCCTGTATATGGAAAATGTAAGGCACTATGTGTCTGTTCACAACAGTTGGTTTCTCTGATTAAGTATTTTTAGTGAAATAAAAGTTTATTCATAAGATGACCAATAACTGTGTTTGAGGGCAGATTTTTCAGCTTCTTGTGATAAAACCTGAGCATGGATCAGTTCCTCTGAACACATTGTCAGCCTGTTGACAAAGACCATTCTGCACATGAGGGAAGGAGATGAGAGCACAGGATCTGTGCTGGCACTGATGGGAGTAGTGCCACCCCCATCACTGGTGGTTTTAGTGCAGAGAGCTTTGTCTGAAGTCTTTGTTGCTGTTCCCTTGTGTTTTATCCTTGCACATGCTCTGTCTATGGGTAGTGCTTGGCAAACATTTCACAGAGGCTTTTCTGATTGTACAAACTGTAAATGTAAGGCTTACATTAGGCATCTGAGAGAGGGGTAAATGACTGAATTTGTGTTCTTGCTAAAGAGAAGTGATACCTTTTGCTGGCATTATGAACAAGGGTGCTTAGCCACACTGTTAAAAAGCAAAAAAAGTCTGTTCACCCATTGTCCTCCCATGACCATCCTCAAAAAAACCCCTCTGCTTCCATCCTGATTTAATTAACTTCCTGTCTTCATGGTACACAACATATTTTCTTCCTTTCATTCTGTGTTGGATTTTTTTAAATGACTTAAAGCAATAAAATCTGTAGAGTAAGAGCAGGACACAATCTAGGGGGGTTGTGTATATGGTTAGTTTTGATTCTTTGATTTTTATTTTTTTCCCCATATGGCAGCTGAAAATGAGCTTGTGAACTGAGGCAGCTGGGGCAGGACAAATGTTTAGGAGCAGTATTCTAGTTATCTTGTAAGCAGTTTAAAATGTCTGATCTTCCAGTCTGGGGGAATTACAGGGTATGGATAACTGCAGCATATGCAAGTCCAGAAATCTCAACACTTTCATGCTGGACTTAAACTCAGAGACTTTTGCAGTGAATTACTTTTCTGTTTCTGACTTGCTTGTCTTACGTTGTACAGATGTCTCCTGTGTCTCAATATCTTGTCTGTAATTTTATCATCAGCACCCAAGATAATGAATCTGCTCTGTCTCAACGGACAGTTTGTTCACACAAAGGCTTTAACCAGTGTTATGCTGGAGACTCACTACTCTTTGCAAATGGTATAGCTAACTTGTATATTTTTTCCTTTTTTCCCTGCATGTGCAGTTTCTGTCACTTAACTTTGGTGTAGCCTGTGAAGCTATGGGTATCTGACAAGAATCTCTTGGAGTGTGCTTGTGTAAAACTCCCAAAGTAAAGAAATGAAAAAAGAGTTGAGAAGAAAATTTGAGATAGGATAAATTCTTGTCTCTGATATTAATCCATGTACTGCACAGATCTGTAGTTTATTATTACCAGCCCCCTGTTCCAGTTACAACAGACCTCTGAATGGTCACCTTTTGTGGTTTTAAAAAGGTACCTCCTCTTTTGCAGCTGAACTTGCATGGCAGATGAGCTGTTATTCATCAAGGAGGAAGTCTTCAGTACAAGGCACTCTACAATTAGAACATTTTTCTAGCCTTCTCCCTGGCTTGTGGCAGTTCAAAATAGCCCCTTCCTTATCCAAGTCCCTTGTATGCTTACAGCCATCACTGTCATCGCTTAAACCCTCATCTTTTGGCTTGTGTGTTACAATTTGCTACAGCTGCAGCTAAACCTTCTGATCCTGAAAAACACATTTTTGAACTCAGTAGTTGCTTTTCTAGGCAACACAGACAACTAAGAGTTCATCGCTCCACTATTCAGCGTGTTGCATTGGCTCCTCAAGGAATACAGCTTCAGGATCTTCCAGGGTCTTCCAGGGTGATTACTTGGAAAATTGCTTTCATCTCTCTGCCCATGATCACCCATGATAATTGTGTTCTCTTGTAGGATAATGTAATATATAACCATAGTGCTGGGATTGCTAAAGGTGTTGAGGTACAGAAGAATAATATTAAAACTACTTTTCAGGGAATAGAAAGGAGAAGATCGCATCAGGATGAAGTACAACTGGGAACAAGTGGAGCTGGATAATTTGTTGAACAAGCAATCATGAAATAACCCAAGGTCTTTAATAGCTGCCTTAGTATTTGAATTCTAATCAAGCATCCCCTGTTATAGCAGCAGAAGTCAGCATAACCAAGGGGAGTCTGGACAGAGCCTCACCAGTTCTGTAGCATTGAGATGTTGGACAGCATCACACAAAGCTAATCAGTTGCTTGGGCCTTGGTTCATTTTGGGGGGTTTTTTTGTGAAGAAATTTTCACAGAAGTTAAGGATCCATCTCTATTCATTAGGCACCTGTAGAACTTCTAAAAGCATTCTTCTCACACACAGCATTTCATGAATCTTTCCAGAAGTTGCAAAGCAGCCTTTCTGAGGTCACTGTGCATTTATTGCTCACTCAATGCAGGTGTAAGTGGGGTCTTCCTGTTGCTCTGTATGGAACATTTTCTGTAATGTACATGTGACTGGTCCTTTGAATACCATTTCCAAAGCAGGATCTGAACAGAAAAATAGCAATGCTTCTCTTCTATATATGTTGGGAGTGTCCATGGCAGTTGTGCTGTTATGGAAATCAATTGCTTGGGTCCCATATTCTGTGCTATTTCTGGTGGAAAAAAACACTTCCTATGAGTGACTAATTCTGGCCGTTAAACTTAGTATTGAAACTAGATATGAATGGGTGAAGTTGAAAGATGGAGACTAAAACAGTAGCCAATTGTAGTAAATTCACAGTTATACAAGTTCCAGTTCTGTGACATGGATGTGGCATGTTCTGATCCTGGCATACAGAAAACCAGTAGTGTATAAACCTTTGCACCTGCCTTTTGAGAAAGATGAAACAATTCTTTCATGCTCAAACTGTGTTTGTCAAAACCCTCACTGGTTTGCCAAGTTATGTGTGTGAGGCCAGCTCAGATAACTAACCCAAAGGGAAAGAATTCTAAGCAAAAATAATTGTTTTAGTTGATAATCTACTTTTGTCTTTTCGCTCAGTTCAAGGGAATGAGTCATTTAAATAAACGTAGGTAGGTATATTATAGGCAGGCCTTTATTTTTAAAACAAACAAACAAACAAGCCCTCTGGAGTTCTCTTCTCAGGATTACGAGTTGTTGTTTTTTGATGAAAACAGCTTTACCCCCAGGAAAATGGAAGTGCTTACATGTTTAATCTGGCTCCTTCACCAACATTCCTCTTCAGTTTGAAATTGCTATTTCAATAGCAACAGTTTGAAATTACGTGACTCTTGTAAATTCAAGACAACTGTCTTAATTTTACAGATATTCTGTGCAAGGATAAAGATGGGAGGAGCTCTAGCACACTTCTGTGAAAACTTTTCAGAGGGTTTTGATCTCTTAGCTTTGGTGGTAATACATAGTGTTTATATCTCAGTAATTGTGGCTTTCATTAACTCTTTTCAAAAGCATCTCCATTAATTGCCATTATTATTGTTTCAGCGTATTTACATACTCTTGTCACTAGTTACTCACTCTTAACTACAGTTTTCTTTTAGATTCAGCTGTGATTTGGTTTGCTTAGAACAATTTTCTTTGCAGAACCAAAATATTGCCTAAGCTATCTGTAAGCAGTCAAATTAATTCAATCACATTTTCCAAGTTTAAACCAAATTTCTTTTAACCTGGTTGTAAGGAACAAGAAATTTCAGTGAGTATTTTTCATGTCTTTCAATGACACTCATCACCAGGCTGAACCTGTTACTGAAAACACCCATCAGTTCTGGTTTTTATTATGTTTTACAGTGTCAGTATTTCAGAATTTGCGTGAACTTGTCAGTTTTAATTCTGTAATAGATTAATAAAGGACCAGATATGTAAGTGGAAGTTTACTTTGAATGCTGTGGAAGAACAGGTGTTAGGATTTAAGTTTCAGTTAGTCCCTTGATGGCATCAGCATTGTTTTATTCCTGCCACCCTTCCCTGGTGCTCCTTTCTCCCTCTCCATGGCTGTGATGCTGTGCTTGTTCCGAGGGCGTTGGCTGGGTCTGATTGCCCTACACTTGGCAAAATATGTTCTATGGACTTATTTCAACAGTATTTTGAAAACTAGAATGAGTCTTACCTTATCCTTTTAAAATGGGCATCAAATTTTCTGTCCTGCAGCTGGATTTGAAGATTGGCAGTCTTCTACTCATATTTTTTTGTCAAACTGTGCTGGATAAAACATGATCTTCAGTATAATAGATATTAATATAATAAATTAAAGGTTGGACTTCATCTTGAAGGTCATTTCCAACCATAATGATCGTATGATTCTGTAAACAGTTTTGTATTTTGAAATAAATGTTGTTTATGTATTTTTAGCAGCCCTTTCTGTCTTGTCACATCAGGTTTTTAGTTGTCAAAGTAGGAGATAGTGAATCTATGATGTTATTTTCTTTAGGCAGTTGGTATTGGAATCCTTTAATAAATAATGATAAACTTTTCATCTTTTAAAATTAATTCTGTAAAAGTATCTTTAATTCTGCTTTAACTCCCACTCTCTCTTTTAGGATATAAAGAAGTTGAAACAATGTAAACAGTAGGAATGACCTTTTTATTGATATTGCAAGCAAGGAAGAGAAAATTACTGTAAGATTAGTAGTATTTGCACAATAGTTAAGGTCTTGTTATCAAATTCTATTTTTTACAGCATAGTTTAAAATTAGGAAAGCAGTTAAAAGCTTGCAATTTATTATTTAAATATGTCTTGGGGGACTGCATGCAGATTTGTGTGCGTAGCAGTAGGAAAATAAGCTATACCAGTTTGATGTATAAATAAAATTGTGAAGTGAAACACTAGTTAAAATATTATTAAAATTTTCTTGAACAGAAGTCAGAGAATTATTGGGAAGGCTACAGAGGCAGAACCACTCAGTTGGATTGTTTTGCTTGATTCTTTGAAAACTTCGGGATTTTTTTTCTAAGGCTTTTAAGGGCTTTAAATTTTTAGAAGAAAACTCTATGTTTTCAGAATCCAAGCTATTTATATGAAATAGATGTTTCTATCAAGCTTCAAGTGTAGGGCAGCTGGACCAGTTTTTAGAGACATGGTTTTGAAGTCAGTCCTTTGTTTGGGCTCTTTCTCATACACTGATATATACAATATTTCATTGATAGAAATATAATAGTCTTTCAAACTATGCAGATGATTTAAATTTTGTTACTGTTCTTTAGGATGGCTTCACTAGAATTTTCAAAGGTACAATACTATTAAGTCACTCAGGAAATAATAATATAGTTGCTGGTAATTAAAATGAGTTCTTACAGTCTCTTGAATCCTAAATTGAATAGATGAATTGAAGTCTGTTCTTAAAGATAATTTTACAAGCTTACCATCCATATGTACTTATTTTCTTTCTCTTTTGAGATCTAAATTTTACTACGTTCATCTTTACAAACAGGATCATCTTTGGGTGAATTGTCTTCCATGATGGATGGTGAAGCTGAAGCTTCTCTATGTTTTACATGCAAGCAGTTGCTAATACTTCTTGCAGAATCAAATGTTACTTTTTACTTGTACTATTTCTCTGCAGGAACATGGAAGCTACCTAATAATTTTTAGATTCTTGGGTAAAGTTCTTGTACTAACTTAAATGTTATAAAGGTAGAAATTAAATTTTACTAAATTAAAAAAGCCACAAGATGGCATCAAATTGTCAACTCTTTCTGTTGCTCCTAACATTTTTTACAGGTCAAAATACTGCAGACTCTTTGAATCTCTTTGTAAAAACCAGTTGGGAGAGGGAATGTGCAATGAAATAATTTTTTTTCTTCCAGTATTTCAGCTTGTGAAGCCTCACTAAGATACTTGTAATAGTTTGGCTTAAAACATAAGGGTTTATTTTCTAAAATGTAGCATGAGTTATGTGGAGGCAATTTCCGATTCCACTTGGGAAGTCAAAGGAACCTAACTGTGGATGTTAATGTACATTTAGACCTAAGAAAAGTACTGGGTATATAAAATACAGATTTATTTTTTTTCCTAAAATATAGGAAAATACTAGTTGAGTCCTGGTATCAGATGGATATTGGTGATTTTTGCAAATTAATACAAACAATTAGTTTTTAAAAAATTAATATTATTTTTAGAAGGGTCAAAAAGCACTCCAGAAGGTTTTAAAAGGTGTTTAAGAGAGGAAAAACCCCAAAACCAAACCAACACCCACTCTTGGGTAACTTAAATCCAGCTATAGATATACTAACCCCATGGTCTGAACTGTTTTCCATTCATGCACTGCTTGGTGAACCCAATATTTTTGGGTGTTCAGGAAGGCCAGCGCTAAATAGCAGAAGGCAAAAACTGAGGCAAAACCAATTCCTGAGCAGTCATTTTGTAGGTGTAGATAGGACAGGAAAGAGGAGCCCTGGGATGGGATGAATCCCAGAGAACAGCAGGCACAGCAGTGCAGGGAAGGGATGCAGTGAAGTTTGGAAAGTGTGAAGCCTTCGGTGTCTGTTTTCCTGATTTTACATTCCGTGTCAGGTTGTTGCTTCTGAATGGTTAAATACTTCTGTATTTAGTGTAAATCATAAGTAAACTATATATATATAACCTTCTATGGTAAATTAGCTCAAGTAAACCAAGTAATACGTTTTTGATTAAAATACGATGTTAAGTGGTTGTCTTAAAGAAGATTTGTATTTTTCAAATTACATGGTTTTGTTCCTAAATTAGTTTTGACTTATGAATATTCATAATATACTCCTTAAGAGTCTCAAACAGCTTACGCATAAGAATTAGGTATGTCATTTTCAAGCAAAACTGTTAAGTATTCAGAAATTTTGAGGAAATGAATGTTCTTTAAATAGCTAAACAGTGATTTCTGCTGCTTGTGATGCTTAGGGTACAGCTGCACAAACAAAAGCTCCCCTAGCTGGAGTTTGAATTTGCTGTGAGCTGGTTACTTAAGAGTAACTTTTAGATTAAAAACTTGACATTATAAGATTTTAAATATCTTACTGTGCACTCAGTTAGAAATAAGCTGATGCCTTTATAGGGAGTTGGAGCAATCAAACATAAGTTGCTTCTGAATAGCTGACAAAGGGCACAAATGATCAGCAGCACCTACTTTGAGTATTTAAATGAACCCAGTATGAAGTTTACTCTGTCAGATTAATGCTCTTTTTCTTTGGGAGAAATCCTAGTTATACCTGCCTTGTACCAGTACACTGTCATAGGAAAAACCTGTACCTCTACCTGAATGCTTTGGAAAAAGCATTAATTTTTTATTCAGACTTAGCAGGTCAGAGGAAAATATTAACAAAGTTGTCCTGATTGTGACGTCCTTATCAACAGCAAGTTTTCTTCTCCACTTGGTGTATCTTGTCAGCCATCACAGCTCTGTACTTCTATTTTTACCTCATCTTAAGAGTGTACATTTCTCCTTACAAACCTTGTAAGAAATGTGGAGGTGAAATACTGCTCAGAGTTTCTTTTGCTATGCTATCTGCAATTTTTACAAAATAGGAGGTGGTTGTTAGGTCACTGAAAATCATAAAGAGAGAAGGGATGTAAATCAGCTACGAAGGATGGATGTTACACCTTCAGTAGGTGACAGCTGAGCTTCTGTGCCAAGATGCCAGAATAGCAGCAGTTGTGAGCTGAGCAAGGTTCATTCCTGAAATTATCATCATCTGAGGCACCAATTTATCCAGCTAAAAGCTGTGATCTCCATAATTTATTGTTTTGCAGCATTTGTTCTTAGAATAGTCATAGGCATGGTATCTACTCATTTAAATGAATTTATTTCCTACCATTAATCAGATATTTTTATGTGATTTTTTTTTTTTTAATGTACTTTGCTGTTGTTTCAGGAGTGGTATTTTTGTTCACTTCGGTTACCATCTTCTCAAAGTTTTGCTTTTTTGTTTTAGGCTTCTGCACTAAGTTTCCAGTTAATCACTGTAGAGAAGGCAATTCAGGGGAGAGTATGAAAAACTCCCAAATAGATAATTTGCCAGTTATTTTATTAGGCTCAAGTCTTAGAGAAACCAAATTCTTTACAAGAGTTTTCAAAAACTCTTATCGTCTCTGAAGCAGCTCCTTGTTCTCTCCCTTTGTTGAAGGACCTGCAGGGTCTCTTTGAGACATGGATAAGTGGAAGAGGAGGCAGAAAAGTTGTCCTGCTGATTCTGTAGGGATGGAAAGAGGAATGGACATGTGGACTGCAGGAAGTAATAGTTATGCATCCATGCAAACTGAATAGAATTTAAAAACTTGAAACTTAACGTTACAGGAAGTGAAGTTTCTTTAGCTTGATGATTTTCTTTACATTTCATAAAGTGCTGTGAATTTAGGAAGTGTTTGGGGGGAATTCTTGGTTTCTTCAAAATGTGTAACTAGTCCAGCACAGAATCAGCCTTTTGACACAGAAAATGGCATTTTTTTCTATAGAAAGAGGTGCAAAATATTTTACTTCAATTTTTTTGCAAAGTTGAAGTTGAAAGAAAGGTGCTGTTTCTCAGTTGCAAGGCTTCTCTCAAAGGTAGTCAGCCTTTCCTGCTGCTCTTCCTGTAGAGTGTGGTGATATTTTCATTTTTATCATTTTCTGAGTAATTATTGTGAAAGGACATCGGCAAAAATACCTTTTCTCTGCTGCTAAAAAAGTAAGTCTTAAAATAACAGGTACTGACTCAACTGCCCTACATAAATGTTGGTATTTTATTAATCAGAAAAGAGTACAGAAAAATTTGGGATTAATCCATTTCTTGCAGTGTAGGGTTAAATCCTTATACTAAAGATTAATGAGAGGTTGCTGCCTGTAAAAGTTACAAAAGCTGTGGATTGTACCAAATATCAACTCCAGCCTATTGTAACTAATCATGGGTGGCTTTCACTAAAGCTCAGGGAAGAGAGGTTTTGAGTAAATTTGTTTTCTAAGAGCTTGTCAAGGGATTCCTATTTGTACTTCACGGATCTTGAGATAAAAAGAGTTTCAACTTTCATGATGGAAACTTAAAAGCAATTCTTCTAAGTGTTATTTAAATCATAGAACCTGATCCCGCTCATCAGCTTTTTTTATTTTGGATTCCAAAGCATGCTGTTTGTGGACATAGAAATGGGATAGTGCCATACTGGAGACCTTTCCAACAGGTTTTTCCCTGAGTGGCATCTCTGACCTTTCTGAGTGTCTCATGGTTCTAGGATACACTTCACATAGTGTTTAAGTAATTTTCAGATAAAATTCATGGTTTCATGTTAAAAGGTTTTCTGTCAGCTTTGTAAATAGAAGTGGCTGGATTATATAGCAGCTTTTTCCACTGTTAGTGATATGTGTTTTGTTCAGTGAGGTTTTACAGCAGTAACTGAGAACAGAATTTGTTCTTGCAGGAATTCAGTGTTGCTTTGGAACCAGACATGTGTGACTTCACTGTTTTCTTTGTTGGTGTGTTGACTCTGCGGAGTTGACAAGAACAAACAATAGTTCAGGTCTTTTGTGTGTTACATTAAGGTAATTGGATGAGGCCTGAGCAGAACTAATTATCGTGGAGTGCTATTTCTGGGCACTAAAACTCCTCAAGGCAGGAATGCATTGCAATTTCTTGGTCCTGGTTTTCCATCCAGAGCATAAGCAGATCTTGTTTTGAAATTTCTACAACCCATTGCTTGCATTTATGTTACTAACCCTTGGTGATTGTAGGTAAAAAACCCCAATAATATAAATGGGAGAGGTTTCTTTGAATATAGAGGGGGAAAAAAGCTTATGATTTGCACTTGATATTTAAAATGTAAACCTGTAAAAGCTTATGAGGTTGTCTGTCCTCCTCGAGTCTCAGAATCTATAAAGAGTTTGGAATGATTATTTTCTTTCTTCCCTTTAATGGAAACATATTGCCCTCCTTTTCATGATACCATTGATAGCTCTGTGTTCATTTGAAAAACCCATGTACCTGACAAGGAGGTCAGCTATTAATGTTACCTCTTCTGTCTTTTAAAAGGAAGGTGCATCTGCTCGAAAAACGCAAACTCCTGCAGCACAGCCTGTGCCACGCCCAGGTAAGGTGGCTCCTGTCGTTTGTGCTTCTCTTCCAGAGAGGTTTGAGTGTCAAAGAAATGCTGTTGAAAGCCATAGCTGGAGAATGAAGTGGGGGGGGGGGTGTCATTTATTTGTGGTCTTTAACACTGCATGTATTGGAAAAAGTGCATATCCTTTTGTTTAATGTGACATTGTGGGACCTGGGTTCATTCTCTTCAGTGTGTTGCCCCAACAGCCTGTTGAAAGGGTGCACTAGTGACATTAAAAGTCACAAACTTCTTGCTTGTGGGCTTGGTACTTCAGAAATTTCAGCTCAAATATCTAATAAGAGCCAGTTAATACTCCAAGGAGAAACAACCTAAACAGAATAGCTAATCTCAAAGAGATATATATTATTACTTCTATGATTAATAGATCAGAAATAAGTGATTCTCTGCATGTGTTATCATTACTTCTTCACACTTCTTAGCACATAAGGTATTTGTAATGAGACCTGAATCCTCAACTGGTTTTTTAATTTCCAGTTAGTAGCTTTTGGCTACCAAGTCCATTTGTCTGTCAGATTGAATCTTGAGTTGTGATTCAGTGATAGAATTATAAAAGTACTTTGTTTTAAAAAGAAACCCTTAGGAAGTGTTTTTAGAAGAGTGTAAGAGCACAGACAGCACATGAGACAAACGGTGATTCCAAACAGCGATGGGCAGGTCTGCACCTGGTTTATGCTCTGTGAGAATTTCTGGTTTGCTGGAAGAAAGTCTCAATTGAAGGGTGTTATTTCAGAGCAAGACAATGTTATGAAGGTAGTGGGGACATTTTGGGGGGTTTTGGAAACAAAACTACCAGTTAAAATGAATATGCTTTTTCTAGAAGTACTGGTGGAATACTGTATATTCCTGTTGAGACTCTAACTGCTTTCAGTGTGTGCCTTGCTAATTCCTTGAGATTTATTAGCAGGATTTAATGCTAAGACTTAATACTGTAAAGCTGATTCTTCCCCAAAAATCTATTCTAATATTGAATGCTTTCAGCATACCTAAATGCTGTTGTGCACAGATTCTTCTGTTTGGTTATTTTGGTACTGGGAAGGTCATGCTGCCTGTCAGACTTATCTCACTAGCCCCGTTAAGCATCATAATGCAGATGGAGTTGACAGCAGTATGAAAAGGGTAGCAGTGGCAAGAACAGAAATCTGACTGAGTTGTCACAGTCCCTGCTGCTGGCTGTGACTTCCTGGGCAGTTACTGGCAGAAGTGTGGGTTTTGTACATTATACAGGTTATACTGGTACTGCCCTTCTCGAAGGCCAATCCAGTCCATTTTCTTGTCTCCATATTGTAAGTTGAAGGGGGAATAAAGAAGAGAGGTGTAGTCAGAAGAGGTTTATTTTTCTGCCCGTTCTAGGATATTTTAAAACGTTCAGCTGTTCTATTCTTAGCAGTCAAAGTAACTAAAACATGCTGTTTCCAGGAGGATGCTGCTTTGCATATAAGAAGTGTTAGTTAAATTGGGCTAAACAGTTGTGCAGTAGCGATTTGGAAAATATGTCTGAGATGTGCTTTTGATGTAAGATTTTTTTTGGGGGGGGCAATGTTTTACAGTACCAACTTTTCTACTAACCTGTCTTGGTACCACTATCAAATTTTTTACAGATATTTATTCTCCCTCCCTTTCATTTTTTCTTCCTCTTTTTTTTCTTAGGGTAGCTGTTACTGCCCACATATTTCAGAGATTTTTACATTAAGGAGATACCTAGATTTAAAAAAAAAAATTAAAATCATTGGGTAGGTAAAGTTCATGTAGTTCAGTATAGTGTTGCCGATTATATCTGTGCATTTGACAGTGTCAGGAAAAGGTAATTAAGGATATGGTCTCAATATTTCAACAATGGCAACTATGTGTTGTGAATATTTATACTCTTCTAGGAAGTTTCTGCAACAGTTGGTCATAAATAAACATGAGCAAGTTGGTGCTATGCAATTGGAAGTCAATTAATGAAATTTGTCATTCATAGTAGCAACTGAGACTTGAGTTAGTCTGCATCAGTCCTTCCACTGCTCACCATTTTCTGATTTTTTTGAATTAGGATAAACATGTATGATGGTGATTATCAGGCACAACAGTCCTTTCCTGAAGTTAGGACTCCTGAAAACTGAACTATAATATGTTTATTTTGGGGGAAGTCAGGTAATTCAGTAGTGGCACCAAAGTGAAGAAACAGAGATACTTTTCCAACTTTGGAATGCATTGTCTGCCCCATACTGAGGCAGTCACAACATGAAGGCTGAGGTGGAAATGTTTTATTGCAGAAATGGGGAGAGAACTCTTCAGTTTCTGTCTGTCCCATAGAGTTTGTTTGTGTGATTTTGTTTGGTGGTTGAGGATTATTTTTGTTGGGTTTGGGGATGTGTGGTTTTGTTTGGTTGGGTTTTTTCCCCTTCCTGAGTGCCATCATATCTGTCAAGTTTAACTGTTTCTGGCACTCAAAGAGCTCATGTAACTCAAACTGCAATCCAGAATTAACCTGAGCAAGCCTGACATTCAGATTTTGATTGTTGAATGTTTTCTATGTGTTAAGGATAGCTAAATCCTGTGGATGTCATGTGCAGTAATAACTGCTAATGAAAAGGTGAGAGTCTGTAAAGATCAGGTTGTTGTGAAACAATTTTCCTGTTGGTTCAGCACTATTGAACTTAAGATCTACAAGCAGCTTTTTTCAAGACTGTGGCAATTCTTGTCAGTGCTGTTGTGCCCCGGCCTTTTATGGAGGATAGAGAGGGATGACTGCCTTCAGAAAAAACCAGGAGAGATTGACTCAACTCTCCTAACATCTGTTTCAGATGGTCAGAAGCTGTTTGTTTGCTGAATACACAGACCAAAATTATAAATCCCTTCTTCAACTTAGTGTATTGCATCTGTGGAAATGATCTAATGACTGTAGTGTGACTCTTGTTCCCTCCTGCAATTAAACACATTGAAGTGTTGCCTTACAATCACGTTTGTATCTATGTCTTAGTCATCCTACTGTATTTTCTGGGTTTTTTTCAGTTTCTCAAGCAAGACCACCTCCAAACCAGAAAAAAGGTGAGTCAGTTTTAGTTACATGAACTTTTTCATTTTTGTGGGAATTGTGTCTGCTCTTTATTTTTTTCTTTCTGGAACCACGAGCAACAACATAAACAAGTAGTGGAATGCAGACAGCATTCTCTTTTGCTAAATATGGGTCTTACCCTTACTTAGAGACTCATGATACAATGCTATGCTTCTTTTGTGAATGAAAACCTTTAGTTTAGAAAAGTTTTGCTACAATTTTCCTTGAATATATTTCCAAGATTGTGACCTGTTAAGCAAGAATTCTGTTTTTATGTCCAGCTCCTTTAATGAAAAAGGGGGGGGGGGGGAACAAATAACCAAAACACACCAAAAAAAACCCCCAGGCAAGTCTAACTTTATTATCTCTACAGGGTCTCGAACTCCCATAATCATTATTCCAGCAGCCACGACCTCTTTAATAACAATGCTTAATGCAAAGGACCTTCTGCAAGATCTGAAGTAAGTAGCTGATTAGAACATACTGTATAACAAATTGTTTTCAGATACCAAGTTATACTAGTACCTAATTAGTAATTAAGCAAGAGGGTTCATCTACTCTCTTGTGACAAGCTAGTTTTACAGACCAGAGTATAAAAGAAATTAATTCCTTTTGACTAGCAGGAAAAAAGCAAAAACTTATTTTCAGAGTTTTGACTCATTTGTGACCTCTGGGCTCAAGGGCCAGACTGAGGAGAGAGTCTTGCAATACCAGTTCCAATATCTGCAGTGGTTTTCTTTTATGTAACATAAAGGCACCAATCCATGAACCCTTACAATGGAAGAAGGGTTAGAGAAGAGGAGCAGTGTGCTCTTGGAGCTCAGAAAAGATTTTGGGAAATGACCACAGTTAGGGTAAAGAGGACAGTGACTGGAGGCTCTGTATCAGGCTGTATCAACCAAGCAGCTCAGCTAGTTGTTTAAAGACAGACTTATTTTTTTTTCAAGTTCACATATTGTCATGAGGTATTGATGCAAATTCATCCAGGGAAATATCAGTGAGTTGCTAAAATTTGATTATCGCATCACACATCTGATTCTAAGATTTAATTCATTATGCCTCAGTGAATCTTTCTGCTTGTCCAACAGATCATGGCATTTAGACTTGCCTATCAGTAAATATCAATTGATTTTTTTGAAAGTCAGTCATTTTCACAGATTAATGTACTGTTGCAGATTGTCCACAATGGTAGGTTCAAAAAATGGAGGGGTTGTCTTTTTATCACCCCCTGCTCTCTCGTCTTTTATGAGGCTGTAAAACTGCTGTTCTTCAAAACCAGCCTGTCCTGTTATGGTGTCTTGCCTTCCACTGGAGTTGCCCTAGGATTTTATAAAACTGTGCTGTGAGATATAAGGCGCCTTCTTCTGATCTAATTGTAGTTCCCAGCTTTACTGCCACATACCATCAAAGATCCAGGAAGTACTGGACTACTGATATCTGCTCTGAAATATTTAATTGGAGAGAAGGGTGGCTTTTAACATTACAGTTTAATAATGTGCAAGCAGTCACTGGACTGATATAATTGGGTTGACAGAGACATTGTTTGTTTATATGGGTTTTTACATTTGGGAAAAAAATTCACAACAAGCCTTGGATTTTACTTTTGTAGATAGATATATATATATATATATATAGGTATACACCCATGCATATGCCTGGTATAGGAATACTTAGAAAGGAATAAGGCACCTGTGTGTCATGTCTAAGTACATGTGCCAGGAGACACAGTTTTCAGCTGTTTTCAGCTCCACCAGGGCAAAGTTGCAGTTAACTTCTGAAGACCTGTCCCGTGAGGATGCTGATACTCAGAATGCAGTGAACATGATCCAGAAAAAAAAGGAAATGAAGTTTAAGGGTTCAAAGGAGGACATTGATGTAGTTAACCAGTATGAAAGAGAAAGGAAAGAAGCAAGGTATGTTAATGAATCAGAAGGGCAATAGCAGAATTCAGAAGAGCAAAATATTAATTTAGCCATGACAGTTCTAGTGCTCTTCTAGGAAATACACCTCCCGGGCTGTATTTTGTTGCATTCAGATTTATTGAAGTGCTTTGTTTAGGAAAGGCTTCAGGGTTTATTTTTCTGTTCAGGTATGCAGAGTGTAGAACTAGTCTTGATGTAGAGAGTGATTGATAGATATATGATGGTTTTCCAAAGAAAAAAGACTCAACTAATTTCTGCCTCTTAAGTCACCACCTTATTTAGCTCATTCCGCACATATGGCTAAATTTAACAGAAGAGCAGAGATTCCAAAGACTCCTGTCATTGCCACAAGGAATAAAGAAAGAAAAGACACACCGAAGTTATTACTCCCTCCCTTACCCCTGCTGAGGAAGATGAAGGTAGATTTGCATTTCATGTATTTCTAGAGATAGTCAGCCTTCTTGTACTTGCCGTCAGAGGAGATCGGTGATATAGGGGAAGGAGAAGAGATTTTTGGAGCTGGAAGGGAAGAGCCATTGCAGGGGAGACTGTGAAGAAAAGCAGGAGAAGCCTGGGAGAATGATGCCCCCAGGATGGTTAGGGTATGGAAGCTCTTTATAGGATGGGTTTTTCTTCCATGTCTGATCCCTGAGGCAACAGACTTCTGTGAAGTGTGTGATCATAAAGAATGAGTACTTGGGTTTCATAAATGAAGCAACTTTTGTGATTCCATCCATTTAAATGTTTCTTAAAACAAAATAAGAAAAATAATTACCTGGAATTATAGTTAGAGACCAAACCACTTAAAATCAAAACTTAGTCATAGCTGGAATCTCTCTCTTTTAGGGTAGTGTTTGTCTGCAGTGCTGGACTGCAATGCATTGTCACTTTGGATACGAGAAAAACTAACTGTGGTATCACTGACAGATATTTTAGCTTCATGGTTATAAAATAAACAGGAGAGTCTTCATCCAGTACTATGGTAGGCCTTAAATTCAATTGCTAAGGACTGAAAGAAACCTGTTAGTTATACCACTGTTTTTACTAAGCCTTTTCATAGCTCTATAGTATATTAGAGTTTTTCCATGTCAGATTTGGCTGACATTTGTATGCTTAGCATCTTCAGTTTATCACTAATTTTATGCTCTTTTAAGGCAGAGAATATGGAAAGCAGGAAAATTATCATGTGTAGAATGAAATGTGTTTAATGACAAACCCAAAGCATGGTACTGGCTTAAGATTTTTTTTTTTTAAGATATCTAATTTTTCTGTTAAATATATTTGTTGCAACTTAGATCTTTAAGGAGGATATTTCTGTATATAATTGTAATAGATACAATTCACATGCTGTGTAATAAGCAAATATTTTTGATAACTTTTGAAAGGTTATTTTTCTAAGGAACCAAATACAACATTAAATGAAAAGTGTCTAAAATAGGAAAAAGATATAATTTACCTTAAATCAGCACTGCAATACATTCTAATATATTGTGAAGCTTCTTAAAAATATTTTATATAACATGCTTTATTCTTATTCACTAGCTAAATGCAACACTGGATATCACAGTTATTGTGTAAAATCTGGCTTTCCAGAGTAAGTATTTGAGAATATCTGAAGTCAGGCTTTTCAGAGGCAGGGCTTCGGCTTTACATGAAACAAAGGCAAAGCAGGAATGACATCAGGGAGATGTGAATGATTAGATGATGATTTTGTATTTTTATTATGATGATGCTCTTACTTGTGATGCCTCTCACCATATGTGCCCAGGCAACTCACAGAGCTTTACCCAGCTTTGATATTGAGCAGAGTATCTGGGATAGATTCAGGGATGATGTGTTACAAAAAAATGAGCTTTGTTCTCTTGCGAAAATAGGTGTATAAAGCTTTTGATACTGTAACATAACAGAAATACTGAGAGGGTTGTAAAAATAAGTCTCCAGTTCTGAACACAACAAAATGGGTCTTATGATGATCCTGGTTACTGTGGAACGTTGGAGTTGCCTTATTCTCTGTTCATGCAATTTTCAATGTGCCTGAGTTGGGGGCCAGACAGTGAAAGTGTTTTAAAGTTAATGTTGGCAATGGATGTGAGTTTAGAGCCGAGACATGAGCAGCTCAGGCAGTTCAGGGGATTATATCTTGCCAGTTACCTGCCATAATTTGATTTTGTTGAATCACTTGCCTGTTACCTTAGAAAAGGGATCTCCTGTCTTTGGAAAGTGAGAGTGCACCATTTTTTATGTGGGTAATGATTCTGGCAATTCACAGCAAGAGACTGGAGTGCTTTAATTTCCTAATAGGAGTATAGAAGTCCTTCTCAGTAGATAGGGAATTTTTTTTTTTTTTTTTTTTTTTTTCCCCCCCAGTTGGGAATAGTAATCCAGAGAAGCCACAAGAAACTGTCCTGCACAATCAGGTTTCAGAATACATTTCTAGTGTATTGAATGATTAAAAACGTGTCAAGTACAAATGTGTAGTTAGCCACTGGCTATAGTACTACATAATAATCCTATAAATAATTTCCAAGGGAAGACTTTTTTTGGGTGTTTAATACTCACACTTCTTAAGCTTGTGTTTTATGTCCAGGTAGTGATGGCATAGGCCATGATTAAGTTTATATTCCTACAGTAATTTGTACTGATTCTTGGCTCTTATGCACGTGATTTTTTACTTATTGAATCGATGATTCCCAGAAATGGAAGCAGATGTTTTGTAAAGTTTCTAAGAGCTGTCCTTTATTCCTGTTCTCTGTGTGTTTACATATATGTAAGCTCTTGATTCAATGCTTTCTTTATGACAGTCATCTTCTCTACTGTTCCATGTGAATCAGCTTATTGATAGTTTTTCCTTCAGGAATTTCGGATAACAAGATATTTTATGTTGTGTCCTGGAGAAGTGGATTCAGAAACATTCAGTATTTTACAGGAAATAAAACTGTAGCAGATGTCTAGAAGGTAAATAACTGAGGCACAACCAAATGGTACCTTAATGGCTGTAGCACAATTTCTAGCTGAAATAGAGAGAAACTGCCAACTAGTGTTGAAATGAATTCCTAAACATAGAAGCATTTGAAGCTAGAAGTAGAATTGAGAATGCCTGTTTCAGCCAAATTTGAGAGGTCTCAGATATAGTGGTGAAGTTGTTAGACTCCAGAAAAGCAGTATTGCTTCTTGTCTCATTTGGCAGGGGTGCCTAGCTTTCCTGTTTCCATTTAAGATGTTTTTGCTTCCTCATATTTACAAATTAAATTTAAAATGTGACCTTTTAGATCCCTGTTCATATGAATATTTGATTATCACTGTAATGTAAGTAGGGCTGTTTGGTTTTTATTTACATATTCTGTAAGAGTTTGTTCTTGTTTAGTGCATGTGACACAGAATAACAAAATTCTTCTCAGTATGTCCACCATTTTAGATGATCCTGGTTTTTCCTATAAACCCTGCCACTTGGATAAAAGGTGTTTGAGGGGTTTCTTTTCTAATTTTTTTAAATTATTTAAAAAAAATAATAATTTTATTTCCATTCCTTTCAGCGCAGATTCCTTTAGTTCTAGTGGGTGATGAGCAGCTCATTAATAGTTTACTTAAAAGCTGAAGACCACCAAGCAAATCCTCATTTTAAGTTATAGAATAGTTTCCTATTAGTACTGGCAGAGCAAAGCCTGCAACGTGTTGGCAGGACAGGCCAGTAGCTTTGCTCCTGATTAAAGGTGCACCTTGCTTTTGAGTTTTTAAATTAGCAAATTGATGAGAAACACTTCAACTTTGGTGTCACATTTGGTAGCTTTTTCCAAAGCAGAACTGTATTGAATGCTTCTGTGTAGTGTGCAATTGTACATGTCAGTCAAATGTGATAGATAAAAGTATGTGTAAATATTAACTCTTTTCAAATTACTTCAATTATTGGGGGAATTATTATCTTAACTTTTTTGAAGTAATATTCTGGGTAGCCGAAGTGTACTTTTCCCCAGTGTCCTGTGTAGCTTTTTGGTTTCTATTTCCATTACAATGATGGTGTCACACGTGTACTAGACAGATAAGCATAATTTAATTTACAGCACATCATTTAACACCTGTAATGCTTTTTCTGCAGTTCCAATACTAGTCAGCTTTAGCGCACCATTCACAGTCATCTGGGTTTTTTTTTACTTTCCTCCTGCGGTTGTATCAGTTGCAGGCATTTGGACACACACTTTGGAAATTGCTTGTGACTTTGTTTGTGAAACACTGTTAAATCATGAAGAGTGTAAGGGGGCTTCATCTGTTCATTTAGATTAGAAAAGTAAAACAGTTTTGCTTGAAGGTTTATTGGCAGTTTTCACCTGGTGCCTTAAAACGTATTTGTTTGGTTGAGGTTTTCTCCCCAAAATGCCATTTTCTCATGGGATATATAAAGAAAACTAGTGTTTTCAAGCTGACTGAATAATGAACTTATCTTCATATTTAATTTTGCATTCTTTTTCCTGTTTCTCCAGCAATAGGAAGCGCAGTCTGCCTGTTAAAGCACATTCAAATTGGGTTTTAGTATTCAAATAGAAATAGATTGAAGAGAACAAATAGAAATCTGGTGCAAACAACCAAAAAATGTAGTAAACTGCTCAAAAGCACCATGTGTGCTGTAATGAAGAGAAATATTACCAGTTAGGTACTGTGCTTTTTAAAATGTAACACCAGTACTGTTGATAACTGCTGCAGTTAAGTGAAACACTGTTTTATTTTTATCAGAAGCTTTGGAAGTGAAATGTCAGCAGCATTACAGTGCAGCAGGTTGGTTCTTAGTGGAGAGTTAGGAGAAAGGGGGTCTGAATTCCACTCTTTTGCTGGCCTGGTGGGTGACACTGGACACATCAACTTCACTTTCTGTGACATAGTTTTAGTTCTCTAAAATACATGACTGTTATCTTTCTTACGACAAAATCCACTGAGATTTATATGCGAAAAGGCTTACATGTTTATGTTGCCAATTTTGAGACCTGTTCTGTGTATTTGATTGTCACCATAAAGAAGAGGGCCTTGAAATGGGATTGCATTTGTTTTTTAAGGTGAGAGGGCTGAAAGATTCAAAATTGGTAATTAATTGGAGATGGTGTGTCATATATTAAGCAATTATTTTTCTCATAGATTACATATGACATGGGGATCACATCTGTATTTTCTGAACACTTATTCTATCAGAGAGGCTATTTAGAAAACAAAAAAAAAATTATAGTATCATACATCAGATGAATAATTGATAATATAAAATCACCATCCTCAAAAGAAAATCTTACTCAAAAAAACATTTTTGACCAAAAATCCCAGCTTTCTTCAGAAAACATAATTTGGAGGGCTTCAAGAGCTTTTAAAATTTGTTCCAGGAAGCAATTGTTTTAGTGCCCAGGTTACCCTTGGTCACTAAAAAGATTGAGTTCTAGTCACTTAACAGGTTGTGATCTGGGTCCTCATCTCCGAATGTATTGGGTAAGCTCGACAAGGAGTGCCATGAATGTATAAGAGCAGGTCTGGCTGTATTTTTGAAGGGCTGAGGACTTTTTAGTATGACTGTTTTGATCATAAGGGCTTATGAAATAGTATTCTTACCGTTTTTTTGCTGTTTTAAGTGAGTAGCAACGGAGAGCTGGCGCAGTGAAGATGAGATGGCTCCAGTGACTGCTGTCAATAATGCCAAGTTCTCATCAAGTTGTTACTTTTTCCACTGAGTCCATCAAGTAAATTGCCCTTGTCTACTGAGTGTTTTGTTATTCCCTGAGGTTTGTACCATCAGATGAAAAGAAGAAACAAGGCTGTCAACGAGAGAATGAAACTCTAATACAGAGAAGGAAGGACCAGATGCAGCCGGGGGGAACTACAGTCAGTGTTACTGTTCCTTATCGAGTAGTAGACCAGCCTCTGAAACTTATGCCACAAGACTGGTAAGGACATTTCTCCTTTGCAAAATTTCTTAAGCAGGACAATGCAGAATTTGGAGGGGGCCGATAAAACACTATGAAATGCACTAAAAAGCAAAGATACAGATATAAGAGCAGATTTGTTTAAGTGCATGGGAGTCTTTAGGTGAAAATCATATGAAACTGAACTCATCTAAAAGGTCTTAAAAACTCACAGCACTGTACATTTTAACAGTGTGAGCAGCACAACTAATTTTTATAAGGTTTGCCTGAAATGTTCCAGAAATTCAGATAGAAATAGTCATATTATTTTTCTGGTCTGCGATACTGTAAATGTGCAAGTCACTGAACCATGATCTGGGAGAAAAACCTTTCTTTCATATCTGCTTTCTGAAGGAAAATCTGTTGGGAAGATATGTTTGCAGGCCTTCAGCATCTGACATTCCAACTTCTTTAATAGTTAAAGAAAGAAAATATGTCAGACAGTAAAGACTGAACAGTGATTCCAGTACTGGATAGAATTCATTGAATTGATGGAAGTTTACTTCTGAAGGCAGAGCCCTAGTTGGGGAAAGGGAATCATGGATAGTTTTTACTTTTACTAAAAAGCTGGAAACGGATGATTTGGTCTGTAACACATTTCTCAGTGCTATGAAAAATAGTTCTCAGTGAGGAGGAAAATTCTGGAATATTTTTATTGTTTTAGATCTTTTTGTTATTTAATGAAGTGCATTATGCAGCATTTTTCTTTCTCACAAGTGTGCAGATTTTAGATGTGGATGATGACATATTTGGTGGTTTTGTAACTTCCACATTAGATTTTAATGGAGGGGAATCCTTTGAAAAGGTCCTGTTCCTAAATTAATTGTTCTCTGTCATTAGAGCTTGAACTAATCAGAAATCCATGGGTTTGAAATTCTGACTAGCAAATAGCACTTAAAATATTTAATGATCAAACCTCTAAGAACCATCTCAACTAGATCTAAAGTGCTTCTGCCCCAAGATGTGAAGTGGTGTGGGGATTTTTCATATTGGTTTTATCCAAGGGAGCCATATCAAAACTCCACCTTGATTATTCTTTTCCATTTGGCATGTGGTGAACTTTATTATGAATTAATTTGGGATTAGGTTAGAGAGGTAGTTATTTGTTGTGGGAGATAGGAACTATGGTTGGATAATGTAAACACTCAACAGAAAGGCAGACCATATTTGGGAAGTCATTTGTTCTCAAAGGTGGGGGAGTGTTAAATTTTAGTAGTGTAAAAGCTTCATATTAATCACAAATTTATTTTCTTAGACCACAGGTAGTGGTTATATACTCTTAGAATAGATGATGCACTTGGCAGAAATTTTAACTAGAAGTGGGAGGTATTGAGAATAAAGACTTTTAAATCTACACACCTCAGTTTACAGTGCTGTTCACAGAAGATTGTCTCTAAACATGTTGGAGCACATTTTAAAAGCAAAGTAATAATGACCACAAATAAACAGTGTTTGACTTCTTAAAATTGTAACATGAGAAACTGAGCTGCGAAGTTGAACAGAAAGTCCGGAAAAAACACTTTTTTATTTTTTTTTTTTTGCTTAACAAAGGAAAAGCAGTTGTGCTGGAGTTGTGGTTGTGCTATACTGCTGTTACTAAAATAAGAAGCCATGCTAAGGCACATTGCCTGTTTAGGAAAGCATGTAATTGAAATGTTGGAGGCCATCAACATGTCCATGCCTTTCTGTGTTTGCAGGGATCGCGTGGTGGCCGTGTTTGTACAGGGTCCTGCTTGGCAGTTCAAAGGCTGGCCTTGGCTCCTGCCTGATGGATCTCCTGTCGATATCTTTGCAAAAAGTAAGGGATTTGTCTTGGGTTTAGATGTCTTGGGATTTTTGTCTTGTGCTTGGGGTTCCTTGAGGGCAAAGTTTCTTATGCTTATGGCAAAGTACTTCCCAAATGCTATTGGATGTGGGTGGTTGAGCAGGCAGTGGCTTTGGTCTGCTCACAGACAGTGAATATTAATGTGCCCTCTGCAGTTCTTTTGTTCTGACCTGTGGAAGCTCACAGAAATCTTCTCAGAGCTGTCATCTTTAAGAGGCAGGAATAGCTAGTGTACAAATTTACTTTCCAAGCTTCTAAAATAAAAGGTGAACAGACAATGCATACTCTTAACAATCAATAGAGAACAGGTTTACAGGCTGTCTTCACATTTCGTTGCTACTTTGAACAGAGGATTAATCACCTAGTATTCCACTAAGAAGGCGTTAAAAATATGATCTGGTGTCTGATAAAACCTTTAAAGTTTTAAAAAGCTCAAGTTTAAAGTTTAAAGTGAGCTAGATGTTACCACTGTATAGATCTGAACAGTTTTTTTTGAGTTCTCACGACCGTACCTGGTGTGCTTTGAGGCACACTGCACTTCCCCGCACAGTTCACTCCTGACAGTGAGCTGGATGATAATATCTCAGGAAACTGCCAGTTTCTTTTCTCTGTTGCTTCAGTGTGGAACTGCCTTAGAAAATAGACCTTTTGATAGTGTCCAGTGGTTTCTGAGCCACAGATTTAAAAAAAAAACCCCAAAAAACCAACGTGCACACACAAAAGAAAAAACAAACCCAACAAACCAAAACCCACCTCAGTTCAGTCTGTCATCTTCCTGTCAGTGTGATGAGGAAACAAGTTTTATCAGGGTTTATGTGTGCACCTATTTGGTATGTGAAGCAGAGTCTGGAAAGAAACTGTTTACTAAGCAGCAAGGGAAAAACCCAACAGTTGGGCAGAAGGCTAAGATTGGGTCTGTGAACAAGAAAATAGAATAAGTCACTTAAGGGGGGAATGAGACTGAGAAGGAAGAGTGAAAGAACCTGAAAGTCATTGTAAAAGTAAATGTACACCACAGGAGAGAACTTCACAAAAGAGACTAATAAAAGAAGAAAATAACACTTCAAAGTAAAGATACAGAAAAAGCGGGAATTGTGAGAAGCAAAACCAAGAGAAACGCAGTGAAATATTTAAGACCTAGCTAACAGTCACATGCTGCTCCCTATTAATTCTAATGTTTGGTATATATAAATGTATAGAGGGCTGTAGGAATTTTTCTGACATGCATGGATGTTTCTGGTCTTTGCTCTGCCAGAAGTTCAGTTACAGCCTGCACAGTTCAGTCTGAAGGTGTGCAAATTTTTATGCTTTTCAAGTGAAAGTATATCTGGTCTTACTCAATGCATACCTTGAAATTTTAATTTTAGAAATGCATTACGTTTCTTCAAAGCAAGGTATTTTTAAAATATTTTCCTGACAAAGACCATCTCTGACTTTGCCTAATGACTTACCCCTCAAATGCAAACAGGTAGATGAAGGGAGCACAGACAGTGTCAGTCCAGCTGTATGCGTTTAAATTTTCTTGAAGGTATTGCTTTGCTGTTTTTATAGTGTTTAATAGTCTTCATAAATGTGGTTTCTGGCTTTTCCAGCCATTCATTGTTTCACTTGCAGTTTGCATTTCTTCTTCTTCTGGGTTTCTACTGATTAACAAATACTCAAAGATTATCGCTGTCATGTTAGAAAACAAGCAGGTAGCTTACCATAAAGAATTCCTCAATAAAATTTGTGTTGGGTCAGAGCCTGTCAAACTGGTTTTATTTGTTCAATTGCTATGTCACATAGCATTTCATTAATTGAATCTCTAAAATTGTTCTCCTTAGTTTTCTTTACAGGTAGTCTGAGTATTAAATGTTCATGTAGCAAATAAACTTAATTTTATAACTGCAAGTAAATGATTAAGATGAAATTTTGAATGATGTCACTTTAATGAACAAATACTTAATTTTGAATACCATTTTAAAGGTCTTACTCCAGGAGCACATTAGTGTGCTTTAATAGTGATTTGATTCAGATTCAGAAGTGGGTTGTCTTCTGCTCAATAACATTTAACCTTAATGCAGAGGGTCTTTCAGGTGTTAAGTTTTCTGTAAATGCATGGCCCCAGTATATCTTCATTTTTTTTCTCTGGAGTTATTTGAATACATGCAATGTTGTATAGAAAAGATAATGTATGTGTATTCTTGGTTTTCATTCACAAAGCTTGGAGATGTATTTGGCAGAGGTACAAGTGAGATAATAATTTCTTTAGTTTGTCAGCTGAAAAAAAAAGCTAATTTCACATAGCAATCTTCTAGGAAGTTCCTAGATAGATCTGGAAAAAAGAACTGATTTGTTTAATTATTTTTATCTATTTTAGCCATTTAGCTGAAACTGTAGGTGGATTCTGTGGGGGATAAAATTAAGAGTGTGGTATTAGAAAATGATACAACCATGGCATTAAAAATAACTAGTTTCCACAAGCCTTGTCAAATGCTTCTGTTTTACTTTTCCAATACTACTCAAATCATCAAATTGGTTACCAGACAGGAACTGTACAAGACTTAGATACTTTGCTTTTAATGCTGTGTAAATGCTTGGGCTTTACATAATTCACGTATGACAGTACTTGCCAAGAGAAAAACAACAGTTAATATTTTACCATTTTTAACTGAGTCCTAGATCAGGGAAAATTGGCAGTTACTAAATTTCTCAGACTGGTTCACGTAGCCTTTGGGGGTTTACACTGGCATTCTGCTATCAATCTTCTACTCAGACTTTCAGGAAGTAGCCAGGCTTCCTTCTCAGTGGTCTCCGAAAAGCCTTCTTTAAATTATTTCCAATTCTTTGACAGTTGGAAGATTTTCGGAAGTAACATCTTTGTTTCTCAAAGAAAATGCACTGGAATTGGCAAAGGGTTTCTGCTTTTCTCCTGGAATCTGTGCATCTAAAAATAGTGGCTGCCCTTTCACTTAAACCTGTAATAACACGAGAGCCACCAACCACTATATTTAGCTCAGTGCCATTTAGGAACTAGTTGACTTCCTTGGGTTATGGGCTCATTAATTTTGCTCTCAGGCTTCATTCTGAAAAAAAGAGTGATGTGGTGGGAATTTTCTTCGACTGATAGCAAACCACTGTAAAGTCTTCATGTTTGTACACTAAATACTTTCCTTTTTCCTGTAGTTAAAGCTTTTCATCTCAAATATGATGAAGTACGTCTGGATCCAAATGTACAGAAATGGGATGTTACAGTGTTAGAACTCAGCTACCACAAAAGACACTTGGACAGGCCAGTATTTCTACGCTTCTGGGAAACTTTGGACAGGTATGTTTCCTGGTGAAAATCCTTGATGCTTGTGCTTTTATGATGTTAGGAGAGAACTTTAAAGTTCTGGCATCATGGGGATTGTATACAAGTTAGATATCTGAAGAGTGTTTTAGCTTGAAGATATTGCTTGTTTTGAATTTTCCTGATGAACATAATAGAACATAATGGTGTATGTTTAGAGACTATAAATAGCCATCTCCAAAGTGTAATAAGCGTGTATGGAAAGGAAGGGCAGCTACCATTAATCACCGATTAGTGCCATGATTCCCCACTTCCCTTCAGGCAGAAGGCAAGGAATGGAGAACAGTCCAGGTGCTCTAGAGTTTTCCCTTTATCCCCAGCCTTCCCATGGACTGCAGCTCTGAGCTTCCAAGCTCTCCTCCTCTCTCTCCACCTCACGAGGTGACAGTCTAGAAAAGGTGACAAACTAAGATGAAGAGCCACAAAGCCTAGTCTTACTCTGATGCCTCCGAGTGCACAGCACTGGGTAGAAGAACAACTCAAAAAAACAGGGCATGTTATAAGTTCTGGACTGGTTATTCTTCTGTATATTAGGGGCCTTCTGAGTATTTAGCCCTGCCTTTTGTTGGAAGTGAGGGGTGGGGGAACAGCAGCAGCTCTGTGAAGAGCTACTTTGCTTCTGACTCTGCTTCTCTGTGGCTCAGAGCCCTCCTGAATCAGAACTTCACTGCAATACCTTTTTCACATTGTAGAGAAGAAACTTTATTATCATGAAGCAGTTGAAGAAATATTGAGGAAGGGGAGAAGCCCATGCGTTTCATGATTGTTTAATCTTTTCATGTTAAGTGCACAGCAAACTGCTTGAATGATGGAGTGCAAAAGAAAAATCCTCTGGGAATTGTCAAAATAATTCCAATCATCAAACTTTCTATGGCTCCCTATTTACAGGTCTCAGATAAACAATATATGTCAACTCCCAGAATGAACTATTTATCTTTAACAAGTCTTTCAATGTTAGAAGTCATGTGATGTCTTGGAAAACATGAATTTTCTTCAAGGCAAGGTTTTAGCTGACTGTCATTTAGTGAGAAAAATACTGTGCATAATACAGAGCTAAACGGTGCATAAGGCTTTGCATCTCTTTGGCAACTTTCTAATTCTGTAAGAATTCTGTTTTAACAATGTCTGTGCATTTTATTCCTGAGAGTAAAACTCCTATAAATGCCACAAGGGTAGTAATATTGTTTTCTAATAATTTTTTTCAGGTATATGGTGAAGCACAAATCACACTTGAGATTCTGAATCCTTCAGCTGCCATTCGTTTCCTGAAGTATGGATTGAGAAAAATGGAAGGGGCTCCAGTTTGGAGACCAGAGCTCGCACTATAGGAGATGTCAAGAACTTTACAAATGAGGAAGGGTCACAGTTTAAACTTTTTATAAAATCTTGTTTGGATGATTGATGCTATGGCAGGTTGATACCTGTTGTTATTCAGAAGCAAAGGGGTTTTGCTTAAAACTATTTTTTTAATGTTGTTAGCCTTCTAGTCTGCAATCCAAATTGTATATTTTGATAGCAGCAGTTTCTCCTCTGTTTTGTTAAATTAGCCACATTTTTAAATGATGTGTTTGGTTCCTTATTAGAACATAGGTTGGTCTCCACTGCAGGTTACAAAGGGGTGTGTGTGTGCGCGTGGCGCACGGGGTGTGTATATTATATATATGTGTGTGTGTGTCTAGAGATATAATGTACAAAAAGAAATTATAGGCACACTGACGCACACGTAGGTGTTACCAGGCTTTCTAAACCACTTAGCTTCTGAGCTTAGTTTTGGTTTTCTTTGCTTATCGTTTCACTTACTGAAAATATTTCGTTGTGAATGATACTACATTTTAGTCAGTAGGACTTGCAAACTGAGCAAAGTGAAAGTTGTTTTGGATAAATCAAAATGTCAACCTGTATATGTATATTCTGTCAGTCTTTGTTGAAAAAGGGAAGATGAAAAATCTAGAAACACTTTTTTTGGATTTGTAATGTCCCAGTTTACTAAATCTTTAAACTTTATTATAGGAGTACCTTCAAGTCATGTTAACTTTCAATTACCATTCTCCACACACGTCTCTTTATTTAAACTGAAAGTATGCATGTGTACATTCCCATCTAGCAAATACCTTTCCATAGGAGTCTAAATGTTACCTTGATTAAACAATGAATAGAGAAGGAGAGAGTTTGGATTTTTTCCCCTTGAAAAAGCCACCACAAGGAACGAATAATTTTAACTTCTTTGCGTTTATACCTCTAATACCACCTCTAATACTATTTTCTTGTGACAAAAGTAGCCCAGACTGTCTACAGGAGTTGTAATTTTCTGAGCTGAGTGGCTAATATGGCCTCCTAACAGTCCTGCATTGGAATGGAAAATGAGCCTTCTCCAATTACCAAAGAACAGATTTGCTTCATCTACATTGTGAGGCCAGAAGACCCTGGTTTTTGTACCAATTTACAGCATCTCTGTATCTATTAATAACATTAAGATGATGTTGCATACCAGTGAATGTAGAGAATGATCAAATACTGTAACACCTGCATGATTTTTTTTCTGGGATAGAAAATACATGTTTATATTCCTGTTCTTGAAATTCCAAACCATGTTTTTTTAATATACTTTACATTTAAGGTTTGACAAAAATAAAATGTTCTACCTATTCTGTTTTAGTTTTGCTTTTATTTGATGTTACCTTCATTTTTAATAAAACCCAGACATCTCCTTAAGAGGTTTTTAAAACTATGCTGTAAATTTATGAGGACTGTGAGGTCTGACTTTTAATTGTATGTTTCCATCCCTGCTGTATTGGTGGTCTGCTATATTTTAAATGGTCTTAATGGAAATGTGAAAACTCAGAACTGCCAAACAAAAACCCCAGTGACTCCCAAGATCAGAAGCAGCTGACACTGGATTTTTTAATGGATTCTGCGTAGTGACTGAGAAGAGGAGGCACTACAGAACTACTGGAATGTCTGCTATTTGTGTAGGCAGTTACTGTATTTTTTCTGTACTTGAGCTTATAAATGTATCAGTGTCATGCTAGAGTGGACTAAAACACTGAGTACTTGATTGTAACCTGTGCTATAACCAGCAAAGCTGTAATGGCCACCAACACAGCAGTTGCTGCCATTAGGAAGTGGTTCAGTTTAGTGCTCATTACTGCATTTAGTAGCGGGATATCATGTATGCAGTTCTTAACTTGAACATTTCCAAGTAGAAGTGTGATTTTTTTCAAACTTTATCAGTGCATCGTGGCCCATGTAGTTTTTAAAGAGATTTCTGCAGTGGGCAGCAAACTTGAAAAACAAATTCTGAAGAAATGTGTGCTGCGCATGCACTGTGACATACAGACCACAGGGGGGGCTTGCAATGTTCAGTTATCTTTGTCCTGTACTTCACTCGTGTAACCCCAGATCCAGTATTGTATATGGCTTGATTTAGATGTAAATTTTTGTATATATTGGGAGTTATGCCTCTGAATCTAGTGAAGTTACATGGATGTGAAACTGGCAGAAGAGCAACAGCCATGAAATCCTTGTATGAACTCTGCTGGTTTTTATGGGTGGGGCATAGACCTTTAACATCTTAGGATTTTGTACTTGCGAGCAGTTTGCGACACAAGTTCTAAAATATGCATTTGTGAAGGAGTTGGCACCTGAGCATGTATATTTTTGTCAGTCATAAAAGTAGTGATGTTTATAAAATGAGCCATTTTGCAATCAGATTCCTGCTGACATTATTGGAAGTTTAATTAGGCTGTCAGAATAGCATTCCTGCTGCCTTCATAAATAACTGCACATAGATTATGAAACTACTTGGACTTAAAAATTTAGCCTTACAGCAGCATTTTGCAACACAGCTGGAATTTCAGACACTTATGTTATGCTTAATTTATCTACAAGTTAATGTAGAGTAATAAAGAAAACGCGTACTAAGAGCTGGAGGAGCTGGAGGATCAGACATCTGTTTTAGTGAGCTGCATGCTTATTGCTGAGCAAATTGGATGCACTATTTAGAGGTGTATAAAGTGTGTAAATTGTACTCAATTAAAATGTATAACTATAACTGCACTGACTGTAGTGTATTGAACAGTAGGATGATACTAGCATAGGAATTGGGTATCAAATTGTCTGTTTCTATTAAACATCTTAAGTGTCATACGTCTACACTGTTTCCTAAGTGTAAAATGAATGAGATGAAACAAGATAAAACAAGTTGAAGACTTGGTTTGAAGTCTGCTGTTGGGCTCCCATATTGTCAGCAAGTGATTATTTCTTTTAGTAACAAGGTTAGTGGGGCCAGCAGATGTATCTGAAGTAATGATTTTATATTAAAAACTAAAATACCTGTGATTTATAGTATCCGAGCTTTTGAATGTTAGCCTTGAACAAAGCAGACAAAAGGGGAATTTTTTATAAGGTAAAGTAGGGCAACTGCAGGGACTTGCATACCTGAAGAAATTGCAGATCAGCATCCTCAGCTGAGGAGGCTCAGCTTATTTAGCTGTTACCTGGAAATATTTGTAGGAAGATGGTTTCACAAATAGGTACTAAAGTCAGTGCTTGAGATAGACAATTTATGGAACTGTTCTGCAATGCTGTAAACCTCTTTATTTCTGAATACAGAAGAAAATGTAGATAGCAAATTGTGTACCAAGTTGCCCTTGATCATAAGTTAAACTATTATGTTATATTAGACAGATCAGCCTTTATTGGAACAGCAAATTTGGTTTTGGCTTTCATTTGCTATGCAGTTGGCAAAATATTGCCATTCTCTGCAGGGACGTGCAAAAGTAAGTTTTATTAGTACAGCTTTTATTCTTTTGCTGGTGAAATATGCACTTAGTTACTAATTCTTGCGAACACTATACAAAAAAAAAAGGGAAGCTGATCAAAATTAATGGCTTGGTGGTTTTAAAATTTAATGTCATGAATGCATTTTAATTCAAAGGCCATAACTAATGCCAAGTACTTTATTAGAGCAATGTGTTCATGAAAAATTAAAATCCCTGCCTGAAGAAACTGCTGGCCAAGTAGGTTACAGTTCAGCTTATCTGTGGAAAAATGTGCCACAAACTGGAATCTCTGAATGTCATAGTCTGAGTTGCTCGTTTGTAGCTCAGCTGATTTTGCGAAGATAGGTGGTAGTTCTGCTTTCCCTTCTGAACAGTTCCATGCTTCAATCACAATTGTGCAGTTTTCCATCTTTGGTTTTACCCTGGGAGTGTTTACACGGTCTGAGGATTCTGAGGCAGTGACAGAAAACAGATCACTGAGTATGACGTCGTTTAAGCAAAGCTCAGGCACTTTGTAAGAATACAAATGGATTCTTAATGGAACTGTGATCCAGAGGATAACACTGGATGATCCTTGTGGATCCCTTCCAACTTAGAGTATTCAGAGATTGTACAGCTTTCAGTGACTTTGCTGTAGATCATCATTCTCAGTGGTGATGGTATCACAGAGGGCAGGTTTGAGAATAATGAGATTTGATCCAGCAAAATCTGTTGGTAGGTGGTACACTGTGGCAGGCCCTGCATCCAGACTTATTTACTGTGATACTTTTTCTTTAAACAAAAATTTTGTAATTTTTTAATAAGAATGGAAATGCGAAGAACAATCTCAAATGTTTTAAACTGTATTGCAGAGACGAGTTCACATGTAAAATGAAAGATATAAGGTGGTACATAAAATCTGTAAGAAATACCTTGGTTTATGGTTTTTATTTGCATCTGTAAATTCCTTTGGTATATTTCAAATTCAGAAAAACTGTTTACTTGCTTCACGAGGTTCCTGCATGTATCCCTGAAAACTGTCAGAGGTAAATCTTTAGCTGCAGTTGCTTGAAAGTTTGGAGGTTATATGAGGTTGTAGATTATTTATGGCCTAATGGTCAGTGGGCCCACACTTTAATAGTGGTTTTGAAGGTTCAAGTTCAAATGACATCGCAGAAGAACCTGAGGGGGACAGACACTATCGAATGAAGGAGAAGACAAACTTTTCATGGAGTTAAACCTTTAAACTCTCGCATAACTGTCATGAACTTGTGTTTAATGACTGTTTTGATAAATCTTAAGGTTTTTTATGTATCTTGTCACATGACCTATTATTTAAGATCTAGACTGTATTAATGATGGTTTTTAGAGAGTTATAGTTTAGATTAAGCTCAAGTACAACTTTTGAAAATTCTTTGAAAGTCCTCAAGATATTTTTCTTAAGGGGGGTATCTTTTGAAATACAACAGTCAAGAAGCAGCAAAAAAAAGTATTTTGCTCCTGTTCCTATCGATTAAGACCAACCCTGTAGTTTCATAACACTGAAGTATTTTTATTGGTGAAACAGGATGTAAAAAGTACCTTAAAGAAACAGTTTCTAATTTTTCACTTGTTCCTGCCCTCTTGAAATCCTTTCCAGAGACCCATCCAACCCCTTACCTTCTTCCCTGACTTGTTCTTTCTACTTGTTTCTCCCAAACTGTGACTGTTCCCTAACCCACAATCTTTCTATATAAGCACATAGCTATGAATTATTCCTCTGCCCCATCAGTGCAGTGGAAGCAAAATAGCTCAAGCTTCTCCATATTAAGTCTTGGAGTTGATTACAAACTTCAAAAAAAAAAAGGCAAATATGACCTACCCAATGCTTCATCATACTTTTTTTCTAGTTTAGTTTTGACCTGTAGTAATGAAGCTTTGAGGTCTTGAACATAAAAATACTGAAGGCATACTAGTTGTTGGTATTTCCTTAATTACTCTAGTATATCTCTAGTTATTCTCCAAGGATCTTTAACTGTAGAATTCTCCCTGTTATCACAGGTGTGAGGTGTGGCATGATTATTCCAAGACCTGAATGGAGTCATTCTTAACCTGAGACTGAGTGGAATTTAAACACTTAATTACCTGACAGCTTTGTTCACACCTGGCAGGTGATTTGAGGAGCACCACACTAGTTTTCTTTGTTTTTGATTTGGTGAGAGACCAAATTAAGAAAATTTTGAACAGTGGAGAAAATAAAAAAATTGATATTTGTTTTCCAGAGCTATTTACCATTTAGTAAGAATTGTGAGGTGACCACAGCAACTGATACTAATCCGAAGAGCAGAAACTGTGGGTCTGATTGTTTTCCAGGGCTGTGAATTATCAGTAGTTTGCAGCATGCCCTTAAAAAGTTCAGCTGGTCACAGGAAGTCAGTGTTGCTGAACAGCACCTTGCCAGCTGTTCTTTCTAGTGGGACATCTCGGCTGAACCCTTCCTCAGCTGAATTGTTCATACTCACAATGCCTGTGGTGAGGAAGAAGATGATCTTTGGTATGTACAAATCCCCTGCTGTGGAGCTTCTATGGGTTGTCTACACAGAATTCTTCATGTAATTCTTGAGAACAGCTGTCACGATTTTTTTAATGCTAACATGCTACTGAAGGTATGTGGGCTTTCAAAAGATACAACCCAAATGCAGGGAATGAAATTATTTAGCAGTTCTTATGAGAAGTATCACTGCTGAGGATCTGTGAATAACACTGGTGTTTTAGAGGGGAACACTGAATTTTTTCAGACTGTCATGTCTTTGTACCACACTTTGTATGGTAGGTGTTTTCAGCCACTCATTGACTTGACTTTGTTTAAATTCATTTGTTGCATCTTTTGTGAAACTTAGGCTGCAAGTTCCACTGGAGAGAGGACATCTTTTTATTCTGTAATAAAGTGTGTATGAAAGAACCTTTGTTTTATGCACAATGCAAGCAATTAGTCTGGTTGCTGAAAAGTTGCTAAAAAGGGAATAATGGGATTAAAGATGAAGAAAAACCCCACCAAAAAACCCTCAACATCCCCAAACAAACAAAAAAACAACAAAACCAAAACAAAGAACTCCCAACAAACCTAAACAACTTGGAAAAACTTACTAAAGTGAAATTACTAAACTGAAGTACATTTACAACTACTCATTGTGAAGTCCATATAGAACAAATTTATTCTGTGTTCAATGGATTAACACCACAAATTGCATTCCCAATAATCTTGTTTTACCTTTATCAGATTGAGTGATCCACAAACTCACTCGGTGTAAAATCCCTCTTGAATTTGATCGATTTTCACTTCCAGTCTTGTTTGTTTCTGGCTTTGGTCAGTGCCTGTTGGTCTGTTCATCTAGCCTTTTCTTTCTCCCAGATATCAAGGCAGCTGGATGATCATGTGAGTACAAAATTAAGTATAAAATTGCAGTTAATTTTGTGTTTATATGCATATACATTCAGGTTACTGTTCCAGTGAGAAATGTGCATCCACCGTGAGGCACATTGTCATTTTTTACATCATTACTCTTGTAATGTATCAAAATTAAAATCTGGAGTTCTCCATATGTTGAAAGTCTTTTCAGAACCCATTTGACACTTGGCCATATGACATGAGACAATAATCAATACAGTAACTAAGCTACATGAGAAATTATGGGCAAGGAGAACTCTGCATTTAGTAATTTGCCTCTCAGGAGGCTTATTTTTACACTGATGCAGACTGAAGGCGGATATGTTGTCTAGCCATTCCCAAAAGCAATAAATAGCCTTTGAGAACTTCAGGAGAATAAAATCTGCCCAAAATCTTTGAAATTCATGGAATATATCAGGGATTTGCCCATTTAGTATTAGACACTCCTGAAATGTCACGTAGGTATCCTCAAAACATTCTCATCTGTTGCAGTCTGCAAGTCAAAATGGTGATAAATTTGCCATCACTGGCCCAACAGTTCTTTGTACAACATATTTTTTAATGTTTCTCCTCTGGAATCATGATTTGTACTCTATTTCTGGGATTAATACCTTCAGACGTTACCAGTCACATCAGGGGAGGGGGCAGGTGTAAATATTTTCTTATTTTTAGCTCCTTTAAATAAACAGTATCTCTTGAAACAGGTCTTATGTCCAGTGCAGGTGGAAGTGTATCTGGGAAGAGTTGCATGATTGGAAAATGGGACGATAAGTGGATTATGGTCATTCCTTAGTAATGGCATTTGGAGGGCACTGCAACACAAATGCTTAAGAGGCATAGTCCTCATTCTTACACTGCCTCAGCCCCTTGGCCAGGTTTTCTTACCCCGTCTGTTGTTCTTTTGCAGCATTTATGTCCTGCTGTTCTCTCAGGTTCCCATCTTTGCATCATATTGCAGTACCTGCCTGCTTTCCATTTCTGTAAAAATAACTCAGCTGACCAGAACTATATTGGTAACCTTGTAAACAGTCATTGACCGTATCATATCCACGTCAATAATTTCTCTATAGTAATAAAACATGAGATAAAGTTTATATCTGAAATGCAACGGTAAGTGTCTGTTTTTCTTTAATGCAGCTCTTAATGTCCCATACCACACTTAGCAATGCAGTGTATGGCATTGTCTGCAGACTAAAAGACTCCTTAAAAACCAGCAATAACCTTGAAGCTTTTAGCATCAAGACAGAGAAACGGGGGTTCTGCTCTGTCATAAAACAATGATAAGGTGAGGAGGTTCAGGACCATCAAAGGAGTCGTGTTTCTACAGTGCCCACAGGCAGTCATGATTTATCATAGCTTAACTTTATTTTACTGTGGTGTTATGCTCTGGAGGTTAGATGAAGTGATAAGTAGATTCTCTATAATCTGTCAGAAAAAAGTCTATATGGGAACTTTTAGGTTAAGATTTACGTGCTAAAAAAATACCTTTTTTTTTCCATCATACCATTTCCTTTATTAGAATGTGCAACTTGAACAATCTTAATGAAGTAGTCTCCTGACTCAGCTAATTATGGCATCTTACTCCCTGGGTAAGCTAGCTGACCCTGCAAAACCTAATTTAGGTCATGAGGTAAATTGGCGTAGCTCTTACATTAGCTGAGTATGGTCTAATAACTGCAAAAGACAGCAGCTTTTCTACTATTGCAAATTGATCACAATGTAACAAGTTTAATTAAATATTTTGAAGTTAGGAAAAAGCTGTAGGTCCGCATCTGTGTCAGAAAGCGGCTGCTTGAATGGGGCTGCGTTCGTTTTGCATCAGCAATGCCATAGCATGATTGATATAAATGATATTGTAAAGCACTCATTTTGAGATGGATTACTTGGAATCTTTACATTTTCTAGAAATTCATTGCTTTTGCCCAATGGCACTGGTGTTTGATAGCTTCTTTGCTTTCCTGTGAAGGCAGTAAGTCCAAACATCGTATCATATGTGCCTGGAAGGCAAAAATTCTGCCTGCTGTCTGCTGCAGAGTATGAATGATTGCTGTTGACTTACACTTCTAAATGGCATGCCTTGTACCCTTTACAAAGAAATTCTGTGCTATTAATTTCTACCTTCCTGTTACACCCCTTTTAACTCCAATTATTTGTAGTAAAATGTGCATCTTTCAACGGAATGATATACCTGATTTACCAAATGTACAGGGTAAAGTGCAAACTCTAATATAATTATTTGTGTCATGCAGAGCTAATATGATTTTCCTGTAATTTTCCACAGATGTCTTTTTGACTATTATGCTTTAAAAAGAGCAAGGGGAAAGAAAATTAATGATTCTAGATCAAGTATTTCCAGTATTAAAGTAAGTTTATCTTAAATTAGATGTGGAAAGTCTACATAGCATGCAACAGAGAGTGCAGGCAAACTAAACAGAGGACATTCAGGTTTTCTGTGGGAACATGTTCTTCATCCAAACTGCAGCACCAATGTAGGTGCACCCTTTGATGTTCACTCTGGATTCTGCATAAAATGGTCACAAATATGCAACATACATTTCTGAAAAAAAATCCGAGAAACTTAGGTTCTTGCTGCTGTTAATTCAATTGCTCTGGAAGGATCCTAAGCCTTCAGGGTAAGTGAAAGGGTTGTAGTTTTAGCCTAAAACTTTTATTACTTCTATTAGTACCTAGTAGCCCTCCTCCTGAGTTTTGGGGCGTCACTCTGTGACTAATGTAAGCCCTGCTAACTAATCCTTTTGGGAATTTCTGTGTTGTATAAAACTATTTTAAAAATGGAGGTTGTATATTTAGATGGTTCAGTGTAAACAGATTGCTTTGTTTTCACTTTTCAGGGGTACAGGTATGTTTTGTCTTAGTTTTTTCTCGGGAAGAATGCAATTTGTTTGGGTTGGTTTGTTTTCATTTGTTTATGGAGTATGTTTCTCCTGTGTTGACTCTCTATCTGATTTCAGCAGTTTTTATTTCATCACTGGGAGACAAATTAAAACAGGTTTTTTAAAGCTCAGGGGAGATCCTACTGTGTTTTTCAGTACCTAAAAGGTAGCTGAAGAGGAGACTCGTTCTTTCTTCACAGGGATGCTTGGTGACAGAACAAGAGCCAACAGCGGCAAGCTGCTTCAGGGGCATCTCTGTCTGGACTAAAGAAAGGGAAAAAAAGTCTTCATTAGAGTAATTCAGCACAGGAACCGGTTGCCCACAAAGTGATAGAAGCTTCTTTCCTCACTGGAAGTACTCCAGATTTGGCTTAATGGGCTCTGAGTGACCTGGTCTGTAGCCCTGATTTTAAGAGGAGGTTGAACCTGGGAGTCTCCATAGACCTGGACTTTTCCATGAGCCCATAAATCTCCTGAGTCGTCTCCTTGCTATCTCATGGTGTTGCAAGGCCACTGATCGTTCCTTTATCTAGATGTGGACAAAGTGTCGTTCAATATCAGAACCCCGTCAATAATATACCTGCCTTTAAAGAAAAGTGTCTAAAGTTGGTCACAGGGCGATGTTCCTTGCTGTGTCGAGGGCTTTCGTGCCAATAGACTGGGCAAGGCCTGACACAGGTGCCTCAGGTGCCTCAGGAGCTCCCCTCCCACCCCTTAGGTGCTTCAGGACATCCCTCTCCCCACCCCTGTTCCTCAAGATCCTTCCCCAGGAGCGGCAGCCCAGCCTTGGCTTGTGACCCCCTCCAACCCACTGACCCTGCAAGCCCCCCTAGCAGTTTTAACAAGAACAAGGTAATTTTTGCCCTCCGTGCCCTGTTCCATGAGGGTGAGGTACCTGGCCGGGGAGCAGGAGCCACTGGGAGGCAGAGGGAAGAGGTAGGTTTTGCTCGTCTCCTCAGTTTAATCAGTCAGTTTATAATTAGCAGAAGATGGAAGTATTTAAATGTTTTTCTGAGTAATCTTCTAATAATGGCCAGGATGATTTTCCTGTGTAAATATTAACAATCAAGTTTATTTGCTGATTGTTTCCCCTACCAATTAGCAGCATTGCTTAATTCACACCTATCGGAGCTTGTACAGAAAAGCACAAGACTGGCTTTGTATCTTTTTCAGATCCAGATGGGTAAAGTTAGTTTTTGTAATGTACCTTAAAGAAAAGCCTGTACCCATAACAGTGGTTTGGTTTTGTTGGTGGTGGTGCTGGTTTGGTTTGGGGTTTTTTTGTTGTTGTTGGTTTGGGTTTTTTTTGTTGTTGTTGGTTTGGGGTTTTTTTGTTGGTGGTGGTGGTGGTTTGGTTTGGGGTTTTTTTGTTGTTGGTGGTTTGGTTTGTTTTTTTCTTTGTTTTGTTTTGTTATTGTTGTTGGGTTTTTTGTTCTGGTTGTTTTGTTTTTGTTTGGGTTTTTTTTTGTGGAAAAATGAATTGCTGCCTTTCTTCAAGTGTTAGCTGTATTTTTTCCCTGTCTACCTATCAGTTTCCTTGCTTGATCCTCTGACCAGGGGTGAATGAATTAAATCAGTTTAAAATGGTTTTTTTTTCCTGTTTCAAGTTATTCTGGGAAGCTTCTCTTTGGCAGGGTAACAGGGTAATCTGATTTTTTTAAATCTGAGGCTTGGTAGTCAGTAGCCTCTGCCTGTTATCTCCATAGTTTAATTTAGGGTATGTTCCTTCTTCCCTTCACATGGAGGATATTGACTGAGGCAGGGCCAAAAGTGGCTTTGATGGTTAGGGTGAGACACAGAGCAAAATTCTTTATCCAGATAGTTTTATGCATCTTATGAACCTTCTGAGATCTTATTTTCTGCTCCCGAATCTCAGAGTTTTTTTGAAGTTTCATTGATCTGGTCTCACTGTGGTTTGTCTCACAGAATCAATCTTTTTCTCAGTGTTATTGCTCCTCATCAGTAAAGGTTCTTTTCACTAACAGTAAAAAGACCCCTGAGATGCATTTACCTCACCAAGTGAACTAAGTTTTCAGCTTTCTCATTACTGGAACTGAGTACTGAATGTTCTGGATTAATTAAGTTTCGCAAGCTCAAATTTCTCCGTTGTATACCAAGTGAAATTTAATAGAGTTCTGTTACCTATCAGCTTACCAATTTCAGGAAGTATCTGTTTTTCACCCTGTTTCACAATCCCCAAGGAGATTGATAGTAAAGATACCTCTACCGGGGCTGTCTTTCAAGGGAACTCAGTATGACTGTACTTTTAACCACTGGTAACTTACTTGCTTACCTTGCTATTGCACTTTTCTATAATGTTCTCTTTCCCCATTACTGTCACCTCTAGCAGGGCATTGCAGGCAATTTAATCCCTTCTTATGAAATATTTTCATGGGGTTGTTTTTGTGCTTTGGTATCCCTCTGGTTTTCCAGGTTACTCAAAAGAAATTTAATTTGCCACCTTTTCCACAGATTATGTCTTTGATACACAGTTCTTCATACAAGGTGGGGTCAGGAAGGCTCTCTCTTACAGAAATAGGTATTTTAGACAACTGTCTGTGTTCCTGGTTGATTAGTCCAAAGTTGTGGCCATGTCACAAGCCTTTTTGAAGCACATAGCAGATTCTGCCAATCTGCAGCATGGCTGCTGAATAGAACCCCCTCTTGTCTTTGTGGCACATTCCATCAGAACTCAGGCAAAGCCATGAACCTCCTGAGAAGCATCCCCTTTCCTACCACAAAAGGAACTATTCAGGGTAAACTCAAGGCTTTCATGAGGCTTTTTGCTACTGTTAAGGCACCAAGGACTGTTTCAATGCTGTTAGAGCAGTCCTTCAACTCTTGCTTGTATGAGCTACAGCAACATGCCTTGTCTGATAAATATGAGGTTGCAGGATTCTTGCTTACAGTGTAAAAATTGATATGTAAACTGTTGCTCAAAGTCAAAAAAAAGTTGCTTAAAAAAGACTCTTCAAGATATACAGGGAATAATGAGTTTTAGAGATGAGTTAGATACAGGAATTACAGGATGAAATTCTCTGATTTATTCTGCAGGAAGCTGGGTGATCATCATAGCCTCTTCTAGCCTTAAAAAGCAATCGTATTTAGAATGGTTTTCTTTACTGTACCAGAGAGATTGAGAGATTTGCCTTTCTGTACCAGAAAATACAATCTGCTGTAACTGTCACAAGAATGTCATTTGCAATCAAAGTAGCTCAGAAAAAAGAAAAAGCAGAACATATGAACCATTTGCATAATCAGACGGGTTTATTTGGACAATGCTGGAAGGAAATTTAGTAGAGCAGGTTTACACATGCTAAAAATAACAGTTGTTGAAAATGTCTTGCCCCTGAAAGATGTTGAACCAGGTCCAGAGTTTGCTCACTTGATTAAGACAATCTCAATAGGGAAATGCAGTGAATTCCTTGTGGGAAGGTGGCATAAGGTATACATACATTGCAAATGGAAGGGCCATTATTTGGCTTTCCAGAGCACATTATCAGCTAAAGAGCCCTTTATCTTGGGACAGTGGTTTTGATTCCAGGCATTAGCTTATGGGTTAGAGCTGGTACCTGACTATGGTTTGCTTAGTTTTTAAAGTTAGAAGTGTTAGAGGTGAAAATCAGATGTGTTGTCTTTCCAAAAGGTGTTAGCAGATGTCATCAATATATTTGCATTTATTAACAGTCTGATGCCTTCCTATATAATATTTTAAAATTTCCTCCCTGCGCTTTGCACAAGTATTTTGTTACATATTTCTAATTGTTCAAAAGCAGCAGTTGAACTGAATTCTGTAGCTATCCTAATGCAGATAAACAGCCAATCTACAATTATCAAATTGTAGCACAGATTAGAGGACATAATCATGCTTACAAAACTGCCAATTACCTCTGACCAGAGTAAAGGTTTTGTAAAGTGATAAGGTCTTCATGTGTGCTATACTTCAGAGGCAATCAGAAATTATGAATAACATTTAAGCTCTTACCAATGTTGACTATTATTAACCATTAGTATTGAGCATCAGGGTTCTTTACAGGTGTATGTTACCTTGTAATTGCTCCATTACTTTTATCTTCAAACCATAAAAGGATATGCCCATGCAATCTGCTGTATTTTATTGATGCAATAACATCATGTGTGAAGGAAGATTTCTATGAATAAGAATAAAGCATAAGAATGTAACATTTTTTTCTCAGTAAAAATGTCCTCCTTTCCCAAATATTCTGTTAGAGACTTTAGGAAAGGAGTGCAAGTCAAACTCTTCAAAACACTTGATAAATGCTGCTGCTAAAAGCACTCAGCTCCAATAGTTCTTCTTTTGTTAGACCCTGAAGCCTGCTTTTGGTTCTTCTGTGCATCTCCGCGTTGCACATGATCGCTGAGCAAGTCAAAGGAGGCAGGACAGACACAGAAATATGTGCAGGAGATACAGAGCATCTGGAAAGGCCATTTCAAAGCTGGAGAGTGACACAGGAGTTCTTTAATAATATCTAATTGCAAGAAGGAAATACTTCTGCGGTGACTTTTCTGGGGGGATGTTTTCTGTTGTTGTTTTATAACAAGGAAGATGGTTTATCTGGGTCTCCCCCTCCCAGTGTGGTTTGTGTCTTATTACTCGGACCAGGGGAGGTTTGCAGCTGAATAGAGATGAAAGGGCTTCATTGGCAGCTCAGGCCAAAGATGGGTTGCAGCTGATTCGTGAGGTAAATGAGCTTTTGTGCTGGGAAGTAGTTCATGCTTTTATAGCAATAAGAGCTCACAGTCACTGGTTGAGACAGCAGCAGTTGGTGCTATTGTACTTCAGTTAGGAGACCGAAAGCAGTGTTTCCTTCAGAAGTCAAAGGCAGCTTTCAGAACCAAATCTTTAAAGTATGCATATGGCAATATTGGTAGTTCTTTATGCGATGCAGACAGCTCCAGATTCATCTCTTACTGAAATAAAACTGGCACTTTATGGTAGGAACATATGTTTTAAATATAGTTTCTGCTAGAGATCAGTGATTTGATGTGACTCAGTTTTCTCAAGAAGTGTCAGACTCTATATGATATCCTAACATGAGCACCCAAAATTAACTTTATAAATATTTTGCTATCCTGATAGCTGGAAACATCTCTACTGAGATCTCGGGCTGGGCTCGAGTTGAAGAAGGGGAGTGGAGAGGGGGCTGTGCCCTGCTGTGTCTGCACACATTTTTTCCTGTTTGGGAAAACTTCAGTCTCTTGATCCCTAGGATTGTCAATCCAGAACTGTAATGCTTTACCTCTGGCACTGTGTTCTCAGGGGAAGGCCAAAGAAGGGGATGCAGACAACAGAAAACACCTTTTAAAATGACAGCTGTTTATCATGTGCATTTCTCTGTGGAATTAAAGGTTGGCAAAGCTTTGCTGTCCCTGCAGTCTGAGTACATTTAAAAACAAGCAAACAAACAAACCCAAAACATTAAAATCTCCAAACCCACAACTTTGAGGTTCAGTCTGTGTCCCAGTTTACACCTCAGCTTTAGAGGCCTTTGCAGAACTTGCAAATAACCAGAAGGTTTTTTTGTCTATATTTGTGAGCTGTTTCTATGCTGTAAGGAGTTTCCCTCTTTTCCAGCTTTAGCAAGCTTTAAATATCAAGTCTTCACCTTCATCTGACCACTGTCTTTCCTCAATGTAGACATTGTGTGCCTTGAATTAATATATAGTCTTTTAACATAAAAGAATTCATGTTGAGGTGCTGGTTGATTTCTGAAAGATTCAGCTCACAGGCAGGCTCATGGAAAAATTCCGTTTAGAAGAAGAATGAACCATTTTATAGGCCATTCTTAATTTGGTTATGTCTCCCTGCACCCCCAAAAGAATTAGAACAAGTGAGTTTCAAACTCATTAGCTTCTACTTCGTATGATGGCAAATAAAAATCACTCTTTGAACAGCTCTTTTATCTGTGTTTTTCTATGTCTGAAAAAAAACATATAGGAATATTCCTAACAGGTGACTTGTAAGGGCATTGATTTTTGGTGTAAAATGATAAAGCACAAGCAGAACATCAGGAATTAAGGAAAGTGGTCAAAGAAGGAATCTAGGAGTAAAAAGATAGAAGCAAGGGCAAATACAGAAACAATTTCACGGGGGGCCTGGAACTTATACTAAATTATTGACAGTGAGTAAGCAGTACCACTTCTCATATTTGTTGGCCAATCTAATACAAGATAATTCTAAAGATTTCAAGATCTGTAATAGACAAGCTGAACTAAGACACACTGTGTTGGTTTGCAGATGTGGGGCTTCTGGGAATAGCAAGAGGATTCTGACAAAGCACTACAGAAGGGCAGCTTTTTGTTGCCTCATCCTTGTAAACTGAGGTCATTTTCTGTTTGGTATAATATGGTGTTTTGCTATACTTTTATTGGTTACACCTGCGTTTGAAACCACTAATTTCTGTGGAAGTTAAGCAACTGTTTCTTATCAAAGAAGCATGACTGCTTCAGAACAGTGGGAAATAGGTTATTTGAATGGTTTGTTTTCATAAGCTGAAGTTCTCAGGTGGTCTCTGGAGAGGGAAGAAAAAAGCCTATTTTCTCATCCAGTTTCTATTCAGCAATCATGAACCAAAATTTTGCCTTCCCTTCACTTGTCTCCAGCCAAGTGTATTGGAGCTGTGGCTTTTTCCATGTGAAAAAAGCTTTTTCATGTGGAGTGAAGACTGAGCACACCACTTTCAATCACATATGTTTTGTCTTGTGATTATGAACTCGAAGCTCTAGAATGTGTCAAACTTTTGATCTGCATAGAAATTTGCATATGCAAACAATAGGAGAAATGAAGGACAAACCTAGTTTGAAAGTAAATCTCACCTTGAGACTTAGGAAGAGAAAAATGCATGGTTTTTTAATAGCTTTATTTATACTCCTTTAAGGCATAATAAAACTCCCAGTATTCAGACAGGAGTGAACACAAAAATATCATCTAAAACCTAAGGAAACATAAAGAAAGAGGCAGTACATAAAAAGAAAGCTGAGAGGAAAGAGGGCAAAACTGTTATCTTAATAAAATGAGGCATAGGCACTAAGCTCACTGAAGATGGAGAGATTTTCCTAGTTATTTTTAGATATTCTGTATAAAACCTTTACTATTACAGGTATATGCCAGTGTACATATAGCCAGTGCTTCTCTGCTGGACCTTAAAATGAGTTGCCATTTCCATTTTCCAGCACTAAGGTATAAAAAAACAACAACCCACAAGACTTTAAATATGCAATAAGTTTAGCAGGGAAGTTTCTTTATTTGCTTTCTCCTTTGAGGTTTTTAAATGAAATTCTGAAACACTTTTTAATATGAGCAGAAATTAATTTTTAAGTTCAAATCCTTAAAGCTATGGGAATAGCAGGAAAATGAATTTATATAACAATATTCAGAAGTGTTGACTGAAATGTTAATCCAAATAGTTGAACCAACACTGGTGTTGGTATTTAAAGTGTTCATAATTTCTGGAAATATTGTCTTTCTGCTGGAAAACACTGTATCCTTGAAATCGTAATGCTCCCTAGGAATGCTTTGGTTTTGTCTGAGCCTCCAACAGAAATCAGGCAGGGAATTTGGGTAACTTTGAGAAACCAGCTTTTTTGGGGGCTTAGACAGAAGAACTTCAATTTGAAAGAAATGTGGTGTAGTGGAAACAAAAAGAAACAGTTGTTTGGGTTTTGTTTTGTTTTGTTTTTTACCCTGAGTTCTTCTCACCCCTTCTTTCCATGTTCAACTTCAGTCAGTTTAAGCCTGGTTTCCCTCCTCCCCCTCCAACAATGGTGGAAAATTCTTACAACAAAACCTTATGATTTCTGTCTCTACCTTCATCTTTTAAAGCAAAATTGTTCTTTATCAATTCCCAAAATATAAAATGGGCTAAGCTTCAGCTCAGCTTCCTATTTATGTTAAATAAACAAATTACGTGGTATTTTTTCCATACTTCTCTTACTTACTCTTCACTCCAAGATCTAGAAAGTGGCTACAGAAACCTATTCATAACTATTTTTTTTTAAAAAGAAAACTCTACAAAATATTTCCCATGAGACATTTTTAGGGGAAAAAATAGAATGATTGTACTGTTCTGTTAAACAGTTGCAGAGAAATCTCTGAGTTAAAACATCAAACAAGGAAATGACAGAATGGCTTTGAGGGCACGGGAAAGAGCATGAGAAACTTCAAATCTTCAAAGGGATTTCAGCAGGAAATGCACTGGTATGACACATGCTACTCAATGATCAAGGTTATGGCCTGAGCTCCAGAGAGAAACAAATTCATGGAATGCTTGCCTGCTCTCTTCCTGTGCCTGTTCATTGTCCTACAAACTTGTGATTCCTAGAAAGTTACTTCTAAGGATTTTGATGTGAGCCACTTCGTATTTTAATAACTCTTAAATTCCCAGAGCACATTCATGAGTGTTTTTAATTACCATAGCTGTAAGGATACTCTGCAGATATGACTGAAGCGTAATTTATGGGACTACACAGGCAGGAAAATCAAAACAAGCTTACTCAGTTCCAGTTTTCAGATAATCTTGTATTTTCTTCATCTGACTCCCATTTGATCTCTTTGGAGGTGACAAACACTTTGATTGCTGGAAGTTAAAGAGCATATGCTTGAATATTTACACATTTACTCAGTTTTTTTGTATCAACTGTACTTTGGTGGTTTAATCTTCCATTTGTGAAAGTATAAAACATTTTTACCCTTGAATGCTGAGAGTCTGCTTCAGATATTATTTAGCTGGATTTCTGAAAATCATAAAATCATAGAATGGTCTGGGTTGGAAGGGACCTTAAAGATTATCTAGTTCCAACCCCCCCTGCCATGGGGACTTGGAGCATAAGCCATACAAATGTAATTTGTATCCCAATGGATTAATAAAAAGAAAGGAAAGGTGGATATTAATGAAAAAAAAATCCAATTAAGCCAGATACACAGATGCTCTTTAGAGTAAGCCTGCTACATGGAGCAGAAATAACAGCTGAAATCTTACCTCAACTCCTAGTATTAAACTGTAAAGCCATAGGAAATTAAAGATAGCAAGTTTATTGGAGAAAGCAAAGTGCTGTTTTCATTGACAGAAACTGCATCAGGTCCCAGTGCCTTGTTCCAGCTCTGCACAGCTGCCCAGGGACACAGAGCTGGGGGGGCATTGTCACTACCAGGGCTGTGTGTGTGTGATCTGTGGCACAGCCTGAGAGCCCAGTGACTGTGGAGCTGGGCACAGCCTCGTGTTAAACCAACAGTGTTGTCTTAACACCTGTCACACTTTGTCTGGCTTTGTCTCAGCCAGCCTGGAGACATTTTTAGTCTGTTTAGCTGTAACTGCAATTATCCCATTCCTGCTAGATTATTATCCAGTGACCAGGGGACTGTGACCTGCCTCATTTTACCTTTTGCTTAGCTTTGTATGGTTGTGTAGCATAACACTTAATGTTATGAATATTTTTTAAACTAATGCAAAGCAATTGCAACTAGTTACTGTGTGGAGAGTGAACTATTTATGGACAGAAGCCTTGAAAGTTCAGCTGCAGGAGGATACCAGAGGTCCCATGGCTAAAATAAAATTTAACTCATGGGCAGATCCTAGTCAACAAAGGAATGCAGCCTTGGGAGCTGTGTAAAACCAGTTCTAGGGGTCATAGAGAGAACAGAAGTTATTCAACAGATCTACAATACAATATATGTAGTAAATTCAGTTGTAATGCAGATGTGCAGAGCAATGAAAATGGAGGATATTGGCCAACATACAGAGATTTGCTTGTGGAAATCAGGAGGCAAATTTGAAAAGAAACAGAAAACCAGTCTTGAGGTGGCTTTTAAAATAAACAATTAGTGGCCTAGGCATACTTTACACAACAAATAAATGACACTGTTAATTATACATTTTTTTAATTTTTCAAGTATTGTATCACTAATTTAATAATTACCAGAACCTGTTACCCTTTAAGATGTGAAAAATATAAAAGCTGGACACCCCTATAAAACTAAGGCTTTAACTGAGCACTATGGAGGAGTTGGGCTGAGAGAAATTTAGCTTTGGAGTGTACAGTGTTAAAAATTGATTTGAAAACCAGACACCTCTGAGCTGAGGTAAAGGTGTTCCATGTGAAGTTAGATATTTGCTCAGTTCTGTATATTCTTGCATCACGAGTGGATTGGATTGTGTGAAATCAGGCAAAGCAGGAGCTTTTGGACTCGAAGTATCTTTCCTGGGCTCTGTTTAGATGTCCTCTGCTCTGTGGCAATTGATCATGTGATCTAATAATTTCTATCTCTTCTGCTTCCCAGTCTATGATTCCTTTTCATATGTGTTTTTCTCCCACTTGCATATCTTGCTTTCCATATCATTGTCTTTTAGCATCAGTGTCCTCCTTTCCTTCACTTCTCTTTGTTTGGCTTATTCCTGGCTTACTAATCTTTCATTTCTTCCAAAAGAAATAAGGATAAATCCCTGATCGCTTTGCTTTGTGTTTATATTCTTTTCTCCACATTTGTTCAGTTTTGGCTGCTCGGGTTCTTGCTCTTTGCTGTAATGGGCTAATCTTTGACCGTGTTTCCAACAGCGAGTCCTCACTCTGCACTGCCCCTTAAAAATTGGTTTTATGGTTACACTTAAAATAATTAGGGAGCAATTGCTTAAGGGTGTATGTAAATACTAAGTGCTATAGTGTCAGTTTTGACTGTGAAGAAATAATTTGAATAAATGAATATTCTTTAGAATTTGAGTTGACATAGTGAATTGATTGCTAATATTCTGTGCCTTAATAATGAATGCTGTGATTTTGAAAAAGTGATTTTAATGCCTAATTGGGAAGTAGGAGCCCTGATTGTCAGAAGTCAGATGTTCTGTGTCCTTTGGAAAGCAGCTTTTGAGGGTCATAGTGCCCAAAATCTAATGCTATCAAAATTACATTTCTCTGCAAAGTACTGGCCTACAGAATTGAATCCTCTTCAACTCCTGTTAACTTAAATATAACAGTGACAACAGGGTGTGATTTATTTGCCCATTTTCCCCAATTCCTTCTTAAGAATTCAAAATTGCTTTCTTGCTCCACTGATTTAATCTATACATTTTCTGTTGTTGTTGTTATTGTTTCTTTACTTGCAGAGCTGTACATATCACAAACAAATAGAAGGGATTTGTCAGTTTAGGAACTCACTGCACCGATGCCAGCAAATATTGGTGACCATGGTGGTCCCTTCTCAATTCTAGGCTGTGTTGGACCCAAGATACCATTTGACAGAGAGCAGACAGTCGTGCTTCCTGATCAAGTCAAAGCCAAGCACAGCTGCACAGTGCTGAAGGATTCACCCAAGAGTGCTCGTTTTATGGGAGAGCTCCAGTGCTCCTGCTAGAGCTCTGCTATATATCTCTGCTTGCTGTAAGAGCAAGTGCTAATGAATCTTGTCTCTGGCAGGTGGTTCTGCAGCATAAATGGATCACAATTGTGTTTTGGTGTTGCAGGATATTGGAAATGGGAAACAGGATTGACTCAACTGGTGTGTGATCTGAGATAAGAGCAATAGGTGATATTGGCCACAGGGGTTTCATTTGGCAGTTCCTGGAAGTGATTACCCTGTGTGACTGCATTAGCCACACACAAATATCCCAAAACATAAAAGCATAGTTATTTTATCAACATTAATGAGTCTTTGACAATTTCTGTTAAAAATTATGCTTTATTCACGCTTTTCTGTGTAATTTATTCCATCAGGGGAATCTTGTCATGATCCCAAAAAGCAGAATCCTGTGTGCCATTCTGCTTTCTCAGTGAGAGATAAAGTGATTAATGGCAGCACAGAAATGAATCCCAAGTGCATGAGTTAAACTAATGGGAGCTCAGCTGTTACACCACCAGTAAATGGGAAGGGAAACTTTTCATCTTCCTGACGTTGAAGAGCTCTGCTTCATCATCCCCTTTTCTCTGCTTGTTTTCATTGCGAAATTCTCATTATAAGAAGTAGGAGCTGACATCTGCTGGAGAGAGTTCTTATGGATGACTGTTTTCCTGTTAACAGAGGCAGAAATCTGATGAGGGAAAAAGAGGAGGGAGACTATATTAAGATGCTGTTTTTCTTGGACTTGGGGGGGAGGGAACCAACAATACAAATTGCGATATTTCTTTATCCTTTGTTGGAAGATGTAAAAAGCCTGATAGCTCCATCCAAGGGAAAGTCAGATCTGCTTACATTTAATGAATTTTCTCTGAGCATCCACCTTCAGACTTGCAAAGAGATCAGAAGGATAAGTGGGATAAGCAATTGGAAGGATAGACAGATTTAGAAGAAGGGAAAACTAAAGTCACAGAGAGGTGTGAAAAGAGGTGACAGCAGAAATGAGTGGAGGGAAGGTGTGTGCCACAGTGAGGAATATTCAGATTTCACAGATGACTAAAAGGAAGTTACATGAGAAATACCTGAACTGCACTGGTAATTGCAAGGGGGACCTTTCAGGAAAGGGAATCTTTCAAACCAGCAGTACCTAGATAACCATGTCAGAAATACCATATAAGATTAAGAAGACCTTGGTGATGACATCAGAAATACCAGCTTTGGGTACAGCCCTGCTCTGAGCTCGGGATTTCACAGGTGATTAACAGGGAGTTAGGTGAGAGACAGTGAGATTCACAGATAACTGGAGGGAACCTTTGAGGGAGTGAGATCTTCCAATAGCAACAGAACTTGGGTAACCTTGCCAGTGGATGGTGGAAAGCCTCGATGACCTGGATAATGGGAGCAGAAACACCAAACATGGGTGTAGGTGTAGCAAAATTGGAACCAATGGGAAAAGTATGTAGGAGTGGGTTGTTCATCTTTGGGGAGAACAGGGTAGATCCGAATGAATGGGGAAAGAATGAGCATGTAGAAAGTGGTGGTGGGGGAATAAAAAGGGCCAGTTATGTGCAAGTAGGTCAGTACCTCTGCCTGGCTGAGCAGTGCATGCTGTCACCACAGCTTAGCCTGCCTTCTCTCCAAGCTCTGTTCCTGACTGTGTTCGGTGTGAATGTGCTGTCTTTGTGTGCGTGTAGGGACACAGCTGACTCAGTGTGTGTGTGTGTCTGTGCCCGTGGTGTTCCTGCTCAGCCCTCACACTGGCCCAACCCACGAAGGGGAACAGCATCAGCCACCTGTGTGAGACTGGGCTGGAAGCGGCGCCGGGTGCGACCTCCCCTTCGTCCCCAAGCCCTCCAGGTTTACCTTCCCTTCGCGGTAGGGAAAATGTCACACGATGTGCAGGGAGGGGCAGATTAAATGTGAATAACCATTCTGCAGTAAATTTCCTGTCTCCTTGGACGGCATGCTGCATGCATCAGTAGTGATTGCCATGGCATGTTACAGAAATAGCTCCCCTCCCTCCCCTCCAGGAACTTCAATTCTTGCAGCTGGGTGCACAGTTGTGACAAACTAGCCTCAGCTCAGCTCCTCAGGGCACGCAGCCACAGACAGACTCATCTCTCGCCGTTGCTGTCTCTACCACTAGTCAGAAGGAGCTTGAAAGAGCTCCTGTTAGAGCCAGATTGCCTCTGGACCTCCTCTCTCAGCAGCGTGGCACAGGCAGGAGTCTGTGCTGTCCCTAGATATGCTCTGACAGAACCATCTGGGTGTGCTGGAGGTGATAGGAGCTAGTGAATGAATTCGCAGTTGACAAAAGTGTGTTGAGGAAGCAGGTGTATTATGGTGAGAAATGCATAGGCAGAGAGAGGAGGTCTCCTCAACAGGAGAGAGAAGAGTGTTGGAAAAATGCAGGAGTCTGGGAGAGGGTGTAAAGCAAACCCAGCAGAATATGTAGATTTGGAAGGCAGGTGAATCAGAGCAGTGAAAGCTTGGCAATGCCAAATATTTTTTTTGTGACAAAATTACCCATTAATCTTCTGCCTGGTTAGGATCCTCTTGCAATCTTTTTTCTTAACCAAGGTCTCAAACTTTTTCAAAATGCACATGCAAACCACACTAAACCTCAGATCTAAAACTGCTGCATTAATTTCCTCTCCTTATTTGCTTTAATTCACCTGAAGATGTTACATGATATGTTTGTTACTCAAATATCGTGAAGAACTAGAGACTTGTTAAAAGTACCCCAGTACTCCAGTTGGAGGAATGAAAGAGTATCTTGGGCTTCTTTTCCAGTGTGGGGATTCAAGGGATATAAGACCTATGCTTTGTCAAAGACTTATTTTGAGACTTAGAGCAAAAAATTTGGATGCATTACTGTCTAAAGCTTTTTGTCTGTGAACCAGAAGATGATGGGAAAGAAGCCTAATGCTTCTAATTGTGTTTGGGGTGTTGGGTTAATATGAACCATAAAGGCATTGTTACCACCTATCTAATAACATGTGCTGTTTTGTAGTAGTAGGTCACTACTAAAGTAATATATTTCTGTAAGTCATTGGAAGCAATACTGGATGGTGTTATAATTTCTTTATGTTAACTTCTATTACTAGAAGCTTCTTGGAGTAGTGGCTTGTTACCTTTGTTAGGATTACTCCACTGTTCCCAAAATGTATGGAACAATAATTTTAGCTCATTCAGTGGTACAGTGCAACTTGTTTAATGCACAAAGGATGTGGTGACATGCAGGCTTCCTAATCATGATGTCAGTAACATAAGAAGAGGTCCTTTTTGGCACTATAAATAAAAATGACAGTCCACTTAGATTCTTTGCATGGCTTGTCACTTCCAATTCTTATCCATGCTTCTAAGTATTCTCAAACATGTCAAGATCACAACATGCTTTGAATAACTTAAAATATCATTTAAAATCTATCAAAATCTAATAGAGATCGGCATTCCAGTCTTACTGCATCTTGTGCTTTAAGATCAGATGTGCTGAAAAAACCTGCTATCCATAGACCTGGATTTTTTCTCATTAATTTGTACACAAACAAATTGTAGACACAAAAATATTTTAAAAAATCATGAGCAGAGTATATCCATCCATATTGTACTGATTTCATAAATATCAGTGTGGCTGCACGTAGTTGAGAAGTAGGTAATTTCCTTCCACATCCTTGAATTTTGACCACATTGTTACCATTAGTAACAATAAGGTGTTTTGGTTTTGCTGCTAAAGGCATATGAAGACTGTCATCATTATCAAAGCTAATCTGTGAGGCAACATAAGTCATAGACTTTCCCTTGAACTCATCTGGGGGATAAACTGGAACATATTTTTCAGAAAGAAACCTGGACTTGATTTATAAAGTCTGAATTACCTTGGTAAGGCATTTCAGCAGCTGTTGCATCCTCGGGGGAAAGTGTGACCTTCTTGTCATTAATTTTGCTGATGCTACATATCTGAGCATGCTGATTGTTGCAATGATGCTGAATATTGTCTGCTAGATTAAAAGAACATTTTCAGTAGAAAAACTCATTGTTTTGCTACTGTAAATCTACAAAAGCTTTACCAGCTTTTACAAAACTTTCCTATTCCTTTTTTATTCACTCTTGAAAAGTTCTGAAATGAGCATTATCTGCATCTTGATTGAATCGGATCCAGTGCTGTCTGCATTGGCTGATGATGTTCCAGCTGTACTTGCCCACCTGGAAAGGTTACCAGATGATTGGTGACTTTACTGGCATAACTTACTTTAAACATTCATCTTCCCTCAGCTGCAGTTTTCCTTTTGAAAACTTGAAACCATGCAGCAGAACTAAACATGAACAAACCAGTGTCAAGGGATAGGAGGGCACTCCTGGACCTGGAAAGCAGACAGGGTTGGAAAAGCAAGGCAGTGGAGTTAATGAGGCCAGAATGCCAAAGTGACAACTCCCTGCGTGTGAGTGTCTGGGAGATTAACTGCCTGGACAGACTGAAGGGATGGTAGCCAAGCAATAGCATTGTAGCAGCCAGGTATTTTGGCAAATGGTTAATTAGATCAACTATTAATTTATTACCTTGTAAATGAATGGACTCGTTCTTATTGTACTTAGTCATTGCTGTGTATCAAAAGTTCTTAGGGTCAGTGAATAAAAAAGAAAAAAACCATTAGGAGACTTGAAGTCAGACAAAGGGTTAGAATCTCTTTGGTGATGGCGGGAGTCTGGTTTTAGTGAGGTTTTTTAATTAATGAATTTTGTATAGCTCTTTTTGCTTTCAAATAAGTAGTCTGCTTTAACTTCTAAAGACAGCATATTAAGGTTTGCTGTAATACTGAAATGTAAAGTTAGAAAGTTAATTCAACTAAAATTAACTTTATGACATAAATTAAGCACTCATAATGGCAAAAATGATCTCTCTACGTTGTACTCTCTCTCTAAATGTGTGATGACAGATTGCCTGATGTCTTCAGGGGAAAACACAATTCCGTGCTCTAAAATATAATTATATTAATAGCATTTAGAAAGATTTGCTTTCAATCTTAAATGTAAAAAAAAAAAAAGTTGAAGTATGTAAAAATCACATTTTTCTGTATTTAGACACAATTATGAATGAACCTCTGTATCCCTCTCACTCTGTAATGGCAACTGTAGCCTTCCCTTCAACCTCCTCAGGGATTTTCTACTTTTGTACCTAGGCACAGACACTGATATTCCTTGCTATATATTTTTATTTCAAAAATACAACAGCATCTTGTAAAGGAAATTGATCTTTCGTAATATTCTGTCTCAATGTGATTCAAAGAAATCGATGATCAGCCCTTTTAAATGTGCCAGAGCAGCTCTGGGCAACTGAGAAGTATCCACCAGCTAAAAAAGAATCATTACAATATGAATAATAATTCCATGAAATACGATTTTAAAAAACTCAACATTACACAGTAGATTGTAGCTTTTAAATGCACCTATATGCTTGTGACTTACGAGTAAGTTCTCATATATGTCCTAAATTAAGTCTTAAAACTGATAATGTCCTCAAAATTGGGAATGACAGTTCAAAAGTAAGCATGGTGAGCACAAGTTGCTTTTCTTGTTAAAGGTTTTTCTGTGGTACCACTCTACTCAAACACTGTATAGTTAAGTATTTCAAATTAAATTTAAGTTCCAAACATAGTTATTTTAGACTAAGTTGTTTCTTTATGTGTACACGAAAGTCTTACACCATTCCTAAGTTCTTTAAAAAGGAAGAATGCTCCAAAGGCTACTGTAGTCATCTTTTTTTTTCTTCAGAATCCATTTAAGCGTGAAAATAAAATATACTAAAATATACCCTCGTTTGTTTTCAGCATTTCTGTCCTGTACGGGCTGGACATCTGCTGGGTTAATGCTGGTCTTAGAGGCAAAGTGTAACACCAAGGGTCTGAGAGTCTCTTCATCATTCTACTTTTCATCTGGATAATGTGTCTGTGTTAATGCAGGAAGATGATATTCCAAGATGTCTGTATAACCTTTAATTACCTCAATTTAATAACTTTTATAAGTTGAGTGTGTGGTTTCTTCTGTCATCTCAGAGAAAAAGCTCTGATAGGTATCTAAGTTTCAAGAAGGAGATAATTCCAGGCAAACAATATATTTAAGAGATTTTTTTTTAATTGAAAAAGAAAGATATATATGTCCATAATATTTTAAATTTTCATTTATTTCTAAAAATGTATTATCTCTTTGACTAAACTGATGAACAAGAAAGAAACAGAAAAGAACTAATTTATATGTTACATGTATAGTCATGTATAGACATCCAAAGTACTCCAGAAGTTCTTATCAAACATTCATTGCCATCCTTGTTCCAAGGTGTCCCAGAGGAAGTTTCCAGCACTCATGCCCCTAGCAGTAAAATCTGCACTGCCCAATTGCGTGTTTATGCTGTTGTCTTCTCTTGCTATAAAGGGAGTTCTCTGGTGGGTAGTCTTGGCTGGAGTTTGCCACTGGTTGCAGTCCCTTCTGACTGTAGTCAATGTGATCTTAATGTATTCAAGATGCTCTCCCACATTTATGAGCTTTTGTTTTAGTTCAGAGAGGCTATTGCTATGTGCAGATTATTGTTGTGCTTTTCAAACTGCTTTTTAAACACCTAGTACAAAGGTAAATAAAGGAATTTTTAAAGAAAAGTGGGGAAATAATTTTCATTCTGTAGGTTTTTACAAAAATTGTTTTCACCTCTGATTTTTTTTTCCTCACAAACTTACGTGACAGAGCATCTTAACTCCACAATAAATATCTACTTGGTGCCTGTGCTTACTTTTAACTTCTGCCATTCCCTCAACTCTATTTTTCCACCAGAATCATGAAGAAATAGAGGTAGAACATCATTCGTGAACCTTCTGGAAAACAACATTTATGTTTTCAAGAAAAGATTTCTTTATAACAGACTCTATTTGTCAGTGATGTGAATTAAGTTTGTTTTCTTAAAAGCAAATAGAAAGTTTTGATCTATTTTCATGAAAATAGGAGCTTTTTGATCCCTGTTGGGAGCCAGCTTGCTTCAGTTTAGGTAGTGTGTTGGGCTGACGCTGCCACACTGTTTTGAGGACTTGCGCTTGTCATCCGTTTGGAACATTATTCATGGCAAGTGGCCCATGCAGACTTTAGACTAATTGGTTTTGACTTCTATCTGCTTCCAGAAGTGCTTTTTAGCCATAACCAGTGCAATGTGGAGTCACTAGTACTTCCAGAGAAACTGGCAACTACTGCTGCCCTGGTCATGCTTGGAAATCTGATCCTAAATATGAGCTGAGACCTTGTCAGAGATCTCATTGCTGCAGTTTTTCAGGTAGGGCCATTGGAAAGAAGAGTAGGGTATTGTAAGAAAAATAATCCTGCAGATGAAGCCCAAACAATGAGCTGGATATGAACTAAGCAGCACCTACAGCTCCTGTTTTCTTGCTTTATCCGTGCTTTGTTTAACAGCTGCTACTTGACTTAAGAAATTTTACAACTTCATTGTAATGATCCATAGTTTTCTGGCTTAAAAAATAACCTGATTACTGTTTTCTCACAGGAAAATTAACTATTTATCAGTGAGACAATTAAAGACTTTCAAGAGAACAGTAATCCTCTATATCCCTGTACAGAAGAGAAATTTTTACGCAACACAGGGCATTAAGGGTTTTCCCCCGAAGCTGGAAAGCAATGTTGATATATGTGCTATCCATTAATTTGCATTCTTAGGTAATGCCCAGGGAAATCCTTGCATGTAAAAATAGAAATGTGAGGGTTTTATTTGCTATCAGACAGGTTCCATGTGATCCTGCAGACAAGTGTCTCCAGTAGGATGTCAGCTGGCTCAGACCGAAGTGTCTCCTCCTAAGTGGATCTGTGCTCACACTGTCAGTGCCTACCCCACAGAGCCATTCAGAAATTGCAGTGACTGCAGATTGAAGCAACTGTCTGCCTAGAGCATTCTCTCCAGAAAATACCACTTAGGCCTGCGTTTCCAGGAATAGAGCCAGTTTCTTATTGATTTGTAGGTGAAGTTCATGATATGAGCTGGTTCTCATTCCTCATGACAGTTGTGAGCACGTGGTGCTGGAGGGAAGAGCATGGTTCTCTGCTCTGGGACACGCTGTCTACACAGCCCTGCTAGCTCTGTCTTCTGGGAGTGCCTTCTGAATGAGCAAAGTGGTTTTATATTCTTTAGTTTGCAATTTGGGATACAACAAAGAGTAAAAATTCTTGAATGTTTGTCCTATATTTTGGTGCTTTTGCTAATACTTTCCGCAATATCACTAGTTCACCAGCCCACGGGGAGTAACCAGTTACACACTAAGAATATTTCTAACATAGAACTCTGCAAAGCTTTGGTGATAGTGCCAAAGTTACCTGTTGGCTTCTTACTTTAGGTTGTGACATCTTCAGATCTCGGAGATGGCAGATGTATCAAGCATGAAAATTATATAAACAGTAAGGTCAAGGCTGTGATAAAAGGGTATTAGACAATGTTTTTCTTTCTGAGGCCATTAAAACAAAACAGGAATCATAACACCTCTCATGTCAGAAGGGCTTGTGCTCCCAGAGGTACCGTTCTCATATATCTTTTCAAATTATGAGGCTTTGACAAGATGAAATCCATCAATAGCATCTGATTGTACCTTAGAGGAGTCACTTAAGAGCCCACTTCATTTATCCATGCCATGTTCTGTTTCAGCTGACCATAGTGTTTTTAATTTCCTGACCTGAGCTGACACTTGGCATTGCTGAGTGCTGCTACCTCTCAAACCAGTCCTTCACTTAACTAATTTAATTCCTGACTTTTAATACCATAATTATCCTGAGGATATCTGAGTGACTAATTTACAGAGACAAATATGTTTCTTTTTTGAATTAAATCATGCCGGTCTCTCAGCAAACTGGAATGTTTGGGATGCAACACAAGGATACTAATGCACTCTGCCAGCAGGGGCATTTGATAGAAAATTGGAGGATGTATTTAATAAAAATAAAATTTTTTTAATGTGACTTGAATGTTTTGCTAATACAATCAACAAAGCCAATGAAATGTTAGAAATTATTTGGAAATAATGAAGGAGAAAACAGAAAAAAGTTGTCATGTTATTGTGTACATCTGTGAATGTCTGCTTAATTTTCCAGCTCAAAATGTTGACAGAATTGACAACATGTAGCATAGAGCTGTAAAGTGCAGAGAGAAGAGTAATAAAGCAGTGGAATGCGTGGAATTGCTCCACTGCTACGAGAGACTGAACATTTGCAGGATTTCTAGCTTGGGGGGAAAGAATTACCAGGGGGCAAATAATGCAATGTTATGAGTTGCCTGGAGAGAGGGAATAGAGAATGATTATTGACCATTTCTTGCCATACAGGTTCTAAGGAAGATTAAATAAATACAGGAGACTGATGAAAATGGGCAAAATACAGCAGTGAAACATGTTAATCATCTGCTTGTGCAGTGGTCCCAGGCAGGGGTCAGGGCTTTGCTATGGCTACTGTAATGTTATACTCCCACTGTGAGGCAGAGAAGTGATACAATACTCAATTTATACCAGCCCTTAGGAACTGAATGCCTGAGACCATAGTGGGAATCTGAGACTGCAATACTTTTAATCTAGTTCTTTCTAAATTCCAGGTTAGAGCCTTAGTTGTTGTATTACTTTTTCTTTGCGTTTTGAAGAAGCAAAACCCCCCAAAAATAATTTTTTTGGAGGAAAAAAAGTCTTTGTTATTTAAAAAACAAAACCAAACCCAAAAACAAAACAACGATTGGGTGAATCTGACCACATAGCTGAGCCTTTCAACCATGTGGTTTTAAGTCATCAGTAGAAGGTTGTTCAAACACTCTGCTTTTAGCAGGAGGCAGAAACTAACTCCAATTCCCACTCTTTATGGCTTGGCACAAACTTCTGCAAACATGCTCCCTGTGTTATTCTGGTCTCATCTCTGCCAGCAACTTCTTTGCCCAGGTTGTTGGACTGCTCTGACAGTTATTGTCTAAGTATTATGAAAATTATGGGTTTAATAATTAACTACCTTTAATTACACAAGTACCTGCACGGTATAAAACCTACTGCTGAAATCTGCTGTCTTCTGTAGTACTGTGATATCATGACATGAACAACTGAATGTCTGAAATCAGGCTAGAGCTCTAAAAATTGGTTTTAAACATATGAGGGGAAAGATAGCTTAGGGAAATTTTGGAATGGATGAAAAGTGTGTTTCTTGCCAGCTACTTAAACCAAGACATGTATTTATACTTGTATTTATCTGTCCTATTTGTGTCCTGTCCCCATACAGGGAATGAATTCCGTTTGCAGTCTCATTTTTTGTCTCTGGGTTATGAAGCACCTTTGCTAGGAGTAGGTGTAGCTACTCAGAGCATTGCAAAGTCACCTCGTATGTTTTGGAGTGGCTTTGTAGTTGTTTTATTTTCATGTGACAGTGCCTGTTATCTTACAGAAGGTATGAGAAAAACTAGAAATTGTTGTTTACTGGTATCAGCTCAGTCTCACCTGAATTCATCTGGGGGGACTTTTGTGTTTGTGCAGAATCTTGGCCCAGGCACTTTGGAGTAAAAATCTCTAAGGGGAAAGAAGAGACTGGCTTCCCCCTGTGAAAATGTGTGTAAGTCCTCACAGCTCCAAAAGTCAGGAAATCATCGAGAGAGGTCTGCTCTGCTGACAGAGCCCAAGGCAAGTAAGTACGATCAACATAACGCATTACACATTACCACTTGATGCTTGACTGTCCACAGGGATCTCCCTTCTTTGTACAAGAATGTGAGAGAAAATGATTATATAATTATGCTAACAACATGCAGAAAGCCTGAAAGATCAGTTTTCTGAGCTTTCTCCTTTTTTAAAGTAGAAATGTGGAGGAGGATATTAATCTGCGTGGTTAAGAGGAAACCAACTGTGATCTTAATGTAAACATTTGGTGCCAAGAATAAATTAAAAATCTGAATTAGGAAATGGAACTATTGCTGCATGAATATAACAGGAAAAGTACGAAAAAGAGCATAAGAGAGAGAATTATATACATCTATGACAATACTCTGTATTGCTAATACTGATAATTGACTGTCTCATATAGATATATGTACTGATAATTATTGATATACTGATGTATATATTTGCACACACTGATAGTTATTGATATACAGAGATTCTTATCAAAACAGTTGGACTTTGAGTTTGACTGGATTATTGACATCAAAGAGTGAATTGCCTGAAAGTACAAGCCTTTGTAGTTCTGTTAAATAAGAAAAAAAGTATGTAAACTATACCATTTTTATATATGGGGGGAGGATATGACTTCAAGTGGATAATGATCTGTGTATTCTAGTGATGGTGCTTCGAGCCTGTGAGCAACTCATTGCTTATAGGGTCACAGGACATTATTTGCGTCCACACAGCCCACAGTCCAAAACTGAGCATCCTGTTACTTGTGATTTTCAGACTGTGGAACAAGAAATGTTAGAAACTAGTGTAGTCAATCTTGCTATAGACAAGATCTAATTTACAAATAAATTCCCTGGCCCTTTGTATACTTTAAGTGTGTGAATAGTTTCAACCTGAAATTTGATTTTAGTAAAGACACCGGACACATTATTTAGAATTAAGATCATAATGATTTTGTCCCTTGCTCTGTTTCTAATATTTGTACTGCTGCTTCATTTGCACTGCAGAGATAGTCTGTTGATCAAAAGTCACTCCTAAATCTTCCTCCCTCTCCTTTTTTATTTTTTTTCTGCTTCAAATCACTGTGTTGAGTAAAAACCAAGTAGGGAAAATGAAAGCAAAGTACTAGTAAATATTTCGAGGTTACTTTGAAATCTTAAATCATTGAATGGTGTTTGGCATGTTGAAGTTTGCAGTAGAGTTTTGTTTGAACTCTGGCAGTTTTTTTCAAGGTATTATTATTACTGTAGGAAGAAAGAAAAAGAAAGAAAGAGGGAAAGGGAAAGAAAAGAAAATCTCTGGGCTATAACAACACTCTCTACTTAATCCTGTATTTAACTGACCCTGGTAGAGAAATCTTCCCCTGAAGTTTCTAGTCATGCTGCCTTCGTTTCCACATTAGAGCTATCCTTTATCAGCCACTGTAACAGTAACAGCATCCATGAGGAACATCAGGGTACTGAGAAAAAAAATTAATTGCTGCATCCTTTGAGACAGGCAGTAAAAATGCTGTTGCATTTTATTTTTTCCCGCAGGAACCCAGACCTTGAATGTCATGCAGATGAAAAGGTTGTCTTTGCTAATTACAGATTTTTTTGGAGGCGGGGCTGAAGAGGATGGCCCAAAATCCCTGTGGTACAGACTTTGCCTTGTGTTTTAATAAGTGTGGCCTCATTTGAGAAAGAGTTCATAAAACAGATTGCTGGACAGCTACAAAGGAGGGTAAGAGAAGGCAAAATGATATCTGAAAAGAGAAAGCTGTTTTCAATCTGTACTTTGAGTGGAATTTGCTGGGATAAACTTTTGGTAAACATAATTGCACATGGATGCAAGATTGAGTCTCAGTCACATAACAGGAATGAATGGCAAAAGGAATTTGTACTTTCTTCTGAAAATTCAACATGTCTAATATGGAATGACAAAAGTAAATATGTTGATGGAGAGGGGAAGATCACTATGCTTGATAATTATTTTTGCTGGAAATAACTGACCTTCGAAGCATAAAAACTGGTTTACTAGAAATAGCAAAAAAAAACCCAAAACAATTTCCCCTTGTCCTGTTGTGGAAATTAACACAGAATCTGTTGCAGTTTTGGCAAATTCAATGAATTTGTAGCGTATAGAGTCCTTTTCAAGGTAATTTTTTATGTAGCTTATATGTCCACTGCTTCAGAGAAAAGAATAGACACTGAAAAACAACATGCAATGATGTATAGACCTCATATTTGTGTAAAAATGAGTGATCCACTTCCTTACACTGAATAGGTAGTTTTACCCACCTCTTTACCACTGTGAAACAGTTTGACCCTGTACTTCTCAATAGCCTTATTAATCATATCATCATAAAACCTTCATTCGTGCAACTCCACCACAATTTTGGGGAAAGTTATCTTGGCAGATTAATTTTTCCCCATCTGTGTTTCTGCGTGTGGGCTGTAAATATTGTCATTGTCACAAGGCTTTGGGGGAAAAAAAAAAGTTAAACTGCTCTTTCATTTTGTTTCATTTAAGATTGCTTTATGGTCCATTAAAACAGATTGCTATTTGCTTCTGAAGGCTGCTGCTGCAGTCTGCATTTACTTGGTTGAACTGTAGCTTGCTTGTAGATGCTACATTTTGTGATAGTGCCTTGTTACATATATTAATCCAGGTTAGGATTTAAAGTACATGGAGGAGGCTAATTCCTATTAGTGTTATCTTTATAATTGATTATCTGAGGGTTTCAGTCTTTACGGAGCTACACAGTGAGATTTCAAGTTTTAGGACTGCCCTACCAGAGCTGCTTCTGGTTTTGTTTATGTGAGTTGATTTGATATTGCGACTTTTTGCTTTGTTTGGTTTCGTTTCTTGGGTTTGTTTTGGGTCCGTCTCCTCCCCATCCCGCCCCCCTCGTTTTCAAGCCACATAAGTGAGGCTTTTCTGCATGAGTAACAACCGGAAGGAAAAAAATAAGCATATGAGCCCAGATCATGGTCTACACTTGTTTGGAAGAAGCATTTTTGTTAGTCTGCACTCCATGCCGTGTTCTTTTTCTTTGGGTGGAATTTCATTATATCATATCAGTTCACCTAAGAGTGTGCTTTTTGGGCATTGCAATCTGGTCTTGAAAAATTTCTGAGATAGTGCAGTTTGTGCGCAGGGGACTCAAACTCCAGCCTTTCCAGCAGTCTGTTCATACCAATGTCCTGTAGTGTAAATCGACCTCAGATCAGCAAAGATAAGTAAGTGTTAGTGAAAAATTGTTGTGTGCCTGGGTCCTTTGTAAAACTGACATTCCTTTTTGGAGTGGATGTATGCTTAATGCTATTAAACTGGCCATGACTGAATTTACTTAGCTATAGGAATAATACTGATTTTAAGAGTTAGAAAATATTGTATAGGTTTTAAGTCATCAAAAAATACTAGATGTTGGAGTACAATGGCTTTCATTATGAAATGATCAGTGGAACTTGTCTGAAAGGAGATGATGAAGATGGTGCTTTGCTGAAATGCTTTGTATCATCTCACCAGTGACCACATCCCTGCAAATACCATAACACTTCTTTATACATTTATTACCTATGACAGTTTCTTGCCTGGCTTTCTAAATGGCATGTTTTGTGGTGATTCATGCTGGATCACATGAGTTTTACTGTGTTACCTCATTCAATGAGATATGAACTGACACAAACTGCTGTAAAAGAAGCTGGAAAATTTAGGATTAAACAATTTGCTATGTAGGCCTGGTGATTTGGAAAAAAAAAAAAAAAAAGAAAAGGTTTTCTTTTTCCTCCAGGAAATTCCAAGCTTTCTGTGTCTGAAAGTTTAATTCGGAAGTCCCTTTAATATTCAAGTATGTCTCAAGTAGAGAAGCAAAAAAAAAGTAGACGATATCTGTTTATGTAATTAAATGTATTTCCAATTGACAGCATCTGAATGCAAATGAGACAAAGATATATCAGGATGTAGAAAGAGGTGTAACAAATTCCGTATAGAAAATGTTAGAAAAAGAGGTGAAATGGAACTTTCTCTTCATTCATACCTTGCCTTCCTGCAAATTTTTGCTCTTTGTGCCTGAATTCAAATTAATTCCAAATTCCATGCAAGTAGATGTTTTATAAAGCAACCCTTGCAAATTTAGCTTGATGTACAATTGCAGTGGTCTTATACTGTTGGGAAAATTTTGTATCCATAAGGTGGAAAGGAACATGAAGAAAGTCCTATACACCAAGTAATTATTTTTGTCTTTCTGTCAGGTGTTAATTCTGCTATTAAATGTTAATGCTTCTGGATTTACTGTTTCTGTTTGTTGGAGGTATTCTGCACCTGACAGTGAATGCAGAAAAATCCCTGTGTCACTAATAGTGATGACAACATGGCAGAACCTTTCCTGGCCACTCCTCTTCACAGTTTTTGTTACACAGAAAAATCCAGGGACAAATGAGAAGTAATCTTAGGTTTAAGTGACAAGCCAAAGAAGGCAATTGCAACTAAAAATATTCTAAACTCTGTGTCTTGTTCTGTTAGGAAATTTCAGCCTAACCCCTGTAAAGAAATGTGAGCAGTGAAAGGAATTTAGATTGGATACCCATATTGGATTTTCTTTCAGAAACTCTCTGTATTTAAACTTCGAAAATACCGGAGTACAAGTAAATCCAAAAATTCTGTTGAGTTTATAACGCTCTCCTGAGTCTATGTAATTCCATACCACAATTTTTGTCCTTCTAGGGATACATGATAGGAATAAAAATAACCCTTGTTCTTTGTTAAAACCAATTTTGATAGAGAAGGAAAAGAAGAGGCTTCTCTTTCATTATTGACAGTCCAGCAGAAAGTGAATTACTGCTGTTTTAGAAACACCAAGAGGCATGAAAGGTGCTTACAAATATTCCCTTGACTTGGAGAGGTAGTAAACCTCAATCTGTGTTTTTTGTCCTCCCTTCTCATATTCAGGATGCTGACAACCTTGCCATAATGTGGATGGGAAATTTGTCATAATCAGAGAAACTCATCTTGTGGCTCAAACACTTTCATGAATATTTATTTACTTTCCAGCGGAAATTTCTGGGTTTTGTCAAAAAGAGAGTTAACAATTTTAAATATCCTTTTCTGACACCTTGAAATCTTTGTTCCCTTTCTTTGTAAAATGTATTTGTTAGCATACTAATGTTATCCTGAGTTGACCTCTGAAGACCAGTATCCTGGGATTTTTCAGTCTGAGACTGACCTTCACGCAGAGCTGAGGAAAAAAATCAGCCTCTAGCCAATGGTGGCTTATTTTAGTAAAATTAATTTTTAAAGTCAATCTTTTTTTCCCAGAATTGTCCTTGTTCCTGTGAAAGATTCCATAAGGAACTGATTCGTGTATTGATCATGTTGATTTATTACCTCACTGGAGTTTAACATTAAAAAAAACCCCATTCTTTCACTTACCTCTTAATTTCTGTTTTGAACTAGAAAAATTCTGAAACAGAATTTCTGCTGCAGGAGTGTTCATTGCATTACAGTTCCCTTCAGATTCCTACCACTGGGCTGAGGTCCTGACTTATGGAATGGACAGAATTCAGTAGAGTCCAAGATTTTATCTGGGTTTAGGAATAGTTTCAGAAAAAATGAAATACACATTTATTGGACACTGTAACATTGTAAACCTAATTATTTTTTAAATTCAGAACATTGTGTAATTTGTTTAGTAACACAAGCACCAACATTTAGAAACTAAAGATGTAAAAATATAGCATTTTTGATAGCATCAAATGTTTTGATAAAATTTTATTCTAAATAAAGCTTCTTTTTCTTTTGTTAAAGTGAGTGACTTTTATAGGGGGAAAAAATCACATTTATATTTCAAGCATATTAGAAGATTTTGAATATTTCCATATGGTTACATTTTTATAACCTGAGGTATTCCTTTTCTACATCCTATCTGGTTGTTGCATAGGAACAATAGTGTGGAAAGAAGTGAGTTTTGGGAAACACTAGGCACAGGGACATGGTAATTGTGTTTTTTTAATATTTTCTTTGTATATTTTGCACCCTGTTGGACATTCTATCAATATTCAGTTTTTATACATAGTTTTTTGTCCATCCTGTTTGATTCTTACTCTTCATATAATGCCTGGGCTTCTATTATGTGATAAATAATTTTTAGCCTATTAGTTTTCAGAGTATAACCATAATTTAAAGTAGGAACAATGCTCATTATCTTGTTTTTCTCACACTTAGTTTTAAACAAAATATGTTTAAGTTGTATTGAAATAATTTCATTATCACCAACTGAATTTACAGTTGGTTTAAAACCTTATTACTAAACCCCACTTGTATCTTTTATGTTTTCTTTTCTTACCAAGTTAATTTATGCTACAATTTTATGTAGCTATTGTAAAGGTGGTTCACATGCTGAAAGTAACCTTATCCAACAGAAGTGCCATGGACTGCCCAGGAAAGGATATTATGAAAAGCGAATTTCATTGTGATCATTAGAGGTCAAAAGAGCTTTGTGAAGTCAGCCTGCTAACATTTCACTCAGAACTTGCCAGAATTCTAGAACTCAAGAACGACTCGTAAATTAATATTTATTAATGTCAAACTTGCATATTTTATTCATGTTTTAGTCTGCAAATGTAGAAATACGATTGGTATTCTGCAAAAAAATTTGAATCAGCCAACAACATAGCAAAAGCTATCACAAAGTTTGCCAAATATGGTTTTTGATGTCAGCACAAATTCCATATAACCTTTTCAGAATTATCACTACTGTTATGTTAGTAATTTATATATAAAATCTATTTCTGCGACAGCTGAAAAGAAAAAAACAACCAAACTTGGAGTTGAACTTTTTTTTTTAATGTAAGTTATTTTATTTCCTAAAAATATCAGGAAAGAAGCAGAGCTGACATTCTTTCCTGTGCAATCAGTTTTGTTACCTCCCAAATTCGCTGATTGCTTGCAAAAGGTCCAAATGACCTGGCACTGGGGAGACAAATTCTGGCTAATGTAAATTTCTGTTTAGCAATACCTTCTTTTTCAGAAAGAATATATATAAAATGCTATTGACAAAGCCAAGTAAATTTTCCCAAGGGCAAGTTAAAAAAAAAAACCAACAAGAAACACAAATCTGACCCCCACTCCAAGTCATTTTTTCATGAGGTTTGCTTATTCCCATACGAATTCATAATGTGCTATATTGGATTAATATAAATAGATAATAAGAGGTGAATTGATATTACAGGGCTCTCAGCTGAAAGAAGCATAGTATAAAAATCAGATAAAAAAAAATTATAATGATACTATGTTACAAAACGTATTTTTACATTTTTACATTTTACAAATTTAAGATGTTAATTTGCACTTTGCAAGTGAACTGGAGGTTACATGTTTGCCTGTACACATGCATGTGTCCTTTGGAATAGTTGCCATGCATCCAAGCAGCTCTAAGGTTTGTACTGCACTTTGATTAAGTTGTTTTGAGTCCCAAGAGGTCTTAATTTTCATACCCTGTAAAAATAATTGTGGTTTAAAGTGTTTACAATGAGATGAGTCAGGTTATGAAATTAGTAACTCCTCACTGTCTTTTATTTAAGGAAGCTCATATTTTGGCAACTGAGTAAACACTGGAGTTATATGCAGACTGTTGATGCCCAACATGAAATGCAAGACTGTGTTCAGAGGAAAATTAAAATGCAGTGAGTTTGTATCAGCAATTCAGAAGGTAGGAGTCCCTTTAATCCTCAAAGCATTCCTCCTAAACTGGGAACTTGTACTTCTTAGCAATTAGTGTGGATGTTGTTTGTAATGTGTACTAATTTATATCAGTGGGTTCCATGGTAATTCCCTCTCTCATGGTTCGAGCTCTAAAGAACAGGCATTCTTCAGAAAGGGGGGCTGCTGTCTTCTCTGAATCCATCAAAAATCAGTTTTCCTAAGGATTTTGGTAGAACTAAGTTCATTTAAAGAATAAAAATTCATTGGTTTCTGAATTAAGAAGGAGAAGAAATCCACTGAATTCAATGCTTTTGGGGATCCAATGGACCTGTAAGGAAGCCTCTGACCATTCAGACATGGCGCTTCCTGTTAGAATAGACAAATAACTTTAACACAGTGTACTCTCATGATTTCTTAAAAAGTTATTTACCTGAAAAGATCAGCTCTCATAAGTTGTCTTACTTTCTTTTAAAGTCTTTCAGAAATCCAGGACGACTCTATTATCTTGATCTGCCTTTTATATCTACAGACTCAGTGAAGTAATTGCCACGATTTTGTCAATGGGTTACTTCTCTCAGTGTATCACCTGTGTCCAAATATCCATGGGTGAAACGTGTATTTTTTTTTTCTACCCCTTTTCCCAGTTAGGCTGCCAGTCTTTCTGGCTGATCCATTCTCTGTAAACCATCTAAGACCCTTCTCAAAACTTGACACTACATTTGCTGTGACTCAGAGGCAGTATTAATGAAAAGGTTATTCTCAGTTGTTCAAACATTTCATCTTTGAGTTCCTTTAGATGCCTTGGATGAATTTCATGTGGTTCAAACAACTTACTAGATGTGTTTTCTGTTGGAAAGCTTGTCAGAGGAGGAAAGAAATATTAGATTAAAATGTGTTTTTAATTGTCATGGGCCTAGATACTGCATTACTAAAGAGAATTGGAATTTTGCCAGTAAATCTGGGAGGACAATCTAGGAGTATTTAAAGTGAAAAATCTTCCTCAATAAATTTAAAGTAAAGAAATATGAAGTAAAATACCAGCATCCAGGTGTGTGGCAAGAAGGAATGGACTCAAATTGCAGAAAGGGAAATGTAGTACAACAGGAAATCTTGGGATTTTGAAGGAACAGTTTGTTCTGTCCTTGAAGATTTTTAAGAACAGAAACAGGCACCTGTCTGCTGGGGATATCACAGGTAAACCTGACCTTTTTTGAGGAAGGGGGAGCAGAGAGCCAGCCGTGGAAACAGACTGTGTCAGTGGTACTGGAAGGGCTGGGAATGGGTCTAAAGCCTTAAAAAGTGATCTGTGGAACTGCAAAAAGTTGTGAGATGTGCACACAGAGGAGTGCAGGGGCTGGGTGGCCAATGGCACCACAGACAGGGATCAAGCTCTTGACTCTTGCCAACACCTGCCTGGTGTGTCATAACAATAATAATGAAATGTTTGCTATTACAGAAGCAATGAAATTGCATGGGCTGACATGCAAAGTCCTGATTCATCTTCATCTCACTTTCTCAGCCTTCAGACATATATACAGTATGGCTGTAGATCTTTTATCTCCCCCAAAAAATTTTATGTGATCTATCAAACCTTTTGAAAACCTCTAGTGTAGATTATTTTTTGAGGTGGTCACTATTTTCTATAATTCTGTCTCATAGAACTTGACAATTAAACTGATCACTAGTTTTTTAATTTTAAATTTTTGTACATTTTTGATAACAGTATACAAAGTTTCTCTAAGGATTATTTTCCATTGTGAAGAAGCTGATTGCTTCAGCAGCTTTTTTCATGTTTCTGCTTTTTTTTCTTTATTAATAGTTATTGGATTCTGACTTGGACTCATGTTTATAATTAAGGTCTCACTATGAGGTATGTAGAATTATCTGTGAGTGAATCAGTCTTTGGACTATCATTCCTTCCTGATGGATGGATGCTTGGGTTACCCATAAAAACTAGTGAATCTAAAGGCATGATTTTCCTTTTTTTGTGCTCAAGGTCTGCACCCAGCTGCTCAAATGCAGGAATAGTCAAACTCTCGCAGCAGTATTTTGAGCACATTAATGGGTAACCAGTACTCTGTAGTAAAGCATACATTATATGGTAGTGCTGATAATTGCCTCAGCACTGGAATGGAGTATTTCCTTCTGGAAACCTTACAGGAAGCTTATCAATCGAATCTTGTTAAACACTAAGAAATAGATGCTCCTGTTTTTCTTTTTAAACCCAGGAAAAGAAAAAACTCTCAGTTAGCTTAAACCTTAGTCACCTTTTTAGCATGTTGAACACTGTCACAAGACTTACAAGGAGATGTATTTTTAATGCCTAGATGAGATGGTCAGTCACTCTCTAGGAATCTTCAACAAAATGCTGGTTTGTTTTTTTTTTTTGGTTGTTTTTTTTCGACTCTATTAAAATACATGAACCTCTTTTACAAGCAGATCAGTCCAGATAATTACACAGTCCTGAATTTAGGCTGCCTCCCAACTTACAAGGGCATCTTCCCATGGCTGTTACAATAGGGATAATTGGAGCTTCTTTGCTTATCTGTCATTACAAGGGACAATTTGTTTGGAGCAGTGCAGAGTTAGAGGAGTCTATGGTACAGTTATTGCTACTAGAGGCAGCACAGAAAGAAGTACAGAAGAAGGATGATGTACTAAAACACCATTCCTAGGTGCCATACAAAGTTAGCAAAAGATATAATGATGATGGGAGTTTGTCTAGAAGATGGTGAAATTTCACCCTGTGTAATCAGCAAGTCACTCTTCCTGTAAAGAGCTACTGCCAGGTACTAGTAGGAGTTCAGAGTTTAACAGTAATGTCAAATTTACTGTCTTTCTGTAGAAATACTATTTCAGTTGTAATGCATGACATTCTCCAGCTAATTGCTGTGTTCCCCATAAATTACTCCACAGTATGAAATAAAAATCCTGTAGACAACTGGTCATGATGTTTTGAATACATACTATGCTTGAGAGGTGAAACTTGTTCATGTAGTAAGATCAGATCTTTTTGCATAAATGCACTATTTCAGTAAAGGTTTTACTGGAGACATTTCTTAAAGTCAGGAAGGAAGGAAGTTAATGCAAAGGCAGACTAATTCCCTGTGGAAGGGAACTGAGTAGGAAGAAAACCTTCCTGGTTCTGTCTCATTGAGAATAGAGACTTCAGTGTCAATCTTTGCACTGCATTTTCCTCAGGGCACTATAGTTAAGCTGAATTTTCAAGAGGTGGTTGATAGTCCATGACTGAGGATAGGGCTGGACTTCTTGTCTCTCCTGCTTCTGTGAACCTAATCTGTTCTGTGAGCTCTGCTGCTCAGCTGACTCCTTGGAGAGCCTGCCAGTCTTCCTAAGCTAGAGGAAAAAGACATGTAAAAAAAAAAGAAATAGCTGAAAGGGATCACTGAGAAGCCAGGCAAGACCAGAGATGTTGGAAGGGAAAAGGAAATAAGTCAGGCTGGGGAGGATTGGGAAAGTGGATTTGCACCATCGGGCTAAAAGTGAGATGTGAGAAAATCTGTCGGTCTGTTCTTTCATGCAGTATCTCCTGTTAGCATGACCCTATTTTATATAAATAAACAATTATTATTCTAAAAAAGGCTTGGTTATGACCTTAACCAGACATGTAAGAGAAGTTGATAGATAAACTTCAGTTTTATGATATTTTTTATTTATCTCAGTCCTGCTCCAATAAAAGAAACACTTGTGTGTGTTTCAGATGTATTCCTCCTTATGATCCTCCCAGTGATAGGGCTGATTTAGTGCAGGAAAATACTGTTTTCTGATCTAGTTGAATTGCTTTGGCCTGGTTCTGAATTCCTGTGAAATAGCATAAGACTGGTAGATAAAATGGCATAAATTTCTCTCATTCCTTCTCTCAAAATTTCCAATGCTCTACCTGTTTGAAACTGCGTATTTTTCTATCTTAATGCAAAACCATGCGCTTTTTTCCTGTCATATTTCTGTTTTTCAATGTATCCTTTTCAAATATGGTCTTGCATCTGCACTTTTGTATTTTGTTCCAAACTAATTTGATAATCAAATATGGTAACATCCAGAATGGCTCATGAGACTTCTGCCTGACATTGCTTTTTCTGATTCTTCTTGAATCTTGAATAAGAAACTGGATCTTTCCTTTCATTTTGGTGGGGTAGCCCCACAAGCAGAACAACACCACTGAAGTTCTAGAACCACAGCTGGAACAAGGACTGAATGATTTGGGCTACTTCCTTTCAGATATTAATCACTATACATTTGAAAAAATAGAAAAACCACACAAGTAAACAGGGGCCATTTTTGCATACTGTGTGTGTGAGGTTATCTTAAAACACAGTGGAAATCATGTAAGAGAAATGCTGAAACACTATAGCATTTGGATTGACAGGAAATCAATAGTCAGCTGATGAAGAGAGAACAATTTTTCAGCAGCCACAGAACCAACATAGTTAAAAGCACATTGTGGCTGTTGTAAACTAGTTAACAAATGTTATAAAAGAGCTAATCTTCTTGAAATCTAATGTTGCTATATATAATAACTTTTTAAAATGTGGTCTGCCTTCTGGTCAGGTAATTAAAATAAATAATAAACCAGTAGTTAATTGCCCATAGTAGCCACTAATGCAGGGATTTCCACTGAAATTGTTAATAGACTGCTCTTTGCTCATCACCCTGACTATGTTTTCCTTCCTGCTTTTCCTGCATCCCACTTGCCATCTTAATTTTTCTGCATTTTTAATAGAGAGCACAAGTTTTCTCTTGTCTCTTACTTTGTTCAGCATTGTTTCAGTACAGTGGTACTTTGCTTGTCCACCTCTTCATGTAGAACAATTTCTGTTGCTGACTTTTCTTTGTATTCACTGAGAGTGGCCACAACTTCTTCTGACAGGTAATTACCAGCGATGTCTCTGGATAACTCTTCACCTTTTTCACCATTATGTGTTTCAAAGAGTTCTGCATTATAAAAATCTTTATTTGTGGACTTCACTGGGCCCTGTGATAGACCCCCAGGACTGTGATTCACAGCCTGTGTGCTGGGAATTTTCACTGGTCTGTTCTTAGCCTTCTCTGCAAAGCCAGAGGGTTGAGAGAAGGGAATAAGAATTAGATCAGCAAAATGAAAAGGTTCTTTTTACTGCTTTAATCCATAAGAGTTCAGTGCTATGTTTACAAGTGCTACTGTACATTACTGAGGAAGTGATTGCACTTGGCAGGGTGGAGGAAGACAAAAAACTTTGCCACTCTTTATATTTTCATAAATAACAAAACAGATAATGGATTCTGTATTTTGTGTTTCAGAATTCCCCCTAGCTTTTTATGCCTATGTAGGGAGCCACGTGTATGGTGACTGTGGAAGACAAAAGTCTTGTCCAACCTCTGTGCTGGCACCAGGTGTGTCTTGGAGGGTGTTCTGATTGCTTTGGGTTTTTTTTCTTGAGGTTTTCTTTGTTATAAGTTGCTAATGGTTCACATCCTTGGAAACTATTAGAGATTAGGGGAGTAAGGAACACGCTTAGGCTTTCTCGATGCCCTGGTGTGAAGGAGGTGACTCAATGCTTCCCTGACACAGGTTACCCAATGATCTTTCCAGTGGCCTGGAACATCAAGCCTATAAAGGAGTCCTTAATGTGACCCATTTCTCCAGGCTGTGTCATTTTGTGAGCATATCTGTTTAGAGAAGTGTCAGCTTAAGCAGAATTTATATCTCCTTGCATGATTTGACCTTCTGAGCTGTGCTAGTAGAATTGTTTGTGCAGCTGTATCTGAAAACAGATATGGGAAAGATTTGGGGTTAATAATAAAGAAGTAGAAAAAAGGGCTATCCCAGATCTATCACATACCTGTTTTCATTGCACAACCACACAAACTGTTATTGGAGTAAGAAGTAAGGAAGGATATACTTTGTGGGATGGGGATTGAAATAATTTTCAGGGGTGTTGCAGCTGAAACAAATATTGGTAAAACTGCAATTTTTAGGCATTAATAAAGGGTGATGCAACGCTGATGGTTGTATATGCCCTTTGGATCACCTTTAGTGGAATGGTGTCCCACTGTCCACAAGTAGCTTTGAAAAGCTATTGTGAAATAGCCATGGATAAAAGTTTCCTACTTTTATATATTCAGTAATCTCTACCTGTGCTCTTGGTGCTGCAGGTCATTCATACCTTTGTGCCAGCAACCTTCATTTACACTAGAGTGAAAAAACTCCAAATATTTATCAGTCAATTGTGTTACTGGTTAAACTACAAAAAAAGAAGGTAGAGAGGAAAAGAAAGCTTTTACCTACAAGATTTTAGACTATTAAACCTAAGGTCTCGTGTCATCCTTTTATTTAATAAAACCTTCAATTTTTCACAAATTACTATTGTAATTAGAGTTTGCTTCTCTGATCTGAAACCTGATATTCTGAAAGATGTAGCTGTGTTATCAATTGACAGGTTCAAACATGAAGAATAAGATAATGATGTTGCAAAAAGTAAATGAAGCATACATAATACAACCAAGATTATATATAATTTTGTTAAATTAATACACCGTGTCTTAAAAGTAGCAGAAACACTGTGAAATGTCTTGATGAAATGGAAAAAGAAAATGTTTCATATTAATGCCATTCTAATGGAAAACCACTTAGACCAAATAACTGTAATTTGCATTCTGATCCCTGTTCTGTGAAGTGGCTTATCAAAAAGAAATACTCCATTACTTCTTTATAGAAGTTCTAATTTTGAATTAAAAAATACTTTACAGGTGGATCATTAGAACAAATTCCATCCTTTAAAAGCCTGCCTCCCTTATCAGAATGCAACTTGCAAAAATGGGTTTTACACAATTTAATTCTGTACATGACAGGCCAATTTTTGTGTTCAAGGGTGATTATTTGAACTGGTAAGATTCGTCTTCATTTTTTTTCCATTTTTGCACACGCAGACACAAAATTACTTCAGGAACAACATTGTTCTGTTCAGAGAATATTTTTGCAAGAGAGATTTTGTTTAAAAATCTGGCTACAAAAGTATATTCTTAAAAAAAAAAGAGTGCAGATATATTAGTGGAGACATGGCTACAGCTGATAAGAATTTAATAGTTAATTATTCTTCATTTATGAGAACATTAGAAATTTATGCAGTTCATTTCTTTTTTTAAATGTAAGCTTTGTTTAAGTCATGGAGTTCCTACTGTGGAACTTTGGTCCAGTGAAAGGACTCTATACTGATTGTCTCTCCTTCCCTTTCTCTCATTTTACTTTTTCTTCTCCTTTTTTTCTTTCTTCTCAAGACTAATGATTTTGGACAAGAGACTCAATTTCTGAATGGTAAGAAGGTGATGATTTGGGTGGGTCTAACTCAGAGAAAGGAAATAATTAGCAAGTTATGTTGACCTTAGGGAAACTGCAGACGAGCACCCAAAAATGATCAGAGTAACTGTGCACCTGAAACTCAACAAAGCAGTGTAATTCATTATGGATTGGATTATGACATGGAACATTTTAAGATTTATGTGCCATACTACATACACATCACAAGCAGTCTTTACTGCAGCTGCCTTTATTTTTGAGAAGCTGAAAACCTGCTGTGCTCATCTACGGGCAATGACTCGTTATTACCATCTCTTGTTTTGACAGGCATCATGAATTAAACAAGTTTTTACATTTGGAACTAATGAAATGCTGGATAATCACTAAAAATGAAAGTGAGAAAATCAACCTATTCAAGTTAATTTCAATAAGCATTGGTAGGCAGTAGTGGAATGTTGCAATCGATATTTACTTTGATCTTACAGCATGGAATAATGTTGTTGATTTGTTTACTTTAATGTTTAGCCTATTTGTGATGAAACAAATCTTACCTGCTCTTTCTAAACTGAAATATGGTTCAGCCAATGCATAAAACATTTTAAATGCTTGGCTCCTGTTGATGGCACCGTAATGAGGTTGGAAATGTAGCTATCTGTAGGCATTGTACAGAGCCTAAGCATAGCTGTCAGGGCACCAGCAATTGCTTTGGAAAACAGATTTCTGAAACATTTAGGGCTCTGCTGAGTGCTGAATCATTTCTGCTTTCTCTGTGAGTGATTGCTGGAGACTTCACTAGAGCAACCAAGTGGCTTATTTTATAACAGAAGGGACCTGTGCCTCAGCACAGTATGAACTTTTCTGCACCAAATTAATGACTTGTGTACAGCACGCTCATCTGGGAGAAGCTGTATAATATGGACTAAGCAAATGCAGGGAACCAAAACATGTTCTAAATTAATAACTGTGTCCTAAATATACAACCATACATCAGTCCAGACGTAGAAGAGAGGGAGGAGAAAAAGCAGTGGATGAATGATAGGGAAACTCTTCAGTACAACGGCTTGTCCTAGAGAGGCCAAATTTAGATGCACCTCGTGTAGTTTTCTCAGCTGAGGGTCACAAAATTTACAAGAGCTTTTGTCAGCAGCCAGGAGGAAAGCAGTCACATGGTTTGAAAGACAATTCACACTGCAATGACAGCTTCCTGCAGAAATGACTGATGTCGTTTAAAATGCAGTCACGAGTGGATGTCACTGGGGCTAAAACGTGTGTGCCTCCTTGAACCAGCCTGTTATCTTTAAATATGTGAGTGTTTGCATGCAAGGATAATTTGGAATCTTTGGGAACGATTTAATAAGTGTCTGTGTTTTGGTAAATACTACTTCAACTTTTTCTATAGTTCACTAAAGACACTACAGTTACCTATATGGATTTTTCTTACAGTACCCACCGTCAGTTTTGATCTCCATCAGTGAAGCTGCAGTTAATTAAAGGTTTGACCTTGCATAACATTGACTATCACAATAAATAAAGTACCAATTAAATTAAAGGTTCCTTAGAAGATTTGAAGTAAATTTATGGAATATTAGTTGACAATTGTGACATCATTCTGCTTGAGGGACCTACCTTTTCTCTTGAGAATGACTATACCAAAGTTAGTAAATAAACTCAGGAACCTGAGTAAACACAGTAAAGCATTTATTAAAATAATTAGCTAAATTACAAATAAAATCAACTTTTTCTTCTGATGCTTATTACTTTTGGAGACTTTTGGAGGCACAAATTATTCCTGTGATCTTCTGAGGATAAGTATTAAAATTCTATTTTTGTGTTTACTTTTACTTTTGATAGAGTTGAATACATAGAGTTTGGAAAATTCAGACTGGGCTGAGCCCTCTTCACTAAATACCAGCCCACTGGTGACATTTCAGTAATCCAGGATTCTTCTCTGAGCTGCTGCATACAACCCAGGCTGTGAATAGCATCCTTCTTTTCCCTTGGTCCAGGAAGCATCTTGCAATTGCAGCCTCTGCTTTCAGATGTCTTAGATCATTATTCCCACTCAGATTCCAGACCTTTATAATTGGCTGAATTCATTAGTGTATCACATCAGGCTGAATTCATTAGTATATCCCATCAGGCATGCTGGCCAAATACAATGATAGCATTTTCAGCAGTGTAGAGCTGGACTGAGTGATGCGTTTAAAAGAGAAGGATTGTCTTTGATTTCCCCTTTCTGTCTAGTTTTGAAAGTGCTTCTCTATTATTTTTTTCTGTCAAAACCCGTATTTCAAATGCCCTTTTAGCTTGGCCTAAAAGTCGTTCAGCAGAAAGGACTAAGGTGACTGGATCCCGGGTAACGTGCTTTGAATTGCTCTTGACTGGAGATAGCAGCTTTTAGTAAAACTGTGCCATACAACACATGTCAATACTGTTCTTTCAAGACAGACTTTTCCTAAAAGTTATACAGTGAAGCAGTATGAATTATTGACAGACTAAAGCCTTGTCTGTCACATGCTACCTGCTCCACGAACCTGTATCTGCAGATGTAGGAGACCAGATCGATTCTTCTTTTTGCTCCCTCTGTCTTTCTTCATCCCCTAACGCCATTGATCACTGCCCAGGCACTGTCTTCACAGTGTGTCCCTGCAGTAGCCACCTCGTGCTCTCTTTGTCACCTTTAGCTGACACTATTGATTGCTATTTTTCTCAGTCTCTCTTTTAAAAGCCTGAACCATATACAAACCCACGGAGAGCTTAAATAAGTCAAAAGGAAAGAACCCCTTTCTTTCATTCTCCGCCCTCAAAAAGCACTTAAATGTGTGTGTGTGTTCTTGCCTCAGACAGATGTTATTTCTCCTTGGCTTACCTCACTTCCTGGGGAAAAAACCATCAGAATCTCAAATATTAACACTGGCAGCTTACAGTCTTGTGTTTCTTCTCTGAGCCCAGGGGCATGCTTTAGGGAGTTTGTGTTCCCTTCCAAGCGAGCCTTAAGTGTGGTGCTTATTCCCTAGAGCCTGAATCACTATTTAGTGAACAACCTCGCTGCAGCTGGAAGCAGATCCGGGATTTTTTGAGCTTGTTACTTTCTTGAATCTCACCCACTGTTCTGAAAGTAACAAAGATGATTAGGGAGTCTGGAAGGAAAGGTGATGCCTTGGATTTTGTCATATCCTCCCATCAATACTCTATTCTCTTTCATGCTGTCTAGAGGCTGACATGAAAATGACAACTAATTCAAAGTAAAAACATTAACATCTTTTGAACTTGAGTGATGGTTCAGAGATGAGAGAGGTAGCTGTCCTTAGTATTTTCATAGCTGTTTACTTTTAACTCTTAAGCCTGCTTGAAGCAAGTTTGTGTTATGGGTTATATTAGATTTATCCTGAAATAAAGTGCATCCAATAAATAGCTCATGTGCACTGTTAGTTAAGGTCCTTTTTCCTTAACTTTTCCCTTTTTCCCTCTCCAAAATCTATTTTTTTTTCCCTTTCCCTAGGAAGTGTGGCAAGATTCACCTCTCAGTAGCAGTAAGACAAAAAGGACAAAAAAATCCCCAAACCTCCGACCTGGATTTTGATTCTTAGTTGGTGTGGGTTCTGGTGGCTTCACTGAAATTAAGAGAGGTTTGGGTTTTTCTTTATAAGCTGATAATGTCTTTGTAGTATTTTGATACGATACCTAATTGCTGCTATTCTTGCTCATAAGAGGAAAAATGTACCAAATCTGAAATTAATACAGTAAGTCCGCTTTAGTATAGGCCAGAAGTTGGGATAGTGTTTTTTGCTTCTTTAGGACTTTTTTCATTCATTGGAATTTGTTTGGAATAGATCGTTTGTTTCCCCAACAGACATTCCTGTTGAATGAAGGTGATTGCTTTCTCTCTTCCCCACTTCCCAGTGTGTATCTGGCTGTTCCTACTGCCCTCATCATTCACATCATCATCATCATCAGTCACTTCTTTCCAGGTAACTTGTATCCATAGGAGCTCCAGTCCTTGTATGAGTCAGAGGTGAAGCAGTCCTGCACAACCACTCCTGCTACCTGTTTACTGGTAAACAGGTTGTTTACCAGTAAACATTTCCATAGCATTTATCCAGGTTATTTTTTATTAAAAGGGCATCAATTAAGTGTATTGGGGAACTTTTGAAAAGCTGAAAAAATTCCTGTTCAAATGTTTAATGAAATCCATCACAACTGCATTCTTCTTTATTCCTTATAAATTCTTACTACTCTTCTTCCCTGGTGCTTTAAAATATTAGTAAACAATCTGTGTTCTCTCTCTCTTCCCAGTTCTCCTTATATTGCCATGCTATATGTGTGTCTATATTGCTTCTTTTAATTATCCTTTATAGTTAAGTCTGAGTTGCATATCTATAATTTTTGCTGCTGTTCTCTGGCTTCTGTGATTTACTAATTTCTTTGCACTAGTGAGATACACAGAATATAATTAAGCTCATAATTCATTTGCTTACACTGGAGAAACATAGAGAAAAAGAGTACCTTTATGTTATTGTTTGCTCTACCTTTTCAGTATAAGATTGCCTCTCCCATCTTTGGTGCTTTATTCTTTCTGTCTGTTTTGTGATTTTGCACGTGTCCTTACCAGTAAATCTCAGCTTCTTGATCCACACATATTTTGAATTTAGCTTCTGTTATTTCAGCACTGATCTTTCATCATTCTTAAACCTTAAACCTCCTGGGTGCATCATGGCCAATCCAAGCACTCAAGCATCATGAAATAAAAGGAACCAGAACTCTTATCCTTTAATCTACTCTTATATTGGGTTGTCATCTGAGCTACAGATTCAGGTTTTCCTCCCACAACCATAGAGTAAGAATTTTTGCATTGCTTTTAGATAAAAGCTGGCTTGGCCTAGAATCAAATTCCACAGCTAGTGGCTTAGTTATTGAACCACTCTGATGGACACACTGTTGGATGTAATGTAGCAGTGATACATTTCTAGGCTAGTCAAAAGTCTTTAGAGCATATTCTTCCTGTAGTGCTTAACTGGAAATGGATTGAAATCCTGACATTGGAAAGTACAGCACTATTTACCCTGCTTACAGCTTCAATAATGAAAAGAATGCCTTGTGTAAACTCAAGCAATTATCCTGTATACTTTATTTTAAAAAAATAATCCTATTTAGTATATGTTGACTCTGAACAGCAAGTAGTCAAGCCTGAATGGTTCAAATTATTAGAGTGAAAAGTGTTAATCCCAATTCAGTTGCTATAGCTTAGAAACAGCTTATCTGTACTGAAAAGAAAGAGCAGCAAATGAAAATGCTTTTATGAGAAAACAATGTTTAAGAAATATATTGATCCTAGTACTCTACTAGATATCCTTTGTTTTAAGGTTTCTGGTAAACACAACTACTTTTTAATGAAACGGGAAACAAAAAAGCTTTTTGGGTGCCCGGTTAAACAGTTTGATTCTAAGGAAAAAAGTAATTCTATCTATAAAGCCAGTGGGTTATAAATGTAGACCTGTAATGACTGTGAGTTAGGAACAGGAACATGGGAGAAAAGACCTTCATAAAGGAGAGGGTGGATTGTTTCATCTTTTGCAGTTATAAAGACTCAGACTCCTTAATATTGAGGGGTCTTTTTTTTTTCCCCCTTTTTCATTTATTGCTGTTTCCTGCTTAATCCCTCTCCTCACATATGCCTTGCTCATTTTCTTCCAAGGTGTATCTCTGTAGTCATGGTGGAGGCACTCCACACAAGTGCTGAGGGATAGCTGAGGGCTGGAATAGAGTTTACATCTTTTCTGGAGGGATTACAGTATTATATCTACAGTAAAATTGTTGTGCTTTATATGGAGATACTGTGTCTGGGAAATATCCTTCGGTGCAAGATGCAGGGAAACTCTGTGTCTCCCATGTTCTCCTGAAAGAGGTTCCAGCTGCAGGTATCCCGCTGGATGATCCCAAGGTCCTTTCTGTCATCAGTGAGCTTTGGGGTTTGACCCTCATTTTCTTAGGAAGGAGAGGTAAAAGCAAGAGCTCAAGTACATGGTTGGTTAGAGAATCTGCAAAGAGGAAAACTATGAGAAATCAGGATTTGGAAAATCTACTGATGAAGAAACTTTGATTTATTTTCTTTTGTGTTTGATTCTTAATTTTAGAGAGTCAGCTGGAACATAGTGAACTGACAGTTCAATCTTCAGCCCCTACCTGGACATGCTGAATACATGATAAGAAATTAGTGGATATGAGAATATGGGGATGTAGTGATGTCTCTAAAAGCCAAGAGCAGAATACCAAGACCAGATTTTCCAGTAACAGAAGATAAAGTAACTGGTGAACATCTGGTTTTGTGAAGAACTGCAAATCATTCTAATCTACACTCTAACCGATGAAGAGAAAAGGATATTTATTTTAGGACTTGTCTCTAATCTCAGTTCTTTGGTCACCAGCAAGTCTCATTTTCAAAATAAGGTGTGGTTTCTGAATTAGTGGTTCTTGCTCTCTGATGGTTTCTGTTCTTGTCAGAATACACAGGCCAAAATGCTCAACAGTGGTCTGTTTTTCACGATGGAGTAAAATGTTGAATGGCAGACTATTTTGCTGTTTTTAATAGAGTAAAAAATATTTTTATTCTTTATGTTGAACTGTGCAGTAATTCAGCACTTGAGGATTTGAGTGAAGTATGTGGATTTACGAGTATGTGTAAATATTACAATGTTGTACCCTCCTGTTGTTTCTTCTCAGTTCTCTGTATTGAAAACTGAAGTCTGACCCTCTTTATGCTGGCTGACATTGTGACTTCTACTGTTTGTCCTTTATTAGGCTCTTGACCGTTTGCATTTGATATATTGAAACTCAGATAAAAGTAAGCAAACAAAGCATTCAAAGAGATGTCTATATTACTGCTCCTACAATGCTTCTGTTTTCTTTTTGGCACTGATACATGTTGAATATATGGATGTTTTCAAAGTGATGTCTTGAGTGATTTTTAGATATGTCAATCAGAGTAAACAAGAAATTTACCAAATGTGTATTGCATTATGCTTTTTTTCCAGTGCAGTTTAACTTCATTTTCTCTAGAAGATTTTACATCTCATTTAAATTAGTCTTCATCAATTCAAGGATTTTTTATCAGAATATTCCAGATTATAATTTAAGATATTTTTATCCAATAAGAAAAGAACTGAAAAATCAGACTTGAGACACCAGATACAGTTTTTTACCTGTATTAAAACTGGAATTTATCTTTGTATTTGCATCATGTAATAATCATTTGTGATAGAATATGTTTTTTACTAGGGATAGAGCTGAATGATTTTCATGTTCTTTTCACATTGTCTCCTTATCCATACAAGGGTGAACTTGATTGTGTGTCAAATTTTCCATAAACACATCCCCCTCCAAAGATGGGAATGCTTGGGAACAGCAGGTTACTCATTGTGTGAGGTGGGTAGCATTGATCCTGCCAGAGCCATTTCATAGTTGGCTGACCATTGTGCCACAGAGCATTTCTCTCTCTAATCAGCTCCACTCCTCCTCTGCTATAAGAAACTGGAGTTCAAGTCCTGAGGTTAAACAGAACTGAATATGGTCCTGATACTGGGCCTTCTCCATCTGTTAAGACTCCCTTAAAAATGGATCTTCTTCCTGGTTTGCATTTGGTATTTCTCCTTGTTTGACCAGACACTCCATTCTGGATTCAAGGAGCAATATTCAGTACAAATGTCATAAAAACTTCATCAATTAAATAACTCTTCTGTTATTTTTTAATTGAAACATAGCTGATCTTCACTATTGTCTTTGGAGATTAGTTTTGGCATATCATAAATGTCATTTGGTGTTAAGAATACAGTGTAAATTCCTCCCTGTCTAATTATCTAAAAAATTGGAATTTTTAAAAAATTTTCTTTCTTCCCTTTTGAAAGTTCAGTGATTTTGTGGTTGTTCTTCCACTCTGCTGGCCGTATGGAATATTTGGGTACAATGAGTCTGTACCCACTGAAGTGCAGATCGTCTCACCCTGGGGCTTAATCCGCAGCCTTGCAATCTGCCTGCTGGGGAGGTGTGACAGCAGGTAATTACAGTAACTCAGGTGCAACCCACAGAACAGGTTATGGCTCAGTCATGATTATTTTCTTGTTCCTTTTTATGGTGGAAGCAGGAGAAAGGAAGCAAATAATTCACATCAGTTGGCTGTCTCCTGTTGTCTCCTGGTTGCCCATGCCAGACCTTCTCCTACTTTTCCCCTCAGTCCAATCTATTACCTCATGCTTGTTAATTCTAATAATGATTATTCTCTTTCCTCTCTCCAAAGTCGAAAAACAAAGTGTAGGGCTCAGCTATTCCTGTTCCCTGACTTGCTACATAAGACCCACGACATTCCCACTCCGAGTTCACTTTACTGTTAAGAAATAGGAAAAAAAGAAAACCAAACCACCTCAACCTTTCTCTGCTGACAAGAACAACCAGTAGAGGGAGGTACTATATGGACAAGCTGACAGAAATCACTGTAGGTGTTTGCCAAAGGAAAATGTAATTAAATTGCAGAGGATAGAGGTTTAGACTGAACTTGGTTAAAGCAAAAGATTCATAAGGTGCAGAAGGATAGTGAATGTGCACAGAGGGTATGTATTTATTCTCAGCTACTCAACTTTTTGAAATTAAGAGTGACAGCATTAAAATAATTTTCTTGACTGACAGCTGGAGTATGTTTCTATTTTTATATTTTCCCTGGGAACGGCACAAACCTGCAGTTTAATAAGTGTTCCTTGACTAAAAAGTCACTCAATAGCTGTCTGCTGCAATGTGGGGCTAGACTGAGAAGAAAGGAGACACACTCCTGAGAATGGCTTTCTATGTTCAAAATGATATCATTTGATTCAAGCATGAACCAACGAGGCTGAACCTGCCAGTGTAAATGTATTTGTAAGGCCATGCTTTGGAATAGTAAGTGGGCTTGGTTGACCTCTTTGTGAGAGCCTCCAAGAAGCATTCCACTCAGGAATATGCTCTTCCAATGCAAGGACAAAGTCACTGGCACTTATTACAAGCCTGTACATACTCATTGAATTCATTGGTGCCAGCCACTCTTTCTATAAGTGGAGCAGTTGAAGATTCTGAATGGAAATCTCTTTTGTGCAGTGTTATTTAAACAGTTCCTCCTGCAACAGAGACTTAACCATTGTCAGTGACATTAAAACTAATTTAATTCTTATTGCTAGGGATGTGCAAAAGGGAACTGTGTTACTGTTTTAGAATTGTACAAGAGCTTAATGCATTCTCACTTAGCCTGGCCCTGCAGAGGTAAAGGAAGACGTGAAATTGTTGCATTGTTGTAAAAACACCCACAGAAGCCATACTTTAAAAAATATTTAACCTAAGGCAACAATAAACATCACAAATGTGTAAATTTTGAAGGGAACTTTTTTTAAGTGAACTTTTATAAAATTTAGTCCATACATTATTCAGATTGCTAAGTATTTATTCTTTTCAGTAATCCCATAGTCTGGAAGATGTCCTGCATCATAAAATGAGATTGTGGACATTATCTAAATTGTAGCTGACAGGAAGTCTTCACCTTCCTAGATGCTTAACAGTCTGGTCACTTGAGTAACCAGGGGCAGAGGGAGGGAAATCTGCACTGCTTGTCTGTGGAATAAAATGTTCTACTGGGTCTGAGCTGTGGGGGAAAAAAGATGGTAACCAAATTAACTGAAGTAAAGTAAAATCCTGATAGTTTGTACTTTGCACATAAGTTATCCGTCTGAACTGTAGAGGACATTTGACTGCAGCTGAATTTTTGCTGGAAAAACATTTGCCTGCCTTTATGTTTCAGTGCTGGCAAGTGAACTTCACTTAAATTTGTCAAGCTTTTTGTCCTTGTTTAGACAATTTTAATATTACATCCTGCTTGTGTGACCAGAAATCAGGCTGAATACATAACAATTGCTCAAGTAACTGGCACATTACTAAGGGAGACAAAATCCCTGCTGCTGATGCTTACTTCTCATGACATATTTGTGTATTGCATCTGAATAGGTAAATTTTTGCTGGACATTTTTACTATGTAATTTTGAGTAGTCTTGCAACTGAGATGAGACTAATAAATGCAATCTATATGTGAAGACATGCATAGGATCACTATCCTTCTCAAACATTCTCAGGAACAGTGCTGCCTATTTTCTATTCTGACAAATGGGCTGAGGTTCTCCTACTGCCAGAGAACTACTACTGGCAGTCCCTACTGTTCCTACTGAAAGAGAACATTCCTTCCTTTAGTGCCAACACTCAGAGTACTGGGTCCAAATGAGGCTGTGGCAAAGGCAACTGGAGACTGATGGTAAAATGCAGTTTTATTAATTTTTAATATTTTTCTTTTTCTGTAGTAACATCTTAAAAATAATCTTGCACTCAAGATGTCTTCATATACTCTTGATTTTACTGAACCTACAAGCTACCTAAGAGAAAAATCCATCCTCTTTCTCTGCTATCTTACTACATGTAAATATTTTTGCTCACAGGTTTATTAGATTACATAATTCTATACTCTCAAGTCCAGTGTGTTGACAAACATATGCCCATAATCCTGGAGCTCTAAGGATTCTCTTGGGCTTCTTTTTGGCATTACCCACAGTTAATTACACCATTGGCCTATATCAGTTTTCAAAAAAGCAATGACCCAGGAGCAATTACAACAGTAACAGGATAATAAACTTGTAATAGCACAGTCAATAACTGCACTTTCACGTAGTATGTAATTCATTATGTGAACTAAAAATGTTTTTCAGTTAGTAAAAGTTGTGTAAAGTGAGGTTTTATCCATCAATCCTAAATGACCAGATAAATCTCAGAGTAAAACCTACTAGTTGCTACAAAAGTAGTATTAAATGAAAAAGTTATTTTTAACTTCAATCTGGTTAAATCTTTACTTAAAGGAATACTTAATTTCTGTTGGAATAATAGTATTCTAAAAGGATAACAACCTCCTTTCATCCTGCCACAATAGATATATTTAAGACTCACTTTTTATTTATGTCTAGATAAAATACATTCACCAGAGTATTAAGTTGAAATACACAATCAGATGATATTACAATACTATTTGTACTTTTATAAAATGACCTTGTCGAAGAACAAAAGAACCTTTGTATGAGACTGAAAAACCCTGTATTTTTGTAGCCCTATATTTAAAGTGGATAAACCCGGATGTCATGAAAGAAGCTGAAGCTCCATTTCTAATTCCCAGAGTATGCTAATCTGAAGAGCATTTTATTGAAGTCAGGAAACTAAAGAACTGATTTTTGTACTTTTGACCAAGTTAAGGCAGGTTCTCTTATTCATTATTGATTATGAGTAATATACACGTGGTTAGTGTTAAGCTATATTTTCCCCTAAAATACATCTGTGGACCTTTCACCACAGAACTGGACCAGAAAGGGCAGTTGCAAAGCTACTGGCAGTTCTTTTTTTCTCTGAAGCCAAATCCTGCAACCCACGGAACACACCCTGCAGTTGCTGCAGATCTGAGGGTGTCCCGTGTGTGCTAGAACATTCCTCATGTGTGGCAAACGGAACTTGCAAACTTTGTGGGCTTTCTTGTTTCCCCCCGAGGCCACGGAAAAGGTTATTCACAATCACTCATGTGGTATAGAATGATCAAATTGATGTGCAATTAAACATGAACCTTCTATTTAACTCTGTAATAGGGAACCAGCTTTGGAGATTGGATGTTTTAGACTGCATTCAGCCCAGCAGACTGTCAGATGAGAAGGTGGTATGACAATGGAGGCAATCACCATGAGTCTGCTGACTGATCAAACTCAGGTATGAGTCAAATTGAATTCCATACAGCCTCACTTTGTAAAATGTCTCAAGGTTTCATGAAATTACATTTTAAAAATTTGGGCTTACAAGCAGGATAACTGGTATTCAATTCCTCCTTGAATATAGTATTTTTCCAATAACAATTAACTTGATATGGGTATTTATAGCAGGCTCCCCTTTGCAACTGTAGTAAAATACCAACATTCTTGTTACATCTTTTTAAAGAATTTTATGCTGGGTGCACACTGCATGATTGTTTCTTAATCGTTAATGGACCTGAGGGCCTGGCTGGTTGCAGTTGCATTAAAATAAATCCATAGTCACCTTATTGAAGGCAGAAGGCCAGACTGGTTTTTGCTGGACAGCACGTTCCTGTTTCTCAGGACAAAGGGGTTTGCTCTGAAACACTTCTACATTTAATCCCTAGGGAAAGTAATTATCTCATGACCCTAGGTGAGGAGATGAAGACAGGCTTTCCCCCAATATCCTGCTGAATTGCTTGAATTTACAGGCAAGTTCTGAGGACACAAACGTAAAGGATCCTGCATGTAGTTACCTGTGGAAAAAGGGAGCAAAAGAAGTTGACTGCTGTGAGGAAAGCAGATGAAAGGCAGCATTAGAGCTGGCTCCATCCTTATGCCACATGTGCTGCATTATCATGTTTCACATCAACTGTGTATGTGGAAAGAGGCCGGAACTGGAATCAATCACTGACTCAGAAACCTAGTAAGGTTTGATAAATCATTGTCAATATTTTCTATGATCTGTTCATTTGGTTTTGTGAATTGAATAACATTAGATTTATGCATTTTTTTTATTACTGATTTTGTCATTCTTGGCACAAGACAGAAGAAATAATGGTAAGACAGGAGTGCCTTTGTTATCTTTGCAGTGTACATTAATATGCATATTTTTTTGGTGTGGAAACACACAGAAGACAGTGGCAAAGCCCAGGGTTCACAAGGTTCTGTTGTATATAAATACTGTCCCAAATTATAGTGGTGTTAAACGTACTCCACAAAAACTTTTAAAGCAAATTCCTTGTGACAGAATATCTCCAGAGGATTTTCTACAGAAAGGGTTAGTTTGTATCAGGTTAGTTGTACCGTTTAGAAACAATGATATATTGCGTATTATCAAACAATAGAGGGATGAAAAAAGATAATTTAAAGTTGTATTTATTTTGGTGAGGTTGTTTGTTTGTTGTGGTTTTTGTTTGTTTGTGTTTGTTTTAATTTTAAAATGGTAGGTATAGAGAGAAATTCTCTACTGCAAAATTTACCTGTATTGTTTCACAGTGGTTTTTATTTAAGTTACAAGGCTGAACACATTCCTTGACTCATCCTGCCTCAGATCAGCTGGGCATTTTTTCTTTCAAAACCAGATGATTGTTTACTTTATTTGGCAGTTACATTTTTCAACAGCAAAAATATTTGTTCATGTAATTAATGCCAATCTATTATAACATTAAACTCATTGGCCTTTTCCGCTTGACATTTCACCATCTAACAAGTTATTAACTATTATTGATTATTTAGTAATGGCTTTAGAAATTGTGACCCAATTTACAATGTGTCGACAGCTTCCCATTTGATTTTCCCTAAGTAAACTAGAAAACAAACAAACCAATGGTTTGAACAATTTCACTTATTAAATTTGTATATACAGCACTTACACCGAAACTGTTGTGTCAGGGAATCCAGTGAGAGAAATCAAAGTTGCAGGAGAGTCAACAGAAGATATAAAACAGGCAGCCAAGTTCAGCTGGGCTTTTTTTTTACAGGGCAGGACAGTGCCACAACTGTTAATTTAGAGGGTGATGAATGTTGGCTCTCAGTTGTGTCTGAAATGCCCTGTAATTACAGCTCAGTTCGAGTTCCCTTTTGGGGAAGGACTGCCAGAAACTTGTTATGCATGAATCCATTAATCTCTTCTCTTCTTTTGTGTCCTGATGTAAAAGTGAAGGCAATAATATGATGTGTCTCCCTTTGCTGTGCTGCTCTGTCCTGTTGTAAGTCTCGAGTTGTTTTCTAGTGTGTGTTTAAATGTACACAACACACACTAGCACAGCATGGTTCTGTTTCATATCAGCAGTGCTGAAGCAGAAAGGAATTACCTATAAGTTTAATTACCTTTTAGCTATTGCCAGGGTATCTGATGAAAAATAATCATTAATTGTTGTCTATATTTTAACTTTGCCCCACTAATATCAGGTAAGCATTCTCCAGAGGTCTTGCTGCTATTGATAATCAAGTTCCTGATGAAAATCACATGAAGGTTGAATGCATTTATCAGTCTGAAATGTGCTTTAATGATCATTAACCCTCCACAGCAGGGTGATTGTATTTGTGTAGCAGGGGATGTGACTCACTAGCTCTATCTAGAATGGTGGAAAGATAGGCAGAAAATGTCAGCTCAGAGGGGACTGACAAAAATTCAGAAGAATTTGCAAACCCCTCTTATGAGACAATTGGCTGAATTGTGTTGGTATTTTATGGCACAAATGTATATATTTAGTATTACACTAGATAACTAGTCTGGCTACAATACTAGAATATCAGCAAATATAGGAAATACTATGAAGACAACACAGTTGTTGTGCATTGCATGTTCTGTTTATGTTCTTATGATGGGGTAGAGCAAGCTTTTTCACAGGATATAAAAATAACCAAGAAGGAAATCTGCACAGCTAAACAAAGAGCTGAGGTACCCAGAGATTCTGCTTTCTCTTTAAGTGAATGACATTTCATATGTTGCTACTGTAGTTCCCAGTGGGAAAAATCAACAACGAATGGATTAAAGAATGTAGCTGTATTCCATTGAAAAGTCACTGGAAACAACAGCTCTTTATTTCTTCAATATCTTAAGCAGAATTCAAATGCAAATATTTAATTTAATTTTTTTTTCCTAAACCAGAGCTTTTAACTCTACTGGAAGGAGATCTCTTCCATTTTGGCACTTTGTCTGGGTTACAGGGCCATTACCACATTATCTAAGCCTTGTACTGCACATGAAGATAAAGACTGTACCAAATAAGGTCCAGGTGATAAGCCAGCTACTGTCTTTGATACCAGTGAGCTCCTAAATCACTCTGTATAAAAGGCATATAATGCATCCCAGACTTAGTATCCTACTTACTTAGGAAATTTGTGTAGGACAGCTGCTTTGTCTGTGTTCTAGGAGGTGATCAGTATCCTGGTGCTGAGATATAACCCAGGGATGGCAGCAAATTCGCAGGAGGAATCATTAGGGGGGGGGGCAGACAGTGAGAAGAAAGACAAGAGGAAGCTGCCCAGGGAGGGGAATGAGAAATCAGTGCAACATGAGTGGGTGTCAGGTATTAGATGGAGCTTTGTCAGAGATAATTTGATAGGCAGAAAAATGGCAAAAAGGGAGGTGAATGTATGTAAAAGATATACAGCATCATTCACAACTCGAGGGCTGAAACAAATGACTGAGTCACATTTTTTGTTTTACCTAAGCAAGTTATTTATCACTGCCTTGTTTGTGTGTGCTTAAGAAAATACTAGTATATCATCAGCCACAATAAATGAAGTACCATAAATAATTCTTTGAATATCCTAAATACAAAATTATTGAACCAAACTTGGGGACTTAATCTTTGAAACATTTGTATTCGATGAAACTGCCAAAAAAACCCCCCAAAAAGCAAGACCAAAAAAAAGTGCGTATTTTTGTGATTTATATTGCTGAGGTTTTATATATCAAGTGGTTTTATATTTATTCAGTAGCACTTTGCTGTATGATTTCCAGCTTTTCTGTGAGTCTTATCTTCAAAATTCCATTTATTCAAGGGTTCTGTTTGTTGTTATCAGGCTGTTCTGTGAGAGTTTATCCTATTGCTCCCTTAAGATCAAATTTAAGCATGAAAAGAATTGCTTGCTGTTTCTGGAGCGTTATGGTTTTATAAAAAATTCTTGTAATTTGTTTGCTTTCCTACGCTTAAGACAATCTGCCTAACAGATGTGATGAGAATAAAATCGATAGGAAAGAAGGAAAATATTTGCTAGGAACATGAGAGATTGATAAAATGAAACTTATTTGTCCATTTTTTCTTGCCCCAAGTTCTTACTGATCTCGCATAAACCATCAGAGTCAGTGGTGTGAAGTTGCCTTTCTCTCATTTCAGTAGAGCAGGGTCTCCAAGTTCAGCATGCACCTCTCTTACATAACAAGACAGATACAATTTACTGTAGTCTCTCAAAAGGCATTAAATTAATTAGCAAAATATACAAAACATGTATTTGGCAGAATAAACATTATTTTGGAGCTTGTTTAAATTATTAGCCAGTAATATGATTGTAATGTATAGGACCTTTGAACATTTTTGCAGTCTTTCACGTTTTGAAAACAATCTGATCCCTACCAGAGAAGCAAGATGTGGACTAAATATGCATGGAGCATGTGACTAATAGCAGCAAGTGCATGGCTCTGCTACCCACATCTCCATCAGTATGCCAGGCAGGAGCTCTGGATTGCACCAGAGCACACTCCCCACACCTCCAGCGTGACTCTTCCAGGTTATTGCCTACCCTGGGTTTGTCTACATCATGCAGAGCTCAGCAGAGCAATGTTGAATTTCACTGTCATCTGTGGATGCCTCCTGAGGAATGGGCCTCTGGAAGAGAAGGCAGCTCTTCGCATATGTCTTTACATCATACATGTATTCATGGAGGAAAAGTTCGAATACTTCTCTATACCTTTGATCTTTTTTTAATCACTGCCTTATTTGATCCCTTTCAGGTACATTCCCAAGGTGCAATGGAGCATCATATGTGTCTTTGGCACACCTATGGGCCAGTTGATACTTCTATACAATATAGCAGTGCCACTTAGTTACAAGCTCAGATTTTACAGATGGAACCACATTAATATTTCTGTTTAGAACATTTCCCCTCTTGCTAAGTCTCAGTAACAATTCCCTGCCCATGCCTGTCTACTCCTCTGGCCTCTGTCTCATTCGCCTCTGGCTTAGGGCTGTCTGCACCATGCTCAGTTTTTCTGTCAGTCCTGCCCAGTAATTGTGTTACTGGCTGATGAAACCATCCATCAGTAAAAACGCAAGCTTTCTGATTTCTACTTAGGGAACAAACTTCGGTTCACAAAACATACAGCTGCACTTTAGAAAGTTTTCAATACTCTGCTGGATAAGATGTGTAGTGTAAGAACTTGTGATTCCAAAGCTGGGCAGTCTTCTGCACAGTTTCTAAAATATTTTTTCCAAAATTGCCAGTAATTTCGCAGACCGTTAACATTAACACTGAATGATAGGTCAATATTCCTCTTATCAACATATTTGCTAAATTTCACTTCAGCGTGCTTTAGAGAGCAATTTACTGGTCATTTCAAGCAAATTTAAGCTAGAAAGTCATTTGCCCCTCTTTGTATTATAAAAATAAAAAAGCAAACTGCAACATTGTAGTATTATATTGCAAATAATATCACTGCTTTAGAGGGCCTCCTACTTTTCTTCTCAGTGCCCTTTCTGCTTTTCCTGCTAGTTACCTTTCAGCTCCAGCAGTAAAAGATGATGAATTAATTAGTGCAAATGTATGATAATTATTGTCAGATGAAATAAACATAAAATACAAATGGGTTATAACTAATCAATAATTATGTACTATGCTCAATCTTCAATATGCAAGGTATGTCTAAATAGCGTCATTATAATGAAAATCAAATTATCGCACAGCTGTGTTGATTATGGAGCACCATTAGAACTTTCATCCTCTTCATTTGGTTCCTGCTTAAGTCATGCTTCTGTGCCCACTTCTTAATACTGGAAAATATCTCTCTCTTCTGTGCACTGATTTATAGTTAATATTGAGGCATAAAATTTCCTATTATTGTGGCTTTCTCAAGGTCTTCCACAGGTATTATACAGGCAGGCTCCAAAGTCTTTCAGTGCAATAATATGGAAGCATGGAAGCAATATGGAAGATTAAAGACAAACTTAAATGATATATGCCCCTGTGTTTGGATTTAATCTGTGCCTGAAGATATTTTGACCTGAATTACCGAATATATTGCAGTTTCATACGAGTCAGCTGCAGCCAGCTCGTTCTGAGCTACTCAGATTTAACTTCATGGAATATGGAACAGGTAAAATTATTTATGACCCGTTCAGGATCCCGTTCTTGCTTTGGATTGAAAAGAAGTCTGTACATTTGCATTCATATGTCATTCAATTATTCTCTTGCTTTGCCTAAAGAAAGAAAGGGGAAAAAAAAAAGGGTGATTAATATTTGACAAATCTCCAAAACTAAAATACTGTAGGAGTGAAATACGTGATATGTTCTTTTTGGCATATGTTTAAGTTTTTATATAAAGTTTACAACATTCTCTAATGAAAACTACAAAAACATGCTGTCATTTTAAAATCTAAGCCTCATTCTCAACTTGAAACTTGCTTGTAAATGATCTCTTACTTTATAATGAGGAGTCTACACCATAACACTGCAGTAAAAAACCTCTTAAGACCAGGACAAATCTCACTGTTCATATGCCTTTACTTTGACATGGCAGCACAAGAAATAACATTATTCTTCTAGGCATTTATTTTAAATTACCATAAATGAAAATACTGATCTTGTTATTTCTAAGGTATATCGACTAATTATAGTATAGAATCCCAAAAGATCTTATGTCTTCTCAAGAGCTAACCTTTGAAAAAGATAGCATCTGTAGAATAAACAGGTAACAATTAATCTCTGACAGGAGTCAGTAAGATCACCAGTTTGGCTTCCATTCTGCTCAGCACCTTTACCTTGGACATGGTGTTTGTAACATCCCTTAAACATCATGGCTAAGGTGGTGGTCATTCACCGAATGAGTGATTTTTCATACAACTTAATGAATGAGGCTGTTTCCCACTCAGTATCTGTTATAGACTGTACTGTCTCTGACTAGAATTGAGTGGTAAAAATATTAGGAAACAGTGTGTAACTAAAGAGCTTTCCAGACACACAAACTTTAGAATTGCTATTGACAAATATCGCTGACACTTTACAGACACAAAAGTGATTCTTCTGCTCTTTTCAAATGTGAGAAAAAGAAAAATGAAAAGTTTAAATGCAGATTTTTGCTCTTCCTAAGGTTAAATGGCTGCAGAGAACTTCTCTGCTTGGTTAATTTTGTACCATAAATACTACCTCTTTCCCTTGGCCTTATCCTGCTGCTTTGTAGTAAATAAAACTGTTGAGGTTAAGGTTATTGATCTGGCTCCTCTACAAGCAAAATACCTCAGAAATGTGATTGAGGAAAACCCTCTGCTGTAAAAGTTAAACATTGAATTTTCTTCCAGGGTAAATTTTTGTTTTATTCAATAATTTAAAAGGTATCCAGCAGGGGCAAGTCTGGAGTCTGGGAACAGATTAATCTATAGAGAACTCCAACAACCTCAGCTGCCCATTTTCTCCATAGGATATCCACCAACTTTTGGTGGATATTTTGTCTGAAATTTATTTAGATTTTTGTTGAGACTTTCTGTCTTTTCCTTGTTTAATGTTCTGCTCCTGGGAGTGTCTGGAGGGAAACTTCAGTACAAGTCCGGAGTGAGGCTCAAGCTCTCGGTTGTGGATGTTTGGTCAGACACCTTACAGGGCCTGTGAGAAGTGAGTGGTGTGTTGGTTTTGGCTTGAATGCAATCCAATACACAGTTACTGTGAGTCTTCTCTGCTATTTTGAAAATTAAGAAACTGTTCTCAGTAATTAATTGTGTAAATAATTAATTTTACCATAGAATTGCGTTTATTTATATGCTATCACGTACTCTGTTACATTCGGGATTGAGACAAATAATTCGGTAATATCTTTCTGAAAATAAGCACTTCTATGGCTTTAAGCAACATCAGTTAAAAATCTGAGATGACTGACAGGCAACATCTTACCACTGGTAGGGAGAACTATTTGCTCTTGAATGCACTACATGCCAGGAAGTGTCTCTGTGGGGGCACACACATCTGCCATAAGACTTATCCCAGAAGTGATGTTATGAGTATCTTTTCTGATTTCATGTACCAAATCACCTGAAGAATTCCCTTTAAGCATTCTTTCAGAATTTGGGTCATTAACTGTAATAAGATACCAGAGATGTTTTAAGTCCTTGCATCTTATGTCATGGAAGTATTTGTTTTTACCATGTAACATTAGAGGTATATTATATTGGTCATTGATAAAAACCAAACACACTTATGGTTGAGGATAGAAGTAAGTTATGATAGTTTTGGACAGAAGGATCAGATCAGGTGAAAGATAAGCATTCATAAATCTTTTATTAGACCTAATTCATGTACTTTAATTGAAGCAATAATTGTATATATCTCTGCTTACTAATACATTATTCCAAATTTATTAGTTTTAACTATTTGACTAATTTATTGCCAAGTAAACCAAATATACTTAAGAGAAGTATCAAATTCCACATTAATTCCACTCAATTTTCTTAATTAGTAATAGTTTTACTTAAGAGCGCGCAGTGCTAAGCAAACTTGTATAAGTTACAAGACACACAAATGTCTAACCTGGGATTTCTATGATTGTAGAAATTGTGAGCAAAGCATCAGGATGTTAGAGATGAGGGTACATTTATTAGTCTCTATTCCAGACACTTCTTTGTAATCTTCTTTTTCTGCTTAGTATTTGTTTTGTATTGACCATGAAATTCAAAAGTATTCCTAGAGGGATTACTGTTCAGCTGAAATAAGATACAGATACTGAATAATGAGCAGCGTTTCTTCAAAATTGCTTTATAGCTGAAACTGGAACATTTTTTCTGGTTTCTCTAGTCCCAACTAAATTGCATTTGCCAGGCAAGCGTCCACTGGAAACCAGCCTGGTTTTTAGTAGAACAGGCTGCCCAGGGAAGTGGCAGAGTCACCAGCCCTGGAGGTGTTCAAAGTATGTGTAAATGTGGCACTTGGGGACACTGTTTAGTGGTGAACTTGGCAGTGCTGGATTAATGGTTGAACTTGATGCTCTTAAAGGCCTTTTCCAACCTAAACGATTTCTAACAGACTTGGCAAGCTGCTGGGTTTTCTGGAGCTGCAGTACTGAAAGAGCACTGCAGTTTGGGCTGTAAGAGCCAGGTACTGTGCATTTCTGCAGCCTCATCGTGGAAAAATTCCAGAAACCGAAAAGTCCTGGTAACTCTGACTTTATTCCCAGCTCCTCTGCAAAAACAGGAGAAGCGTTTGGAAGAATCCTGAGGGGAACTTCGGCTTTCAGAGAGCTTCAGCTCTGAATCTTCTTCTTCTGAAGCCTTTTCCTTCAACAGCAGCAGGTTCTGGGCAGTCTGACAAATGTCCGGTCATCAAGGGCTGCACATTTTGTTTGCTTTAGGAAATAGAGGATTGACACAGTTACGTATTTTGTGCAGATGTATATTTTAAAGTTCCTTCCCTTTCATTCCAAGGCACAACAAATCTTTTAGTAAAGTGCATGCTGAAGGACAAAAAAGAAAATTTGAGGTTTTGATCAGCTCTAGCTTCCCTGGGATGTGCAGAGTTCCTACCATTATGCTGTTTGTAAAGGCATGGATCTGACCATGTAAATGCAAGTAGTGAAGTGAAATAAATGGACCAAGTAACAGCCTGGACTTCATGAACTTATGAAATATGGATTGTAAAACTTATTTTATTCAGTTTTCAGCTCTTAGCCTTTCTTCTGAGTCCTGTACAGTAGGGGTTGATTCCGGATCATCAAATTCCTTCCCTTGAAACACAGAACTGTCAAACAGTGTCAAATCTAACATCATTGAAGGCTCCTTGTTACATATCCCTTTTCGGAAATGTAAACAACTACATATTTAAAGCAGGCAAGGTTTTCCTTCTGATACTCCAAATGGAAGGTGATTCTAGGACGTGTCTCACTGCATCATTGAAAACCTACCAATCTTTTCAGCTCTAAACGTAATGGTCAGTGTACAGTAATTTTTTCATGGCCCAGCATTGCCTCTTAGTTATAGCATATTCTCTCCAAAGATGCCTACTCCTTAATACATTTGTAGACTTAATGTCTTAATCTACTTTTAACTAAATCCCCTAAGTTTCATGGGACTGGTGCAAAACTGGCTACACATGGAGAACAGTTAAGCAAGTTGTACCACAAAGTGCATAAACAGAAAATGGGTACATTTCTTTTCTTCCCTGAATCTTTGCCTGAAATTTCAGGCATAGAGAACATTAGACTTTATCTTTGAATATGATTTTTTTCTGACTGACAACTATGCTTTTAAAATGCTGTTTAAGTAGTCCCAGCATATACTTTTCTATCTTACCTATCCATAAGGCTGTATCTCTTACCCTTTTATGTTTACAGTGCTGTTTTGACATGTAATCTGCTTTCCTTTTTATGTCTGATTCTTCTTGAGAAATAAGGTCTCTCTGGAAATGCACTTCTTTCCCTCCCCCACCCCGTGTTTCTTACACTGCAGTCTGTCCTTCTCAGAGGAGCCCTGGAGCAGCTGGGTTTGTGCAATGTTCCAAGTGGCAGCATTTCTGTTGGAGGGATCTGTTCTGAACTCAGCGCTTCATTTCAGCAGTTCTTCTATGAATTCATGCTTGTAAAAACATGTATTTCCTGCTGGCTTGAGGGCTGAAATTTCCATATACTCTTCAGAGCAAACCTAACGGATGGCATTACAACTTTGTCTGAATGATAAGTTGTCCTGCTGCAGAGCTGAAGGCTTGCAGACCACATCCTCAGCTAGGATACAGTGGCATAGCTCTATTTGAAGTCAATGGAGCTGTGACACTCCACGTCAGCTGGAAATCTCTCCTGTGAGTTTTAAGCGTTGTGTGACTCTTCCTGCATCATTAGTATGTCTCACGTAGTGTGAAGCCAGGCCCATTGGAGATGGTAATTTTATGCACTGAATAAGATATTACCCAGTGTGAGTTGGGGTATTTTGTTAAAGGAGGGAAAGAAAATAACTACAACCCAAAGTGCTTCTGTTCACCTTAGGAATTCACCTGGTGTACGGATGTGCTCCAGTGAGGCTGTGTTGGTTAGGGATGTTATGAGACACGGTTTGTAATTAATAATGATTTTCCCAGGCACAGACTGAGATTGCAGTTAAGATTTTCTCTCTAATCCTTTGCATTAATATTAGCTGTGCAAATTTGGCAAGGTTCTTTTTTTATTTTCTTTTAATCCATTTAGTTTTGATTTCAGTGTCCATGTTAATCTGTGTCTGAGAGCAGCAGGTGTGGATGTCCTTGGTAATATTAGAACTTCAGCTCTTTGAGTTTCTTCTGATGCCTGAGAGGCTCTGATTTGTTAAATTCATCCTCTGTACTACCTTCCAAACAATACATTTTCATGTTTCTTCTCTCTGTGTGGTAGTACAGAGGACTTGAGAGATGTAAGAAAGTCCTGCAACTTTCTCCATAATACTTCTGACTCAGGCAATTTGAAAGAGGTGTATAAGCATGTAGATGTTCAGAGTTTGCCAGCCACCTTCCTGCCCTGTATTACAACAGGGGAGAAGAAAGTAAGCCAAAGGGAAGGGAGACAATGCAGACTTAAATAAGCATCTTCTACTCTTCTCTTTTGCTTCTAGTAATGATTAAAAACATAGCTGAACACCTTTAAGTAAGTTGCTCTGGCTTCACAATGAAAGGAAGACACATTCACGCAATGAAAAAAGGTTGTTCAGGGAACAACTCCCATTTGCTAAAAACATTGAGGACAACTTACATTTCTGTAGGTCAACCTTTCTGTAAGCAACATAGATTTTGTTACCTCTTCATGTAATAAATAAGCCTGTGGACATTGAAGAAATGTTTATTAATTGTGTTGGATTTAGAAATATTTCTGGTTTGGACCTGTAAGCTACTGGTGTGTAGAAATTCCTAAGTGAGAAAGAGAGAGATATTTCCTAAGTGGAAAATATCATGAAGCAGGACTTCTCAGACAAACCTACCTGGCTGCTACTGCCTGGACCAAATAAATCTGTGACCTGGATGAAGGGAGGAAACAACTGTGCAGCCCCGTGATCATGGTGTGATCTGACACCTGATGGTACCAATGCAGCAGTAATGCTACACAAGGTTGCTAACGGGGGATAAAGGTAAGCACAGAAAAATACATAAAAATATACATTTAAAAATGGCACTGTAATCGATTTTTTTTGCTGTGATTTTACTTTCATGTAAAATGAAACATGTGATGGAGAAATAAGACCATGTCACTGAAAAGCAGACACTCCTTTATAAATTTTATATCGATGTGATATATTTAAACACACACACAAATCTACATTACTTATTCAGGTTGCATATAACACTCAGAATAGGTGGCAATACACCAAACCAACATACTTTGAAACTGTACAGTCATTTGGATTCATTCTACTTGAATGAAGCCTTTCTTGACTATATAATGCTCTTTTGCATATAAATAAGATTAGAGTCATGATTCTCTGCTTTGGCTATCAAGAGTGGGGTTGTGTGTGAAATATAAGTTATTCCTTATCATAAATTCTCAGTTGTGATTTTTAAGGTAGACCTGAAGCCGTCCAACTTTGCTTGAAGATTTTAATATTATTTTTCTTTTGTTTTGGTTTGTTTTTCTGTTATTTGTTTATTTTATTTTTTTTTAGTTTAAAGGCTGCAAGAACAGCATATGATAATGTTGACATTATCAGGGCAGTAAAGAGACTTTCAATGAGCTGGTTCTGTCTCCAAACCCTCCAACCATTATGACTTTTTGAGACATCAACAGTGAAGTCTACACTTGATGAAACTGAGCAATTTGACTGCAGGAAAGAAGAGCATAGGCTAAACTGAACTTGTGCACTTTAGTTTGTAAGTACTGCCCAACTAGACCGGGTCTTTAACACAAACAGTGTTATAGGGGAGAGTGAATTAAATGAAAGTAGCTTTGCAGTAATAATTGTAATGAATACCCAAGAACCAAAGTTATGCTACTTTGGCCAGTTCAAGTATTCTTGACAGTAGCATCAATAGTAGTAGTCTGTTAATGATATGATCAAAGAGGCTATCGTTAAAACAGATTAAGTGAGATTAAAAAGGCATGAATAAGAAAGCGTGATCAGCACACAGGGGCAATTTGGTGGAGTCATTTATACATAGGCAGATTTAATTAGTGCAAAAACGTATGATTCAAATGCCAGATCAGAATCAAGACGAATTTCTGAGCTCCTTTCTGCGTGGAACAAGTATATTCTGAGGGATGGAAGACAGAGGAGGTGCTTTAGTCTGCTGACTTTTTTTTTTTTTTTTTTTTTTGCCTGTGATATTGACTCTGTCAAATTAGTGGATGTGTGTTCTTATTTTTACTGTGACTTTACAAGGATTAATTTCAAAACAGTATTTCTGATTCTAGAACAGTATAGAAGTTCTGGATCTTGCATGTAAACTCATGAGAAAACACACACATCAAAAGAAGTTCAAAGGTAAAGAATATCTGTGAGCAGAGCCTTGTAGAGGCCAGTAGCTTTATTTAGGAATGCAGTTGCTCTGCTCAGAATGAGACATTATTGCAAGGCTGGCTGTCAGTTTCTGAGTCACACCAGTCCAGTAAAGAGTATTTTGAGGAAAACCCTCTTGGCTCAGTTTGCTTTGTTTGATGTGTGTCTACTTTTGCACGAATACCCAAATGCTGTACCATGTTGCTTTTTTACACTGAAGTTATGCCTCTGTTTTCTCTCTTATAGGGCACCTTTCCTGCACTGTGTCTTTCATTCTCAGATCTTTTCCTAGGGCAGCTGGAAGATTTTGTGTCTTTTCTCCTCTGCTGCATAAGCTGGCACCATCTCAAATGCTCACACTGTTGTTCTCAGCCAGTTTTCTCTCTGTAAAATGTTGTTTGTTGCTATGTGTAAGCTTTGTTTCTCTGGCTGAAATTATTTGCTTAGATGGCTCCAAGCAATGCTGTAGGCCAGTACACTGCTTCAGAAGAGGTTCTGCTTTCTCTTGGTGACAACAAAAGAGAGAGAGATCTGGCTGCTTGGAACTGCCATCTTGTGCTGTGATGAATGGGTAGGTAAGGTAAGAGTAAATTGGCAGCCACAACAGAGCTTTTCTTGCAGCAGAAGAGGCTTGTTCCAAAGGGCTGTGTATAATTTGGCTCTTGTGTACAGGGAGAGATTAAAAATACAGAAGTGATGTTCTTCCAAACGAAATCTGCCAAAAGCATCTTAGTCAGAAGGATTGTGCATTGTAACTCCAGGAAATGATCCAAGATCGGGTTCCTTTCTAGCTCCTTTTAGCTTTGGGAATTTTTCAGCTCTTTGTGTCAAAATATGACCCATCGGTTTGGAGCTTGTGTTCCGTGTCTGCCTTGCTAAGTATGTTTCTCCACTCTGAAATGCGCTCATGTTATGCATGTTTGTGCAGCAAGAGAAATGTTTCAGTGCTAGCAGATATTTTTGATTGAATTGACTCTACAAGTGTCAAGGCTGGTTTCTGTAGTTGATTAACTGGTTGATAGTTGTGAGTTCTTCTGCTATTGGCAATTATAAATTTGAATGCCTTTAGTAAAGACCTTAATATTTTTTGTGAAATATTGCTTTGACAGTAAAATTTCCACTGGCATCTGTTGTGTGTGTTTGTCTACTCAGCTCTTTAATGTCAAAGCCTGCAAATGGTGCTGCCTGTGTGCACATGTGAAAACCAGCTGAATAGAACAGGGTTCTTATAGAGCACCTGCTGTTGTGTTTCAAACCTTGCTGCTATTTTCAGCTATTGTCATTCACAAGGCTTTTAGTTGTTATTTAGAGTAGAACAATAATAATACAAAAGTTCTCACTGATTCATTGTCATGGATTCATTTTGTGGATGGAGAGGTCTTTCTACTTTTAAAGACTAGTAAAAAAAGGTCAGAAAATCACCTTGGAACAACTGTAAAAGAAAAACTTACACGTTTATAATGAGACAAATAATTTAAGGAATTTAGCCACCTATAATGCTCAAATCCCAAAGAACTTTGTTACATTTGCATAGAAAGATGTACAGAGTTGGGACTTTTGCCTGGATCTTTAATCCAGCTTCTCAGTGAGCTTAAAATCAGATGATGGAACACTTGTTAACAGTGCATTAGTGGTGGTCCTGTGAGGGCACAGAGACATACGGGAGAGATCAGTCACCATTTCCAAGTTGTCCATTTGCACATGTCAATGCATCCATTTAAACTTCCACTCTGATAATTGACTTTTTTTTTTTACATTTCTGTGCATTTTGCAAAGACAGTGAGAATGGGAGGCAGCCACAGCAGGAAGCGAGAGATGTTTACATGGTTCTCTAGTGTATCCATACTTCAGCTGACTCCAGCTGGAATAGCCAGGGCACCAGCTTCCTTGCATAGGATAAATTTGCCTATATCCATTAGCAAAAGCTGGATATTTTTCACATTATATATAATCATGAAAGCAGCCTTTCAGTTGCAGAGGCTTTTAAAGTTATTAATAAGAACACCACTAAAATGTGAATGTGTAAAATCTTGCTTTTGTATTTGCTCACATTCTATGTAACAAGATGAAAAATATTTACATATGTATATGACTTTCATGACAGCGCTTTAATACTGACAGGAGGAGTCCTGCTTCATTACTTGTATCCTTACCACTGGTTATGTTATATTCAGTTAGAAAGTAATGTATAATTATCAGTATTATCAGTGTTATGGATGTGGTTTTGTGGATTATTTATGTCATGACCAAGAGTCAAATATATTTTGAGAATCTGAGAAGGAGATATTGGAATGGAAATTAGACTCAGCAGCTCATAACTTGGGTATATCTGCAAGACATTCATAATAGATAACAAGAATTTTATTTGCAAGCTTGTTCTTATTGGAGATGATCGTCCTTTGACTACTCTATATGGTGGTGTTATTTGTAAATAATCCAGTTCAAAAGGAAATTATCACACAAGCATCTGCACTTATTTGTGGTTTTGTTCTGCCTTCAACATTCCTCAGCTGGAGAAATGTTTACATGTTGGGGAAACTAAAGCATAGCGAGGGTAGGAGTTGCCTAAGGCCATGCAATGCAGTACTGACAAAAGTGGGAACAGACACTACTTGTCTGAATGGTCTCTTGTATTTTTGTCCATTCTCACACTCTGCACTGAAAACATAGCCTAAACCAAAGTTCACCCATGGTGGAAGAAATGGACTCATTGACTCTGACAGGTATTGTAATTTGGTTTCATGGTATGTGGCCTTGGATGCACAACACCCTAGAGTTGTAAAATATTCACATTAAGAGCAGAATGTATTCTCAAACAGTGCTTTATTTCCATAACTCAGATTCTCCATCTTTGGATTTCCTATAATACTAATTTCTTAAAAGACAGATAAACCCTTTGAAACAGTTGCTGGAGAGTGTGTAGAATCAACCACTTTTTGTAAGCCTATTATTGCTTCTTAAAACCAGGGGTTTGAACAAAAGTGGATTTTTTTTCTCTGTGCTACTAAATACTTGCTCATTTGTATTCTTGTTTCTGATTCATACAGGCCTATCTCAGACAGAAAGGCAACAACAGTCATGTTTAGAACACAGCATGATCCATTGATCCAATTTTGAAGATTGCCCTTTCAGTTCAGCAGCTTCATTGACTTCTAGATAGTATCCATTTGTATTTCCAGGCATTTTAGAGATGTTATTGAAACCTAAACTTTTAGACTGAAGGTGTACAAGATTACGTGACAACTGCAGCATTGATTTAGCACTCATTTTAGATAAACCATTTGGAATACCTTGTATTTCAGTCCTATATAGGCTCTACACCCAGGAAAAGCAATGCATAAAGAGTCTAAGAGGAGGAAAGAGTTTAAATCATTTTATTTCCTTTTAAATAACTAGAAGTGAAGGATTTACAGAAGGAGTCTTGGAATTAGACATCTTGAATTCAGCTTCTTTCTGTGACACAGACTTTATAAACACTGTTTAGCCTTTTTTTTTGTTTCTGCTCGCAGTTGCTAAAATGGAGGTAATGGATCCAAATGAGATCAGGCAAATGGTTGAGTTTAAGCTTGGGAGTGCAAATGTTTAAGCATTTTGCTATAAAAAGAATTGCATTACTGATCTGGGAGAGTTACAAAGCTGAGGAATGATTTTGTGAAGAGTTCTGGGCTCTTCAAATTACAGAATCAGGAAGTTGAGCTTCTGAGAACAATTATTATTAGCTGTGGAAATTATTCTTATATAATTGTGAAATGCTTTCTATCTACATAAAAGCAATGATTTCTTACAATAAATAAGTTGAAAAGAAATGATTTTAAAAAAATATTAATGACTCCTTGATATTTTCAACAACTCAGTGATATACCTCTGTTGATATTTTAAGAATTTAGAAAAATGTCATTTGCATGTTTAGATATTTGAGCTTTATAAATTAAAACCTACAGAATAGTTAGAAGGCTTAAAAACCTTCTTCTTGTAATAGTGCCTGAAAGGGTTCAGAAATCTCTCCTTATGTTTGTTTTCTATTATGTTAGAAGGGTGAAAACACTGTTGTACTGCACTAATCATGTACATTATTGAACAACTATTGATTAGTTCAGTGTTTGGGGAAAAAAAAATCCTTGACAAGGCTAAGTGAAAGGGCAGGTACTGTTACTCCATTGGAAAAGCTATCTGTCTCATTACAGGTGCTTTCTCAAGGACCTAAAAGCTTTTGGCATGAACGGAAAAGTTTTATTAAGCTGCCAAACTTCTGAAGTTTTCTGCAGATTTTTGAATTTTAGCCTTCTTTCAAGAAAAACAAAACAAACAAACAAAAAACACCACAAACAAAAAACCTCTTATTCTTGTAGGATTCTTTAGCTAATTTTTAGCTTTAATTTTCAGTGATTCCGTTCTCTTCCAAGGAAACAGTGTAAGGTATGGGCAGAATAAAAGTCATGAGGTTTTAATTCCTCTTTGAACAAGTCAGCCTTATACTTGGAGCTGCTCTTACAGGACCTAACAGAATTGTTCAGAAAGCACTGTTTTTCATGACAAATCCTTTTACAAATGTTATTATTCACTAACAGATGCTCTGGAAATTTGATGATAAGAGCTTTCTGTTTTCCAAAACATTTCTCACTTTTTTCCAGATAATTTTTATTTTTCAATTTAGATTTAGCAGGACCATTTTCCTTTGTTTTGATTTCCTACCAACCTGCTGGGGTAAGTAAAAAGGGAAATAGTCCTATTCCCATGAATATTGGGATGTCCTACCTGTTGCTTCACGTCGATGTGCATTATAAGTCAGTCTAATGCTAGATGGTGGTAGGTGTCTCTGGTTCAGCAAATTCGATTGGTCTTGTAAAATTGGAGAGGTGTTTGGACACCCCCAGATTCATTGTAACAATTAGTTACAATTAGTACAGTCAGAAAGTTGCTTGTGATAGAAGAGGTAGTAGAGGTATAATGTGGAAGAATATACACTGCAAGTTTATAAAAAGCAAAAAAAAATTCACATCATGGCAAGACAGTGGCAGTTGTGCTCAACGCTGTTAACTGATAGCACTGCCCTGACATCACATTGTTATGTTTCATTTGGAAGTGCATGAGCTCTGTAAATTCCTCCTTGTGCATTAACATAAACAGTAGATTTGAAACAAAGAAGGGAATGATAAATGCCACGAAGCTTCACAATATTGAATTCTTGGGTCAAGGCAGAGTTCTTAGTAAAAGCCACTGGTATTTATCCTTTCTACTGAGAGGCAAAATATTCAAGCTCAGTTGCCTGAAGAGAATTCCCATCTCACTCCTTCTTCAGGATGTTCATGTTGCTCAGAATACAAGCTGCTTTCCACTGGTTTTATTCCATTCTACTCAATCTTTTCTGGAAGTGTACAATGTGGGACTGCTGCCATTCACATATTTATACCACTGAATGTTGGTTGGAGTATGTAGTTTTATGGGGAAGAAGGATTTTATACAGCCCTGATAGAAGAGCTATAAATTCAACAATATTTCAGTATCATGGAATAAAAAAAATATCTTTCAGCTTTAAAATGCAATAGAATAAACTTTAAGTACTAGACCCAAGATGTATATGTTAAAGGTGTATTTTCTTAATAGGGAACAACAAAGGAATAAATTATTCCAAAGGACTAAATTATTCCAGAGGAATTTAGGCATATATTGTTATGGAAACTGGAATTTATGGTGATTATCTAAGTACTGATTAAAATACCAGTTTTTTTAAGAAATGTTTTTTTCTCTATAGTATGACAGACCATCAATACAACCAGACTTAGGTACAGAAATGAATTGACTTTGAATTAGAAAAAATCACAGGTTATGATATATCTTAGAATCTGAAATTGTGTTTTATATATACTATTTTAAAGATCTTTGCATTTCAAATGCTTTATCCTTGTCTTCCTACAGTATTTCCACCACTCATAAATTTGTAGCCTGTAGTAAACTTACCGAGTCATGCATGCAATTATGAACAGATGTGTTGTTTGAATTGGAGCATAAAATACCAAGGGATGAAGCTGTTTGTGTGATGAATACACTTAAGGCTTGATTTTCCTATCATGAACTTTTCAATTTCCTTTTGTACAGTTTTAAAATTCAGTGAAGAATAAGAAACAATAACAGCAATAAATTAGAAGTTTAGAAAGAACATGTATCATGTCTCAGAAACATTGCTACAATGGGAATACCTTATCCACACTTGGGATCCACTTTTTCTCCTACTTCCTTACCAGCTCTCTCAGCTAGTGCAGAGTTTTCCCTGATGGAGAGGACTCCATGTTCAGTACTAAGTCACTGTCCATATCCTCATGTATGAACAGGCCTGACATCTCTCTTGTGCTATATGTGAGATGTGTTTGTGATTTCCAGGGGTGAAAATTGGGGTGTGAACTTTGTGAAATTGCATCGTGGAGTGAATGCCTTGCAGGGGTGCAGTGCTGTAGATGTAACTCCAGTAAACACACATGCTGAAGTCCAGTTCTGTTTAGCAAAGTGCTTTGGACATATATTCAAATCCTCATTTTCTTCAGTGAGACTTCATGCTTTGCAAATCCAGTAAACCAAGGCACACAGTAATTAACTGAGATGCAAAGTTCTTTCTCTGCTGCTGAAGAGGCAAGTCATTAAACACGGGCAGTTTTGCCTCTTTACTGGAAAGGGTAAGGAAAGAGGCAGAATGGGATCAATCCTGCTCACTCACCATTGCAAATTTATTATACATTAATGACTCAGAGCAATGGTCCCTGTAAAGATAGGGGCCCTGGGAGAGTTATTAGCAATGAAGAACTAGTACTTTACCACTACCATGATAACAGTGTAATTATTTTTGGGTAGCAACTGGTAAATTCCATGTGATTATGCTGCTTTAATGTTCTTATTCTTTTTATTTGCTGTTTAGTTACAGGCAGGGACTAGCAAGGGATGTACTGTTGTTTACAATGCTCAACAATTTCATTTTATAGTGGTTTATACTAATCTGAAGAAAGTGAGTTGTTCCCCTGTAGTAAGTTTGGAAGAATCATGTAGAAAGAGTCAGGAAAAATGAGTTGGGCATCAACTCATTAAACTGCAACTGAAAGGTATTTATGGAATGGTCCTGTTAAGTACAAGTCATGCCCCATTTAAAAACTACCTGAAATTACAGCACGTTTCATTAAGAAAGATAATTACCAATTCGTTCCTCCCTGAAAAATTAAATTTAGATTACAACACATTTAAAACCTACCTTGATATTTGGAAGATAAATATGGCTTGTGTGCTGTTGACAAAAATGAAAAAGAAAACCAAACCCACCCAAACCAACAAAAACTAGAAGATACATTATCTTTTTCCAAATTTCACTATTGGAACAGAAGGCTGGTGTCAAAGAAGGGAAATTAAATATATATATATATATATATATATATGTATATTTCCCAATATCATCACAGAATTTTAAAAAAATCTCAAGTTTTAAAAAAAAAAGTGTTAGGTAGCAGTGTTACTGACCTACATGATATCACTTCACTGTTTTCAGAGGGTCCATGCTGATTTACAGTAACTAATGACTAGCTAATTTCTGGTTTGGTTTTGCTTATAGTGTTAAATTAGGCTGAAAAATTCCTAGAAAGAAAAAAGAATAACACACTTTCTTTAAAGAAACTTAAGACATACCACTACTTAACTTTTAATGTGACAGGAACGTAAACTCTTCTTTGTGGAAAATAACTCAATATTAGTTCGAAGTGTCACCCTACCATTTCAGTCATCCCAAGCAAGAAAACAACCTTTAAACATCAAACTCTGACTACTTGACATTCTCAGCTTTTGCCAGGCCAGCAGTGCTTCTGCTACCTCAGATGTAGATTCTTTCATCATATAACATCATGTCTCCCTGGATTATGCCCAGTTATGAAATCCTGACTTTAGCCTTTTGGAATGATTTCAGTAATGTACAAAGACAGGGAGAGGGCAAATTTGCTGCCAAGATAAACCCAGAGAAATCAAAGGAATTGTGCCAGCAGATAGCTTGGCCTGTGGGAATTGAAAAGTTTGCAACCACAGGGAACAGAGGTCTTAGAAACCTTAGCAGTAATTAAAAGACTGAGAATCATTCTGCCAAGGTTTATGGGAATAAGCTTGAATAACAAAGTGGTTTTTTCCTTCCAACAATTAGGAAACATGGTCCTGGGTACTTCCTACCTTCTACAATTATTTGGAGGGGGGGCAGTGATAACAGGGACAAAAGAGGGAGGAAAAGTCAATACTGGAAGTTGCAACAAATGTGCCTTGAAGTTGATTACTGTGAAATAAAAAGGGTTGAAAGTGATTTGCTGGTGGAAGGACAGAAACAGATTTTTTTGTCTCCCCTGACATTTAAGACTTCAGGTGGCATAAGAAATTGGTAAGAGAGTAGAGGCAAGTGTAATCAAATCCCCTTATAAACATTTACCAAAGTCTGAGGAAAGGACTTGAGGTTTGGAAAGACACTTGCTTTCCAGAAGGAAAGGTGATATTCAGTGATAAAACCTGGGGAAAAGAGAATTTAATACCTATTTTTTTGTGTATCACTGACTTCCTACAGTGAATACAGAAATATTTTTTCCATTTTAAATGGGATTGTATTGCTGTAAACAAGCTGTAGCTTGAAGTAAGGTGGAAAATGTGGTGAGTTAGGGATGTGGCTTGACTTTGTAATTTTCTGCAGCTTCAATAAAGCTTCTGAAATCAGTCAAGGCAGAAGAATTTGTGTTAAAATCTTTTGTGAGCTGGATGAATTCTTTAATTATAGGCAAGATTTTCTCAACCAGACTGTGAAGGAGATGCAAGACTGTAGATGTGAAATTCCTCCAGCAACTGCTTTATTTAGCTGAAAATAGATGTGTAAGGGAAGGTGTTAATGTTTGGAGAAGCCAGTGCAGTGAAGGCTTGACCTATACCCTCAAGTTACACTGACATATTACACATAAAAAGTCGTTTGTAATTTGGTACCTGTTGAACATAATTGAAACTGGCAAACTGAATGTTTCTGTGAAATGATTTGACATTCCGTGTAATCTCAGTTGCAAAGGCGTTTCTGCAGCTAAAGCCTTTCTCTCTCTGCCCCTACATACCTGTGAGAAAAGAGGGCTGTGACACAGAAAGAAAGAGATTATGCAGTTCTGGAGTTGGCCTAAATAAAACCTAATCCAGTCTAAAGGCTAGAAATTGCAATGTAATGATGATCTTTGTTACACCTACTTGTGTGCATGTAAAAACTGTCACGGATAGTGAGTGACCTTCTGAAAATGCTTTGTCCTGAAGTTTTCAAGAAAGTAAGCAAAAGAATGAAATAAGGAAAAGTAGGAAAATTAAATTTACATCAAAAGGACGTGTAAAATATTTTTTTACTGACAGAAATGTTTTATTTACACAGTTTTGGTGAAAAGTTAACACATTGCTACTGACAGTTCTTCGTCAAATGCCCTGTAGCTAAAAGAAAATGAAAGAGAATTTTATCTGGCCTCCAGCTTTTATGTGAGTGCATGATATATTTTCTGGAACCCTGACATAAAGCTTAATTTACTGGCCAGAAGGTGGGATGGCAATCCCAGGTAGTGATAAGATGGGTGCCCTTGCTTGGTCAGAGTGTCTCTTCCTCAGCTTAGCACCTCTTCAGCTCTGTGCCTCATCACTGTGGACTTACCTGGCCAACACTGGAATGTGCCTGGACCTGCTTCTTGCCCTGCTCTGCTCCCCCTGCCCAGGAGGTGTGGGACTGTGTCTGTGTGTCCCCCTTGGTGGAGATACAGCCCTCCCTGCCTTGCTCTCACCCTTGACTCTTGGCCCTCCTTCCCATCCACACTGCACCCTGACACAGAGGCTGCTCAGTGAAACAAAAATCCATGGAATTAGTATGAGCTAGAGAAGAAATTATACTGGGAATCATAAGCAGTTATTACTTTGCAATTTTCAGCCTCAAGACTGGATCAAGCTTTATTTAAACCAGCTGCAGAACTGCATAACCTCTTTCTTTCTGTATCATACCCCACTTTTCTCACATGCATATAGAGTCAGAGACAGAGAAAGGCTTTAGCTGCAGAAACACCTTTGCTACTGAGATTCCATATGTATAAAGTTGTAATAAATGTTTCAAGGATATTTATTTTCAACAGCATGACTGAACTAGTGCTAAATCAGGGTAAACACTCAAAATCAAAAGTACGAGATGCATTCTGTGCACTTCTGGTATCTCCTCAAAGCTTCAGAGTAGAAAGTGAGAAAAAGAGTGAAGTGAGAAAAGAGTGAAGAGTCCTTGCAGCTGTCTCGAAAAAAATAGTTAGTCTAGAAGCCTGGGCCTTAGTGTAGGAATTGAGAGACTTGAATTTTAATTCTGTTCCTGTCCTCCGCTGCGATCTGTAGCTCGTTTTATAGATCTAGTTCTTGTCCATGTGACATGCACCTGTTTTAACACACATATGCATGTGTCTCTGTGAGACTGCCCTAACTTGCTCTTTGGAAATACTCTGGCTCTCTTGGAAGGAGCAGCAAAGGGTTCTTTTAGTGGAAGTTGGTGTTTTCAAGGAAAGAGATAAAACTTGTTCACTTTACTTTTCACAAAAGCTTTTGTCGTTAAGGGTTTTTTTTAAATTTACAAGAGATATACCAATGTGAGGAAGATCATTCACTTTGGGTAAATCTCCTACTTTTAAGTAGGTTTTAAATATTACAAGATTATTGGTGTATTTAGTAGTTTTTCCTGACCAGAATCCAAAGTAATTGTGACGTGAGTGAGAAAATGAATTTGCAGTCATGCAATGTATTCAGCAGCAAAATTAATACAACAGCAGTTGTCAGATAGTTTGAACACTGAATTTATAGGAGTAATTTTAATTTACATCAAGCACTGTAGGCAATTTTTACACATCAGTTTGCATTTCTCTGATTATACTCAGCTGAAGCAAAATGGTGGATTTTAAGAAGTTGCTTTTGTTTCAAGGAGTTTAATGCAACAATTCAGGGACTGGGGCCACCAGATTTTCTTTCTGCTGCATTTTAAAACCTAAAGTTTTCAAGATAAAGAACAGTTGAACAGCTCTTCTTTCAACTGAGAATAAAATTAATTATGTTTGTATCCCATAGTCTGTGAACTATCATTATGTTTACTTTGCATTTTTAAACCACTGCTCACTTTTTTAATTGCAAATTGGAATGAACAAATTAAAATACAACAAAAAAGGTCTGTGGTGTTTGACTTCACATTTAAAATGTAACCTTTTAGTACTGAATACATTAATATTTAAAAGGATGGAAAAAAAGAAACCAAAATTATCAATAGTTTATTTGGAAAAAAATCTCAGATAAATTATTTCTAAATTTTTTTTATTGCATGACATGCCAAGATAGAGAATCACATGTTGAGTTGGTGCAAAATTGTTGACTTTCACTTCAGTTAGTTAGTGATGAGGATCCCAGTATCTTACTATTATGAATGTCCTAAAAATTGTGTCTCCAATTGCCATGTAGGTGCCTAGGAGGTAGACTTACTCAAAAAATTGTGAAGATTTTATTGAAATTTTCAAGATGACGATACTGCAAAAATGCCAAATGTTGTATATCCACTGAAATCCTGGAAAACGTACAGTTGGACTTTATAGTGGTTAATTGAAATTAGCTAACTAGTTAATTAAAAATATGGTCCTACACTTTATTACTGAAAGCATTAATGTGCATCTTGTGAATGGGACCTATGTTGTAGCGTTGGATGACTTGACAGTTCACATTTGCTTTTGACTTTGAAATCCAAACAACCACAATACTTCAGGTGATTGCTTGTACCAGATTTAGCTCAGCCTTCAGCCCCTCCAAATCAATCTGGGGCTCCTGTCACACTGTCCTGGAGAGATTAAGTGGTGTGAAGGCAGAAGAGGCTGTCACACACTAGGACACACATCCTTCCGTGACAGCCTTGAGATTTTGTCACAGTGGTGGTAGAGGAGCGTGAAGGAAATCTCATTGGAACTTAACGGGGTCTGTCTCAAGATCCAAGTGGATCCTGCATTCCAGAGGTTTGTGTGTTTCTCTGTGTTCAGCTTGTAGCTCAGCAATGCACCTTCCCTATGACTAACACTTCTTTCCCAGCGTGCCAATGACAGAGCACGAATTGAGGTAGAGCACTTTTCAAGTTTCATTTTAGAGGCCATAATTGTGCTTCATTTTACCTGAATTGTGCTTACCCTGACACTAATTAAAATGAACTGCTGGGGGGAATTCCCTTATTCATGTTGCCCACTCCCAGCTAGGATAGTTAGACATAAAAGTCCTGGGTACACATTCATTTAGAAACACTGTATTTCCATCCATTTCCCCATAGTGAAATGGAGCCTTATTGAAAGTAACTACCCAAGGTCACACAAAAAGTACAAGACAGACTAAATGACATTATTCTCTAGTAGCCTGTGAAAGAGTTTCATGGTTTCCAAAGTTGTATGTGTTCAATTTGTCCATGTGAACCGTCAACAGCTTACAAGTTCTCATTTCTCACTTCTCTGTGCTGCTGATTCATTGCGGAAAAACTGTAGTAAAATCAGAATGAGTTATATTTACATCTTCAGTTCTCCAAAGATTATGTCAATATAGAAACACTGCTTCTGAGTTTTTAACTCTGTTCACAGATATATCTAATTTCTTTATATGCTTTGTAAAAGAACTGTTTATTTTGTTGTGTGTAACAGGGCTCTTCAGGTAAGCAGAATAAAATAACCTGAGTACTCTATATCTAATAATATTTTTCATCCAGTTTTCTATCTTGACTAAAGGATATAAAAGAAGTCTAGCAACAAAACCAGTCCAAAAGTGCCTGGGTACCTAAATACTGATACTCTGTCATTTGTCATTCTCTCTTTGTTTATAGTTCCTTAGTCAGTTTTCAGTCTGTGCTCTTGAACAAATCAATCTGAATGATTTCTTTTAAGGGAGAGTATTTGACACGTTTTTTTGATTTACCAGCCTTCTGTACTATATATCATCCTAAACTACTCTATACCTTTCATCCACTAACTGACAGAATTATTTTGGGAGTGCATGGTGCAGTTTTCATGGCAATGTTTGCTTTCCTGGAAATCCATGCTGTACAGAATATACCTCTGATACTAGTAGTGCATACATAGTTGTGGCACAGGCTGGGGTTTTAAGCCAGTTTAGAAGAAACTGCTAAAGCTTTGAAGTTGTGTGATTTTGAATTTTGCATTTGGTTTGAATTTAAGCTTTTTAAGTACTTTTCCTATTTAAAAATTAAGATTTTTATTTTTATTTAGAGTTTTTCTGAGGAAGAAATGCTAAGTACAGAACTTTCAAGCAAAATTGTTTTCTGTCTTTCAGAAGCATTTATGCTGTGGGATTTGAACACAGCATGTTCTAAACAAATATGCAGCTGGATTAGCTACAGTTAAATCTACACTGGAGAAGCCCTGAGCTTGTAGTACCTGAAATAACTCCCTGTCAAGAAAGGTAACTATGAAGAACACAACATATATCTAAATATTTTATGGTTTGTATATTTTTAGGATTTTTACATTCTCAAAGTTAGCAGTGCTAAAAAAATACACCCGTGGAAAGCTCTTCCAGTTCTCCCCCAAAACTATCAGCTTTCTCATGACTGTGGTGGTGCATTCTCCCCACCCCTCCCACCTTCCACCTTCTTTACAGTCTCAGGAGCTCCTCATAGGCCTTGATCAAACCAGCTAAGGGGAATTTTTGGCTCCTAGGAGCACAAGATAAAGAAGAAACAGATATTGGTATTTTACATCTTGGTCCTGTGCTCATGTGCCTGTTTAGTTTAATAAGATAGCAATATCTCAGTTCACAGAAATGGATGCAAAATTAATAAAAATTTTACTCGCTTAGCTTTGCAAGACTAATTATCATTACAATTTCATGGGTGAAATGACTAATGAGATTGCATGTTTTTATCGTTATTTGTATTCAGAGTGATTTCCCTACGACAATAGGAACAGCATATAAAATAGCAGTATGTCAAAAAGCCAGCTCGTGAAATAAATAATATTGTGAAAACTGATACTGTTAAAAAATTTAATCTATTTGCATTCACCAAAACATACAATATGCATGGGTTTGGGGTAGTATATTGATACAGGTATGCATTTGTGTCTTAATTTGTTTAGCTGTGGGTCCATTTAAATTAACTTTCTAGCAATTGTAACTTGATAAATAATAATATTTTTCAAGAACCACCTGAGGTAAGCCTCTAGGGATTTCTTTTTTCCCGTAGAATTGCACTGCTCTGCATATTTAGGATTAAATTTACCATTAAATTAACACAGTTGGGGACATTATAATCTCTGTTTAAGATGATGATTTGAAAGGCTTCAGTAGAAGAAGGAAACCCAGCAACCTAGTCTGGCCATGTTGCTAGCATTTTAGCAATAGCTAAGTCTAATAACTCTCAGTAATTCAGGTGAAATCCCTACTTTAGAAATTTCTTCAAAATTGGGTTACATGCAGGAGTTCTGCAAAATCAGCAAGTGCTCTCTACATCTCCTTACAGTATAAATTAATTACACTTAAATTAGTTTTCACCAGAAAAATATTTCTAGCATATGTTAAAGTGTAGATCTGCTTGCTGTTATTTGAGGCTTTTGCAGTATTTTTCTTTTGCAAATAAATATCCTCTAACACCAAATTAATTAAGAAATTTGGGTAGAGCAATCGGACCTAAACAAAAGCTGAGTAAGTGAATTCTCCCTGCAGTTCCTGACGTGCAGGGTTTGTCGGCCACAGGTTGTAGGTGTGAGCTCCAGTCCCTCCTAGGGATCAGCTCCAGTTACAGCAGCACCACAGGCAGCTGCTCTGCCAGCAGTTTTTACCCCCAAGGCAGTATGTGTGCAGTGTGTGGTATGGACTAGGGCCCAGGGGAGACACAGTTATGTGCTCAACATCCAAACTTACAAGTCTTTACTCTGAAGATTTTTTTTTTTCTCTTTTATGCGAGGGTTTTTAACAATCAAACCTAACTAAAAAAGCACACTTATTACATCTCAAGTATTTACTGAAACATTGGAAAATTTGGGACAAATAACGATTTTTTTAAAGAAATCAAACTGGCCTGACTTCTGTCTTGATTTGACTTAGCCTACAGATAGGAGGAGGGATGGGTGTGTTCAGAATTGCTGATCTACATTGCACAGGCCTTTGGGCAGAGCACACCCGTGTGTGTGAAATGACCTCTGCTCTTCATCTGCACTTCATCTGCACTCTGTGACTAGTTCCATGGAAGAGAGTGTACAGTTGAGTGGTAGTTTGAGATTTATAGATACAAACAAGCCTCATTTGTGCTGTTACAGCTTTCCACTAGGCATGTGTAATCCACGGGAGCTTAAGCCAGACTAAATACCAGCAGTGCCCATATTGCTTTGTGAGTGCGTGATGGATGTGTGGAGTGTGGAGTGTTTACATTGGAAAAGCTTTGCCTTAATTTTAAGGATGGGCATAAAGGAAAAGAAATGCAGTATTTTAAACATCTCATATGCCAAGATTCACTCAATGTGTCTGGCAGCTCTTCCTGAGCCTGAGAAGAAGTTGAAATTTAGCCGCATAAATGAATACTAACTAACTGGGCTTGCCTTTGGCTTTGTGCTTTCCACTGAATTCTATGTCTCAGCTTTTCTAAGCAGCTCTTCCCTAAATGTAAGTTTTAAAATTTGACAGTTAAAGCCAGTTGCAACTGTAAAGAAAACATTTTGCAAATTGTTTCATCAGCAGTTCCTCATCTGCATGATTGGCAACATGTGCTGGCATTTTTAAAGCTCTTTATCATCTCCTTCTTCTTTTGCTAAGAAAGGACTGTGTTTTTGTCCACCTGTTTCTAAGGAGTGGTATTTCTGTTTGATATCTTTTAAAGCATGTTATGTTATGTCCCATGCCTTTGTAGAAGTTTTGTAAGTTCTATGGGAATTATACTTTCAACACAAGCATACCTAAGTGACTAATATTAAATACCAAATTTTCTGTACCTGAGTAGAGAATTATAAGTTGGTTGCCTCATAATTATTTCTGAGTGCTGCCTTGTTGCCTTCTAGTGCCCACTGCAGAAGCTGGATGTACATACCATAGCTGCATTTCAGTGAATTCAGAAAATGAGCGAGGTAAGATTTTACACAGTATCATTAGTCTGGGATATGCTTATTTTTATTGAACACTTTCATGAGAACCTTTTTCAGGTAGAAAATATGTGAAATGCTTTTGTGTCTTGAATTTCTGAGCTATTTTCAGATGGTCTGTGTATTCTATATGTTTCCAGAAGAAATTCCACTTCTTCTCAATTCCTATTCCTGTTTATTGGCAGGAAGTAGTGGATATTGAATACATTTTCATTAGTTGCAAACTCACTGGCAACTGACAACTACAATCTGATTTAAAGGGATGATTCCTACTGCATCATAAGGTGAGGACAGAAAAAAATCCAGAAAAAGATAGTGACAAACCAGGGAATAGGAAACAGCAAGGCAGCTCATTACAACAGACATTCAGGCTGGGATGAATACAAGGTCAAGAACAGAACTACCACTTAGGACCTCAATTTCAGGAAACAAATCATATATGACCAAGAGGTTGTCATGAAAGGATATTTCCCACCCTTTCATTAAACATTTTATTGTATTTTTGATGGATTACTTAAAATGCAAACAACAGTACTGCAGCAGGCAAAATTACTGGACGTATATTTAAATGGTATATGAACAGGTGTGTGAGTCAGGGTGCAGCATAACTCATCAGCTCAGAGCTTTAAAAGCTGCTTTTTCTGTACTGAGGGCTTTCATTACAGCAGCTGGAGCTTTCTGTTTTCAAAAAGGGACTATGAGATAGTGGTGGAGGCATTGCCCAATTTATCAGCTCTTCTATTTTCTCTGTGTCTCTTTTCTCCCTTTAAGGCTAATATTACAGTTATGGATTTAATGTGCAGTTTGAAAGGTCAGTGGAAGCAGGGCCTTCACTTACAGTAGAGCTTCTCTAAGTCAAATCCTCTTCCTGGTTTTTTTTTTTTTTTAAATTTTCATGAGGGGCTTTATTTACAAGACAAACTTTGAAGATAGAATAGCAAACCAGTTCTCGGGCTTTCATAGGTCCTTTTCTCTCATTAGTGTTGTTTCTCTTTTGCCTCTTTTTATCATACCCTGACCAGGTTTTACTCCCTGTGGTTTGTTTTGCCTTTCTTTTCTTTTTCTGTCTCTCTTGCTCCTTCTTCATACCAAGGGTTCAAAGAGTGATCAGTGATTATTTACATCCTTTTAACACTGGGAATCATCTTAATACTCACGGCAGAGAAACTGATGGGGAGGTGAAGAAATTTCATTTCAGCAACAGTGAGGTCTTTCTCTGTAATGTAAAGGGAACGACTCCCTGGCCGGCACAGTAAGCCAAAGTGGGAGGATCCATGCTATTGCTTAGGAGCTTCATGAGCTACCTAAACTGTAAATGACTCAACTGTGAATCCTTTGTTCACGAGAATAAGCAGTAACTGGTAAAAGTAGGGCCACTGGAATGAAAGCAACTGCTCAAATATGTCATCCTCATGGCTGTAATGCAGTGTTATTGCAATAGTTTAATATCGGACACTTCAGTGGGAAGTGTGTATATCTATACGGGCTAATATTTTTGTGTTTCTTATTTTAATACCTTGTTGAGAATTGCAATTTGAATATAGGATTCAGCTAATGAAAAAAGGTGTACTCTGAAAGCTTTCTTTAAAAATGTTGTGTCACGTGAACTTCTCAGGACAGTCTTGCATCCTTACATATAACATTTATACCTCTGATCATGGCAAAAAGGGAGACTTAACAAGGAGGAGATCTGAAGATGGGAAAAGGGAAAAGAAAGAACAAGGAAAAGCAACAGAGGAAGGGTGGCCAAATGATTTTCATTGTGCACCTAAGATAATTTTGGAGCTTTGCTTAGTGAAAAGTAAATAAAAATGAAGGTTCTAAAATTTAGACTGTAATAAGTGTGTGGGAGTGAGTGAGAGGACAGGAGCAGAGAAGGTGGACTTGCATATGCTTAGTTTCAAGCTTCTGGGTTTTTGGGAGTCTTTCCCCCTCTATACATTCTGTGCAAAAGCAGTAGCAGCATAGCTTTTGCTGAGCAGCTCATAATTTAGGAGACAAACTTGGAAAACCTCCAGTATATCTGCCACTCTAATTTATACCTATGAGGATTAAGATGCCCAGAAAAGCCATGAAAATGCCCAAGTATATTCCCACTTGATCAATTACATTGTCTCATAAGAAAATGTAGAGGTAATATCTGCACATATATATTTAACAGATGTCATATACAACCTGGGAAATATGCATCAGCAGTGTGTATATTAATTCAATAAGGCAGTTAATGTTTTCATTAAAAGTAACTTTAAAATGTAATGTCAGGTAAAGCAATAATCACGAGCTAATTTGCTGGTGGGTCAGACACCGACTTTTTTATGTAGCTGAGGCCTCTCTAGACATGTCACTTGTCAATTCTTTGACCAAAGTCGAGTTGAGGGGAAAGAATGCAGTGAAAGGACAGAATGATATTCTTTGGTAAAGTGAACTGGAGTAGCTTCATTGACTTCCCTGCAGAGACAATTATTATATAGGTGAAGATGCAATCTGGAATCTGCTGCAAAGTGCTTTTGTTTTCATCCAATTTTCATTTATCACCGACATTGTTTTGATTTGCCCTCTGCTACTTGGAGGAAATCTTTTTTTTTTTTTTTAATTTTCTGTGTTTTCAAACCATGCCTAAGAAAATTAAATTATCATGCTTTAAACAAAACTGAGATGGTGGGTGTTGTTTTCTCTTGCTTTTTCTTCTTCTTCCACTCTTTAAAAAACAAGAAAAAAATACTTTAAAGTTGTACTTTACTCACAGCACCAAAAGTATTAAATCATTTGGTAGCTATTGCTTCCTTCCATGTGCCAATGAGAGCTGCATAATTCATGTGTGGCAAGTTATTCAGCCAAAGAAAAAGTAGGCTGAAGAGAAAGTGAAAAAAATTTTTTTAAATGTTTTTTATAAGTTGATATTATTGCATTGGAGCTAAACTGCCTCCATTTCCAATTTAGCAGACTGGAAGATGACAAAAAAGCCAGTAGATTTCAGTAGCCAGATTTAATCTTTTCATTATGTTTTGAGTCAATGCTAAATATGAGACCTGCTAATACTGTAATGTTGATACATCATGCTTCCCCACACTTTTGAATTACTAACTTGTGGTTACAGAAAGCTTAGATATTCAAGATAACTTTTTGCAATTTGGGGCTTATTGTCTTCTCTGTCTTGAATGCCAAGAGACAGACAGAGCTGTAACTGTGTTAAGAATCCCTTAGAGGCAGGAAATGCTATTTGAGAAATGGAAAAGAGACATTATTATTCTGGCCTCCTGCACAGTGGGATGTACCATAGCAGAAAGTTACTGAATAGAGCCAGTCAGATGAGTTTTTAACTTCAAATATGTCCCTATATCCTTGTCAAGGCTCCAGAGTGAGATGCAGTTCCTATAATGTACCTGAAATGCAGAAAATCCAGAACTAACAAATGCAAGATTTTCGCAGTTTTTGTACCAATTATTCTCTGTCTGTAACCTTGATACCATCAGTCTTTATTTGTGACAGTGATAAAACTGAGGGGGCATCAAATGTGAGTGAAATGTAGTAAATTTGAAAATAGGCATGGAATCACCATGGAAGAGACCTTCAGAAGTCACCTCTTTTAGTCTTCCACTCAAAGCAGGACTAACTGAAGCTGGGTTGCTCAGTGCCTTGTCCAGTCAAGTTTTGAGTATCTGCAAGGATATAAATACAAAAACCTCTCTGGGTGACCCATTCTGGTTTTGAGCACCCATATATTTTTTTAAAAAAAGAAGTTCTTGTGTTGAGTTCAAATTTACCATGTCTACCAACTTGTGTTTGTTTTCTTGTGCCTTTGCACTCTGAGGGGCATCACTGTACACATCTGAGAGGAGTTTGGCTCCATCTATGCTATACCCTTAAGGGTCCCCATGAAGTCTTCTGTCTTTAAGACTGAACAAACCCAGTTCTCTCAGCCTTTCCTCACACATCCCATATTCCAGCTCCTGGACATCTCACCATTTGCCATGTCTCAAAGAAGGACCACAGCAAGGTGAGAATTGTGTGTTGCTTGTGTCCAGTTCTCCTTCATCCTCAATTACCAAATGTCACAAATTGGCTTTTTCAAACCCCTGAATCCAGAAATAATTGTGGCAAATTTTTTTAGCAGAGAACAATTCTAAGAATGTTTCTAAAATGTCTACACAAACTTTAATTAATTTATTTATTTATTTATTAGTTCTGTGGCTCTAAATACATGTGACAGGAGCTGCCTCCCTGGTAAAAGTATTTAGGGTATCATGCCAAACTTCCCATGGACACACTTGAAAAGAGGTCTAATGATATGGCTACAGGATAATAAATGTTAGCATTTAAAGAACATTAATGCTACATAAAATGGAATGGGATTTTAAACTAATTTGCTACTTATAAGGCAGAACCTTGCCGAAGTTTGTTTTTTTCAATCATTTTTTTTAAAGTAGGAAAAAAAGAGCACAAGACCAGACTAAGGCTGCCTCATTCCGTAGCAATCTCTGATGTGAAAGAGGTGTTTTGCCATGGTCTATTGGACAGAATAAAGAACAATGCCCTCCCCAATGTCATTGTTCACTGATGTATTCAGTGATTGCTACTTTTTGATCAGGAACGTGTTCAATCATGTAGTAGGCAGAATTTCATCTCTCTGAATGAGCTGTTGAAGTGGCAGTTTTCCATTTAGCTCAATTCAGGAGCAAGTCTCACAAGCTTTCAAAGAATGATTAAAGTGGGTACAAAAAATCTGTGTACTGGAAAGTGATCTTTCTGCCCTTTTATGAAGTATTGGAAGAAGAGTCTACAAAGTAGGTAAACCGGTGTGAAAGTCATCTTGTGAGTCCCAGAATACACATACTGAAAACCCTAAACTGCTCTAAGGAAAGCTGATGTTGTTTAATCACTAGTCTAATTTGATAGACAGCCAGAGATATGCACTGATTAGGAAAAACTTCAAAACTTTGAAATTTCCCTCATTCTAAAACCTTGTGAATTATTAGTATCACATTTTGGGAAGTGTGCATGAGTATCAGATAAATTTTAACACACTTTTAATTTCCACATGCTAATTGGAGAACACTTCATTAAAAGAAAGATAAAAAATCTTTACCACAAACTTTCCTATTATCAAGTCAAACCTTCCTGTTTTGCTTTAAATTCCAGGCCTTGATTTGTCTTTCTAAACATAAATGCTAACTTCTTTCTGGGGGCAGCCATAAACCAATGTTACTTTGTATTTAATTATATATTTTTGTGTAAAATTATGAGAAATTTATATGTAGAAGTTTGACATACACATTTTTCTACACCTGAGTTGCATTAAGGTCTAAGTTGTCATTGAGATGCCCTACCTGGATGACTCATACATATACTGTTACTCATGCTTGGTTTCCATGATTACTGCTAGAAGAAGTAGCTTTTGCAAATGATCGAGAACGAAAAGTAGAAATACAGCATGGTTAGTAAAAAAAGGAACTAGATTTTTGACCTTCTAAAGTGATTTGGTCTGGATTCGTTGTGAAGAATTAGTGAAGACTGATACAGCTTTTTCTTTTATCTTACCTGGTTTTCTCCTCCCTAGTTAATTGGACACTCTGAGTAGAAATTTGGATGAAAGGATCTTAGAAAGAATCATTAACTCAAGCAAATTGGGTTTTTTTCCCCCTTAGTTAGTATATTCTACACTGAAATGAAAGTTTACCAAGCTGATAGTGCTGTGTGCACTCAATTGTCCTTAACTGACATGTGGGAAAGACTATGAGAAGAAAAATACAAATTCTATTCTAAAATGAGCTCCAACATTTTAAGATTTTTCTGAGGAAATGGGAGGAAGAAAGGGAGGTGTTGATGACTCATTCACCTTGTCCTTCCTTCACTCAAGTTTCCTGCTTGTGTTTCTAAATATGAAAGAAAAGTCTTGCAACTTTACGAACATTTTATTTGCAGTAAACACTGGTATATGAGCTTTAGAGGAGGTTGGTGATGTCTGGAAATGATGTACACTGTGTGCTACTGGATTCTGCACAGAGGTGCAGAGTCTGCAGACTGTATGTTGGGTTAATTTTGCTGCAGCCATCTATGCCACGGTCTGCAACTTAGCCTTTCTTTTTTTTGTACTGAAGGCCTCTTTTCCCTTTGAAATAATTATAACCAGAAGACAACATAATACCAAAGTACTTCTCCTGTTCTCTGAACAACTCTTAGTTCTGTACAAAAAAAAAAGTCATGTGAAAAATCAAGGTAGAGTTGATAAAGTTGAGAGTACACTAACAACTTGGATAGTGAACAGAGAATTTCTGCCTTCAGGAGTGCTTATATTTTTTCACGTCTTTCAGTTGTTTGTGTTATTAGGCAAAAAAACCCCACAACTTGGGACAGTACTCCACTTTCTTCCTCTTGTGCTCCCCAAAACTTCTCTGAGGGACTGGAAGCACCAAAGGCTCTCCCTTCCACAGATATCCTGGGGGCAAAGTTGGAGGTGGCTTGCTGCCTGACTGGGAGACAGAGGTAGCTGGTTCAGAAATAAGATGTTGTAGCCTTCTAGCCAAGAAAAATTGCCACAGCAATGACAATATCATGAATAGAATTTATGGACTATTATGTATTTATCCACTGCTATTGCTAAGCAGCGTGAGCAAGCGAACAAAACTCCCGTCAGCCACAGCATCTGCTAAGCTTTAAAGCACAACTTCAAAATTAGACCCTGTGTTTGCAAATCCAGTGCCATGCAAAAAATGCCATCTGGCCTAGATCTGTTTCACAGTGAATCGGTTTATTTTGTGAAACTGAGGAGAGACAGCCCAAAAAACCACAAGGCATTTGCAGTAGTTGACATAGACACAAGGATCAACCATTTCTGTGCCACAGGATAGTGGAAAACAACACACTAGATCACAACATGACTTCAGAACAATCTCAGCAAGAGGGAAGAAGAGGAATCCCTATTGGGCTTTTCTAAAGTTTTGACAAGGTATAAGGTTGCTTGAAGGGGAGACAGATTTCTATGGGCCATAATAAGATGAGACAGGGGTCCTAAAGTATCCTAAAACCCAGATGATTCAACTATGTACCAGAACAAATAAAGATAGAATATTTCTGGAATTAAATGTCTTTTGCAACACCTGCAAGCCAAATCAATTGCTTTGTGGTAGGAAAAGAATTTTCAGGCAGCACAAAAGTAATTTCTGATCCAAAACCACCTGGCAGCATCAAAAATCTGTCACAGTTGGTCAGTGATTATATCCTGGTGATAGGAAGAGCATTTGAAATATTGAACATGTATCCTTTATTTAATACTTTTTGAGGGACTTCATTCATATGCCAAGAGCCTATAAAATAATAATTATTCTAAACTACAGTTATGAAAGAAGGTCAGAAATTTAAAGTGCTGGTCAACTATTTGTCTGAATTCTGCATGCACAAGTGAGAAACCCCAGAGGGAGTATTCAAATATACAGACCCGAGGTCGAACATTAAAGGAGTGAAGAAATAATGTACAAGTTATCAGTTACACAGTATTTCAAACTTATCAAGTTTTTAACTGATAGTAGAGCACCGCCTGAGGAGACAGCCTGGAAACAACACTGAGACAAACATGGCGTTTTTCAAGTGAGGTCCTGAGAGGTACAGAAAGCAGCTGTGCTGAAAGGAGCAGCAGTGCCTGGCCATGCTCTCTGGAGTGGGACAAGTGGAGCTGCTCTGAGGGCGTGGTGGCTGTACAGCCTCACCCAAAGCTAATCCCATGCATCTTGAGGAAGCCTCTGCTGAGTAAACCTCACTGACCACTGCACTTTTTGGGGGCCTTAGCATTGTGATGGGAGGAAAATCCCATGCTAAAGGAAGACATTTTCAATTTTTACTCTCCAGAGAGAAAGTAGGATCTACCAGTCAGTCATTTCTGGATGTCTGAGTAGCCACTCCAGGCGCTCAATTCTGTGTTCCAGGCAAACAGACAAAACCCCTGTCAACAGCATGAGGTGAAGCCAGCACTAAATTAACTTGCACAATCTAAGATTTGCGAGAAATGAGGATTTCTTCAAAGCAGACCAGGCAGTAACCTCAGCAGAAATCATGAAGCAGATGCATGTCTCATTGGTGGGGGCAGAGCGTTCTGCAATGAAACAAGGGCTGTATTTGCAGGTTAGATACAAGTACCTGAGAACAGGCACTAGTCAGAGAGATTTGTGTACAGTGGTCCATCATGGGAAAAATTCCTTTCCTCAGCAGCTCCCCCCTTAATGTCAGGAATTTTTAAGTCATGCTAAGTTGTTTCTCACAAATCAGAAGTGAGATATGGAAACGGGGGGCTCATTTGTGATTTTTAGCTTGCCATGTTCCTGAGTTTCCATGTTCAAACAATGAACCACTGTGCTACTGCCCAGCTTCTGTGGTGTGCTGATAAAATAAATGGAAAAGTGGTTTATCAAAATCAAGAATCTAGCAACTGATGGAAAAAGAAAAAATAACAGGAAGGTGTCCAGAGCTTGAAATGTTTAGCCAGTGTCAGATACACAGATTGACTAGTCAGTAAACCAAATGATGAGTTAGTGCAGAAAGAAACTGTTGAGGAAGGAGATGAAAATGAGATGACTGAGAACCTGAAGTTCTTTCCTGAAGTGATTATTTTGATTTTAGTAATTTTATCTCTTCACATTTGTGAAGCACTGTCTCTGTTTATTCTTTGCTGAGCAGCAGCATCAGAGACAAAGGCCATGGCACAATATGTGCCAATACTACGCAGCAGGATCAGGAAGCCAGTGGATTCCTGGAGAATTCCCAGGCAAATGGCATTTGTGCTATACCTTGCTAATCTAATGTTGATGACTAGTGAGCTCCTGCCACAGAGCAGAGTCCTACTACTTACCTATATTATAATATACATATATTAAAAAGGAACACTTTGAAGTGGCACTTATTTTAGACTTCAAAAATTTACTAATAAAAAGAAGTTTTTTCCCAAGATTTATGTGGATTCTTATCTTCAGAGGTGTGCATACAGTTATTCAAGTTTAAGGTTGTGAAAGATTTGGGTCTTATTTTTAATATAATAAGTCTTGCTTATGGCAGTTTTATAAAATTTAAATAAGATATTTTATGAATTTTGCTATGTTAAAAATTATAATTTTTTGCTTTATAAATAAAAAATTCAAGTTGTGGAAGCAATTTTTTTTCACATTATTTTTATAAAGCTCAGACCTACCTCACATAATTTTAAATCAAGCAATTTAAAATCACTGATTCTAATCACTCCTGTACTGTTTTGAGTCTTTCAGGACAGAGAGGAACAAAAAGTAAGGGTTTTTATGAGTGAAATGTTTGAAAATGTTTATATGTGACTGCTTGGTGAGGAGCTCATAATTTATAACATTAAAGAGAGAGAAAAAATTTTGCAGTAGCGTTGTGGCAAAGCTTTTAAAGACAGAGCAGTCAGGGCATGTATAACTGCAGTTACTATAGTAACAGGATCTTAGTACTTATAAATGAATGTGGAGAATTTGGAGATGTACAATCTGACATAGCAGCACTGTGAAACTGGTCACATTCGTCACTTTTACCAAAAATTTGTGTTAGACTAGAGTGAAAAAAGCCCCATCTGCAGTGGGGTATGTGGAGGGGGTGAAAAGGATTATACCAGGGATTAATTATGCGTGTGTATGAGAAGATGGACATGGTTTAGAGAATGGATAACACAAATGGTCAGTGCCTTGGGGTGATTCCCTCAAACAGGACTCCCAGGTTAACGGATGGAATCAACAGACTCATAGATAGATTTTTTTATGAGACTCTAAATGGAGAGAAAACAACTCAGATACTCAAGTCATACTGAGAAAGAAAATTAGGGAGACATGGAAAACATTACTATTCTGAAGCTTGCACATAGATGTAGTTTGGATCCACATTAATCACCACTAGATTAATTTTAAAACAGAGGGAGTGTCCTTCTCCTCTGAACCATTTGTAGCCAAGGTTAGGTGAATAGGAGATTATTTTGGTTTGGTTTGGTTATTTTTTAAAGAGTAGAATTTGTTGCTTATATTTTCTCCCAGTAACATAAGGAGGAAAAAAAGCAGGATTTTTGGAGGTTGTCAGGTGTCATGTTTAGAAGATGTATTTAATAAGTGTTAGATAATAACAGACAGTAATGTGTAAAGTACACAACGAAGTTAGAAGTGTGAAGCTCTGATTGCCTAATAAAATCTTTATGATAAATGGTTGTTAGTTACTAAGTCTGCTGGATCTGGAGTCTTCTATAACCTTCTAAAGCAGGTTTGGGAACAGAAACCTGTTCTGTCCCAGATTTCCTTTTACTGCACAAACTTGAATGTACAACAGTTCCTCTGTGTAAAAGGGAGAAAACAGTAACACTAAACCACGGGGTGCTAAGGAAATAAATGTCATATAGATTCTGAGGTACTTCAGTGACATGCTCACATAACATGTTTAGAGTAGTTTAGGTGAACTTAAGGATACTGTACAATAAGTGTAGTTCTTGTTTTCTATGCCTTTGAAATGTTTCCTGTTAATGGAAACGTAACTGCACCTACCATAACGGCAAAGCAGTCTGTAATGTTATGGAAGGAGTGAAAGAAAATTAAATTCACTGATTTTTTGTGTTTAACAGGAATCTGCTGTAAAAGAGGATGAAAGAGGGTCATGTAAGGAAAGGCATGAATGTGTAGGGCATTATCTATTTTATAATCAATCTGCTGAACTTAATAAAAAGGGTTTCATCAAGTGGATTTGCATTTAGCATTCAATTAACAAGCGGTCACGTTTCAGAAACTTGTAGCTTTTCCTACTCCTTTCCCTCCTATCAGAGTTTCACAATATGAATGAAGTGTGTAAACTTTTCGCAATAAAATAGTACTTGAAAGCTCAGGGGGAGTTCCTCGTTCAGATTGGCTGCTGGGAATCTTCCTAAGGAGATGGATATTAATTACAGCAATATTGCAGTGATGCATCTCAGAGGAGGACACGAGCTGAGCTATTGCAATGACTTGCCACAGGTGACTAATTAAAGGCACATGTTAAATGGACAAGCTAATTCAAGTGCAGTGCACGTTGTTTTGGACATCTGAGCAGTGAAGTATGGTGTCTGGAGGCCGTTGGCTTTCCTTTCTCAGCCTCTCTTCCTGGAATTTCTCTGGCTATGGCATGCAGCCTGTCATTGGCGTTCGAGTGCTCATTGTGGACCGTGAAACTTGGACCCAAATAAAAAATTTGTTTCAGTAGATGGAACATTTTAGATATGCATTTACTAGAGGAAGTTTGAAGATTCACAAATCCTTGCCATGTAGTTAATATGAAAAAAAAGAAGAGGAAAAATATTCCCTTGCTCCCCATTTAGATAAGATCGAGGAAGGTTTAAAGTAGTAATAAAAAAACATTATGAGCTGCTGTATTCTGACAACACAGTCACTTAAACTTCAGTATGACCAGAATGAGAAGCCTGAGATAATAGGGATGGTATCTGTCACTATAAAGAAGGAATATGCTGACAATTTTATAGAATTCAGGTTGACCGCTTATCAGCTAATGAATGCAATGGGGATTTTAAACCAGCATTAAATTTATATAGATTGGTTAATTGAAGCTACTGTTGCTTGTTCATTAAAAATAACATACAGACTGTGCCCTCTGAGTATTCTAGGACGGGTCTTTCCAATTTTTCCTGTTCAAACTATTTCTCTGTGTATAAATAAAGCACATAATTATGACTTATGCTAAGTGGCTCAATTTTCAGTTATCTGGAAATCTCAGCTTTACTATCAGAAGGAAGATACATAAAGGTGATAGAGATCTGAGGCTTGGAAATCCAAGTAAGTATTTAAAAAATAGAATAAAAATGAAACCTTCTAATTAAAACAAACTATTTTTAAGGGCTTGGGAAGGATTCAGTCAATGTAGGGTCTGATCTAAGAGGCAATATCTTCTGTGTTATCTTTCTGAATGCCCTAGAAATTAATTCATCCTATGAATTTATTAAGATTTCAGATAATAATAAATACTCGAAGTCTAGGGGCTGCAATATTTAGTCATTCTGACAAAAATGTATCATAAGAAACATTAGAAATTAGACAGGCTATATACTAACACATATGTAAATTCATTATTAGAATAATAATTAAATATTACAGCATTAAAAAGTTGAACACAGTACAAATGGTTGGCCATCTTGACCAAGCTTCAAGGAAAAAAAGAAGGCAAGGGAAAACAACACATCTAGAAAACATTGAAAGAGTATTAATCAAAACGAAATATTTTGATTTTTTTGAGAGTTGGTTGTCCAAGAGGCTTAGGTACAGTTACTAGGACTACAGTAGATGTACTGATGTTCCTTCCAGCATCTGAGAAAGATGCCTTCAGCTCTGCTGACTGTCAGATTCAGAAGAACAGGGCAGGAACTGAGGTGTATTGCTTTTCCAAATGAAGTGACATGGAGTATTTGAAGATGGCTTTCTCTTAATCTTTCCTATTTAAAGTGTTCCACTTTGCAAAAATGATGAATTATTCATTGGACAAGAAAAACAGAGAAAGTAAGAACTCTGAACTGAAGCATCAATTATTCATACAAGTTTAGATCCCATGACTTTGAGTGGAGAGGTGAATAGTAGTCAAAAGTTTTTGATAAAAATTTTCTCAAGGATTACATTTTTCACATCTTTGTCCTAATTGCATATAGTATATGTGAAAATTATCTCATTATTTGGACAAAAAAAGGTAAGATCATATAGTAAAAATATACTTTGGTATTATAACTTTTTCCACTCCTTCCATATATGTGCTTTTTACTCTCTTTTATTCTTAGTAGTATTGAATTTTTCTATGCTAACTGCTCTTGTTTCCCAAATTTCTGTAGATCATTCAATAATTTGGTTTTTTTTCCCCCATTATGGACATTCTGTATGGCTGACTTTAAACAAAGCTTTGAATCTGAATTAAATCAAGACTTACAAAAAGTTTATTTACCAGGAGAAAAAGAAGAATGAAAATCATACACAGCTGATGATTTGATTTAGGTCTTCTGTCTCACAGACTCAGTGCAGTTTCAGAGCCTGCCAGAGCCCTATGGAGTATATTAGCCTGGAGATTATAAAACAGTCAGTATTTCCAGTAGGTCTCATTGTATAAATTTACTGTTTCCTTACACTGTGACTTAGTTATCAACCAAACTGTGATAAAAGGAGGGGAGTTTCAAATGACTAATGGTTTTTTTATGCAATCATTTGAACATGCACCATCTTGCTGAATGTGTTCTTTTAATACTGCTACAATGCTGTATGAATTAGAAAGGATTAAAAATGTATATAAATAAATGTTAGTAGTAGTAAGACATCTGTAGAATATTAATACATATTTTTAAGGTGCATTCCCAGTACAGTATGAATGTTAAATAGGTGACAATGGATACCTTTATAAAATATTTATCATGCACTCTGGTTTTAGTTATGCTGTAAGCTGCTCAAGAGCCATCAACAGAAAGTGAATAGAGTTATCAAGGTTACAGTCAGCTTTTGATAATGAAATGTGCAAGCTTAAAATTAAGTACTGAATGTGATAACAAAAAGTTGACAAGCTACAATTATGCAATAAACTGTAGTCTGATACAGAATAGCCCCCTGAGGTGTTCCATCTTGCTTTGAAATATGGCATAAGGAGCACTTCTATCAAATTTTCAGCCTTTGGAGTATAGCAAAATGAAATTGTATCCATCACAAATCCCCTAATGAGTCTTTGAGGAAACATATACAGTAAGTTTGAAAACAAAATTCTAAAAAAGGAGGAACTATTTCTGTTGTTAAATGGCTCATGGATGTCCTACATGTCATTGTGATACTGACATAACAATTTAAAATACAAAATTTTTCAGATATAAATTATTGTCTTTTCTTTATCCAAATTTTATAAGTTTTAGGTATCAGTTTTCTAACCCTGTAAAGCTTAATTCTTTTTGCTCTTCCAAACAAACAATACAAATTACAGCATAATTTGCTATTCTTAAGTCTTTCTTTCAGTTTTCCTTACTCAAAAGTGATAGGCTGCAAAGGAATTTCAGATATGAATATTAAAAGAACAGAGTTAAGATGAAAAGAAATGGTAATATCAGTTCATCTTTAATTAGGAGACAAAACTAGCTCTATTATACAGACATATATATGCATGTGTATGTATAATGTGTATAAAATTATGTGTATGTGGAAGGGTTACAAGGCATTGGAACAGGTGGCCCAGGGAAATGGTGGAGTCACCGTCCCTGCAAGAATTAAAAAAACATGTGGATGTGGCATTTGGGGACATGGTTTAAGTTGTGGACTTGGCAGTGCTGAGTTAATGGTTGGACTCGATGATTTTGGAGGTATTTTCCAAGTTAAACATTTCTATGATCACAGTTAAGGAAAAATACTGACAACAGAATTTACTCTGTGAGGTTTCTTCGTACTGTGCTGCTCTGGGTGCTGTGATGTAAATTCTGGGGTCTCTTGTGAACTTAAAATGTAATTGGTTTCTGGATATGATAAGGGATGGCTTGATAACATCAGAAACTGAATTTTTGCTTAAAGATTCTCAGATGGTCACTGTGGGGGAAACTCACCTACACTGTCCCAGTAATGAGCTCCAAGCTGAAGTAGGAAGGACCACTACTAAAAAAAAACCCAGTTGTCCACTTTTCCAAGTCCATTTAGCTTTTGACATTTCTACAGAAACCTCCATTACACTAGCAAAACAATTTGGAAATCACCAGCAGAGTCTGATGTGTATATTCTTGTCCTGAAGAAATATCACAAGTGTTAGAAATACTGTTACAAAATATTCAAAGGAGGTAAGTGTCCTAAATCTCTCTGAAATCCAGAATGATCTGGACATCTAATTTTCTTGGACTCTTGTAAAGCTTTGATGTCACTTCATATACAGCATCTTAGATAAGTTTTTCTTGTTTCCTGTTGTTACAAAGGAAAAGTCAGTGTTGCAGCACTGTTAAGATTGCCTTGTTTTTAAATCTCAATTTTTCTGTAAGGCTTGATGGCTATAAAATCCTAGGACGGGTACCATCTTTTCCTCTTTCTGTGGATACAATGGTAAAGTTTGTAGAGGAGCTGGACAGCCCAGCCCTTCTGCAGTAATCAGACCAGGAATTCATTTAGATGAAAATTGTTGGAGGATGGAGAGAACTTATGCATCAAGTATAGTTATCCCATTCTTTTATCTTCCAGGTATTTTTCTTGTAACTGTAAGAAGGTGGTTTCTGATGTTAATTGAACCTTTGTTTTGGCCCAGCAGGATTATTATTGTCTTCTTCCCTTATGTTCTCCTTGTATCTACAAATACAAGTAATTTTTAAAAAGAACATTTCTTTCTGGCTGTTTAATCCACCAACCTTATAATTGACACTGTAGGACTATAGTGTTACCCAAAGTACTAAAGGAAGCAATTCTCCGTGACTTTTGAATTTTCTCTCTCTTGTAATGATTTCATATTTCTTTCTCAGTAGCAATGTTTGTTTTTTTTTCACCTTAAATTATGCAGCTAGAAAAACTTAAAATAACAGTGAACTGTTAGGGATCTAGATCAAGATCTGGATTTATATCAACTGTTGTAAATTGTTAGAGCTCCATAGTTTTCAATGGATGTGCATCAACAGTCCTGACAGGGAGACTGTTTATGTTTGCTTAATGAGATGCACAACTTCACAGGAGGTGAGTCTCTTCTGCTCTGAATACTGTGGTTTTTTCCATCTTGTTGAAATGTTCATGAACGATACTGAATTAGAATTACGCAGTCTAAAAATGTACTTCTGTTGGTAATTGCCTGACATAGAAAAGACATCATAGAATTGCTTCCAGGTACTGTATTTCCAGGAGTATTTTAATATTCATATTAATTAGTAGTGAAGGACTTTCTTTAAAATATATATTTTAGTGTCTTGATTTTTAATAAATGTAGGTCAGTAGTCTGCCAGCCTTGAAAGGTAAATAGTGAGCTACAGTCGTATCCTATTAAACTCACACAGACAGGCCCCTACTGCTGCAGCAAAATCATATCAATTTTCTGATTGTTTTTATTGTTTATTTGTTCCAAAATGACCTTCAATAAGCATTGCTGTCCTTCCCATCTCCTCAAACAGAAAGAGGTCAGTAAAAACATGGCTGTCAAATATCTGTCAGAACAGATTTATTGTACTGCTTAAACCAGTTGAAGTAGATTTTTTTTCTCCTTCTCTCCTATAATCTGACCCAGGGGTTAAACTCTCAAGTATAGTATTTTTTTTTCTCTTTTTCTTTTTGACAACTTACATGAAACAAAACAGGTGTGAGTCAGATCTCTGGGGCACCGAATGTTTGAATGAGTATGAAGCTTCTTACTACTGACAAAACTGGCTTTAAAATTTACCTGGCTCCAGGTGTTTTTATCAGTTGATTAAAAAAACCAAGCAAACCTAAATCCCATTTTATCTCATGATTCAATTCTGTAACAAAACTGATGCTTCACACAGGATTCACTAAAATCACAACACATGCCTTGACCTGAATTTGCCATCCAGCCCGAGTGGGATAAACTTTGGGAGTTTTTTCTGCCCTTCCATCCCCTCCTCTGTAGAGGAAGCCTGGTGCTGAAACAAATCTCTTCCAGGTTAGCACTGGAAAATCTAACTAAAATCCCCACTCCTGTGTATAATTTTTTTCCTTTATAAAACTAGAATAGCATAGTGAAAGGGAAAGAAAAGGCTACTGAAACAACGTGGTCATGTTTACCATTAACTGAGATCTCCCGTCATTTTTTGTTAAACTTTGTTAAGCTATAATCATTAAGTGCTTATAAAATAGCACTCTTTTTGTGATGTAAATTTAATTGTAAATGTAAGTTATCCCTCGTTCCAAGCATACATTGCATTTAGTAACGCTAAAGACTGTCAATCTGCAGAAACTCTTGCAACAGTTACCTAATTTCAGGGCAAATGATAACACACGGGAAACACACCAGAGGTCATTAGTGCAGCTACCTGGGTATTATCTCAGCTGCCACAGGGCTGGCAATTTGCAGAAGTTGTTTTGCAGTGTGCTAAGCCTAGAAAAAGTATTTGCTAATGTGATCTTGAAAAGACTCATAATGGCAGGCAGCATCAAAAGTCTTATATTTAGAATACCTTTAGTATTCTTTAGAATGATTCTGAAATGCAAGGTCTGGATGGTGAGCTACTGTCAGTGAGAACTGCTTGATTTTCTTCACTGGTTTGCTCTTCCTCACCAGCTAGTGAATATCTAGCTCTGAGAGACCAATGTTTGGGTTATTTTGCTGATGGAAATGTTCCCAGTAAGTATGAAAACGATAATAGTGTCAGATGGCTAGATACTGGTCACAATATGGTTGGATTTCTGTGAACACGATCACCCTTTCCAACAAGCTTTTGGAAGAAGTGATAACTGCCCCCTTGTCCAGGGTGTTGAGTGCCTGGAAGGTTTCTGGAAATTTAAGAAAGTCTCAGCTGACAGTGCACTCCACAGTGCATATGTAACGCATCCCACTGTGCTGTAGTGTGCATTTCAAATGAAAGGGAACTTATAAAACACAGTTATAGAACATAAAAGAAAAGACGAAAACAGCAACATAGATGAGAAAGCAAATACTGACCACCTAAGACAACAAGGATTAGGCAGGATGCTTTACCCAACTCCTAATGGACAATGACTACAAGCAGTATGGGATGCTTTAGCGTTGTGTTTAGATGGGCTAGTGAGCCCTTAGAAAAATAATAAGCTATACCTGTTTCTGTGATTTTATAACAGACTTTGCATTTTAAAGAAATTAATCTCTGTGTTTCAGAAAGGCTGAAATGAAATCACAATGAGTCTACTACAGGGCCTACGCTCTGTTGGGTCTGCTGAGCAGGCTTTCCATACACCAGCTCACCTGGAACGAGGTGCAGTAGAGCTGCCAGAGCTCTGCAAAGGCTAATTTATCCTACCGAGAAGCAATAGGTTTTATTAGCTCAGGCATTTCTCGCTGCTGAAGCCGTTACACTTATTTGTGTTATCTGAACAACTACTGTTTCTGTCCTCCCAGGTCTGTGTACACTTCCCTGTGGGACACAGCTTAGGCATGTTGCAGGTTGTACTTTGTTGGGAATAAATTCACAAGTGATTGAATAACTAAATTTTCACAGGAGGAGGAGGAGGTCTGGAGACCTGACATGGTGGTACATGGCAGGGCCTTGGAAAAGACAGCAATGCAATTGGCCTGGAAACTATGACAGCCCCTGGACTCAAGGGCTCTCTTACTCCTGGGATTACATTTTCTTGAGCTGTACATATATGTAGTTTGCTCTCCCACTCCTGTCTTTCTTGCTCTAGCCATGTTGCAATGTTGGTGCCTACTAGAACAGTGAATCCTGTGTCTGATTATTCCCAGGACTTCTGTACAGCACCAACACTGACAACCTCTGCTCTTTTTTAAACAATTTTTATTATTTCTTCTTGAGTTGAAATGATAATTAAAATAATCTTGTTTGTAGGGATTAATGTTCACATGTTGAAGGACAAAATTTGTTTTATATAAACTATGTGGTATATTTGATACTGGTGTCAGAATAGCATTTTATTGGAGTGTCCTTCATGAAGTAATTTGGCACACTATGCAGCACATGAAAATTTAGTGAATATTTTTATAGTACATAGGACCAAAGTAAGAAAGGAGGCAGAGATTGTAAGATAGATGGAGCTGCACAAACAAAAGAATTACTATGAACTCTGGCAAAACAGGGTCAAGGGACAAACAAGGTCAGGTTTAGAGCAGAATTAATGGGCGAAGAGTAGATGGATCTGAGATCTGACTTACAGTGAAATGTATAACCAGCTGAACAAATCGAAAATTTTTACAGTGTTGTGTGTGTCAGCAACTTACTTTTGCAAATCTAAGAGCCATTCTGAGGCTCAAGAAACTCAAGGTAAATCCTCTGCTAGGCTAAATAGTGCAGCTCATTGATCGCAACGGGACTATTCCAGTGTACCCAGCTGATGATCTGACTTGCAGTTGTTCCTGGTGAAGGAATCATAGATGCTTTTATTCTACTGAAAATGTCAACAACTGGTCTCCCTCTGTTTCTTTCTCTCTATTTCTCTCTCTGTCTCACATATACACAATGATAGAGAAGGCTGTTCTACTGAACATTTTTCTATCATCTAATTTACACTGGAAGAGTAAGAGAATTGTCAGAAATCTGAAGTGTGAGAAAAACAGAACTAGATAGCTCCTAGCTGAATAATACCTGTGGCTCTTGGAAGAATCTCTGGCTAGAAACAAGGATACAGTCAGACCAAGGTCAGTCTAGTCAGGCACTTTGTGGTTGTGGTGGTGCTGGCAAACCTCTGCAGGAGCACAGGGTGGACTGGAGGCCTGAGCAAGCACACGGCAGTATGTTCTCTGAATATTCCTCTAGCTTTGAGTGATTTCTTACTTAGACATGTCCTGAAGCAAAGATCTTTGGTTTTGGTGGGACTTGTGGAATTTTTTTAGTCATTTTGTACATTGTTTTTCAACCCCTGTAGTCTTTCATCATTTGCTGACTTCTTTGGAAAGTAATTTGTAACTTAACTACTACATAACTTAAATACATGTAATACAAAGAAATATCTCACCATTCTACACTGTGTAAAGATGTTTGATCTGATCCCAGCCCTGTAGTTTTATTTGATTTCTTTCCCTCTCTCTCCCTTCCCCCTTTGTACTGGAAGAAGCAGTGAACAATCAATCTCTATTCACTGTCTCCTTTCCACTCACAATATTATAGAGACCTCTCTCTACCCAGCCTTCAGTTGTCTCTTTTTCAAACAGAAAACACTAATGTACTCAGTTGCTCCTTTTACAAAAGCAGTTCCATGCATCTGATCCACCCACCTGTAGCCTTTCCATCTCCACATTGTGCATTTTGAGAGAAAGTAGACTATGATTTATGCAGTGGCATAATAACATTGTCTGTTCTAGTCTTTATTAGTTCTCAATAATTTCTAACACTAAATTTGCTTTCTAACCACTGAGCACTGAGTTGATGTTTTCACAGAGATATTTATTGTAATATGAAAATCTCATTCCTACTTGACTGTCAGTTGAAGGACATAATGTTGGGCTAGTTTTTCTCCTGGCTGTATCATCTTCACTTACTTGCACAAATTTTGTCTGTGACTTCCTCACTAAGCAACTTTACTGCCCGAGGTCCTCTGCAGTCCTTCAGAAGCATTGGCTTGACATCCATCCATTGTTACACACAGTGTAATAATATCACTCTATTAGATGTATGTACCATCCTTTGGGAATAAAAATGATTTAATGGTAGCTCCATTATAGAAAAAAATGCTACCTGCTGACTGCTCTTTCTATGGGGAATTTTTCTGTTATTTGACTGGAAAACATTAATTTAAAATGAAATGAATGCTTTCCTGGATGCTATGATCCAGAAGCACGATACTCATTCCACAGGTGGTACAGGAAATTATATTTGAACTTACTGTTGACTTTAAAATATATTATGAAAGGTATGAATAATATTAAATTCCCATAAATTTTGTGAAATAGACTGGCAAACAACCCCTTTAAAGGAACATGAGAAGTTTGAACTCACTGTATATTATGCACCACGGAATCCACATTAAAGAAAAATTGAGGAATGCCCAAAACTTAGATGGAGTTTTTTTTATGTTGTTATTTTTTAATTTTAATGTTTTTCCCTTGGTGAATTTTCCAGTATTAAAAAAAAACACCCCAAACCCAGAACATCCAGTAAATTTGTTAATTTGGCTCTCATGTTAGGATCCTATATTCATTAGGGAGAGATAACTTCACAATGCTTTCCTTAGTTTTCCATGAAGCATAAATGCTCTGAAAAATCTTTCTCCATTCAATCCAACGCTTGTGAAACTGCTTGTTGCATTGGATATTTACAAAGTATAGAAAAGATGGAATGATTAAAATGAAGCATCTTTTAAAAGTGTTTCCGTAGTTAGTCATGAAAATGACAAATAAACTGCTACTACGTTGAAAGACACTGCAATAAAAAGTTTCTCCACCAGAAAATTTGCCAACCACATTCTGCAATAACTTTGGCAATAGTGGCCTTCTCTGCCCAAACAGCACAATTCTGGGAAAGTGCAAATATTTCCCTTGAGTGTCATCAGTGTCTGCGTTAAATATGGAGTATAGAGACAGGAAATATAAATTCTTTTTTTGTCTCAGGAAGAAGGAAGACTGCAGAAAATTGGAGATGTGGAGGATATTGTTATTAAATACCCCTGAAACCAATTTCCCTTGGAAGCATAAAAGGTTTCTATTTGATACATAACTCCAGTGCAGTGGCTCAGACACTCTGCTGCCTATGAGAACAGAGGAGGAGTAAGCATGGAAGCATCAAAGTCTATCAGAGAAGATAGAAGACACCACTGTGATTTTCAAGTTTTAGTAGTTACAGAGACTAAAAGACACACCAAAGTAATGTAGTGAGTCAAATGACACAGGTAGAACCAAGTTCTCTACATCTTTAGGTATCTGGAGCACTAAAATTTTGTGTCAGATTTCATAACCAATGGTGTCACTTTCTAATGTATTTTCATATGTTGTATTGACAATGTGCATTGAGTTTTCTGCTTTTACTTTTTTAGTAGCTAAAGATGAAGCAAGTTCAATCTGAGAAATTTGAATGAGGTCCCATGATAAATTTGGTTCCCAGCTCTGAGACACACAATTGATATTAAACGTTAGTGACAGGAGAATATCTTACAGATTTAAAAACCAAAGATAAACAATACAAGCTTTAATAAAAATTATGTGATTTCTGTTCTTTTCCAAAGCTCTTTGCTTTGTTTACCATCCAGTCCCTAAAGGTTTATAGCCCTGTTTATTAAGAAAAGGTCATGCTAATCCTCCCCACTCATCTCTCACCAAGCACAAGTGCTGTGCTGCAGTATGAGTGGTAGAAATATCCACCTTGCCTCAGCAGGCTTTTATTTGGCTTTCAAACTCCTAATCAAAACTGGCATTCTATCACCCCTACTGATTATATCTCTGTTAAAACCAATGTGCTTATGTCCTGTGTCGTTCAAGTGTTTACACCTATCCCAGCTCTAGCCCCAGTACTCGGGAATGAGCGTGGCTGTGCCAGTTACTGGAAGGATCAAAAGGCAGTAATGAACTGCACAGTTAAAGGAACTCATTATTTCAGAACCACATATGCCTGTAAATGTGTCGCACTTTGTGAAACACATGAAAAAGACAGAGATTAGAGAACTTGATAGAGAGAAATCCTATTAAAAACAGCTTGGAGCATTTAAGAAATGAGGACTGCATACAGCAAAACATGCTTCTACCTTCCAGTCCCTGTGGGGAACTCATCATCCACTCTGCTTTCTATCTACGCCAGTGGAAGTTTTTCTATCAACTTCAGTGAAACTTAGAACATTCCTTTACTCTAATCACTAGATTTTGTTTTCTTTTGAATAAACATTGACAATAATTAAGTTCCAGAAAAATTAGTTTAGAGTGGCTGACCTTAAAAGGCCTCTGACAGCTTAAGTGCATTGCTGTCAAGGTGAAAGATAGCCAAGAAAGTAGTGAAACATTTAGATACTATTATCAGAGATTTTCACTAAACAATATAGGCTGTCTATGTTTTAAAGGGACATCCTTTTTTTTTTTCTATATAACAACAGATGCTTTTCAAGGCTTTGACAACAAAATACAACAACCCTAACCAGCTCTTCTGTCTTCTCATCTCCTGTTAGGAAAGTTTAAGGTAAGAGTTCCCTTCAGGGAATTACCTATGTCAGCTGGCAAAACCTAAAAAAACCCCATAACCTAAAAACCATGGAGTTAAGGTCAAGCTGAAAAGAACTTATATTCACAGGAAGGACATCTAAGGGACTTTACTAGAATTTAAAATGTTTTTGGCTTTCTGCATCCCTTTTTGTTGACTGGAGAACCACAAGAGTACTGAGTATATAATTACCTCTAAACAAACAACCATGATTAAATCTGATGCTTTGACATACTGGTTTTATCTCTCTGAGAACTACAAATATTTTCTTGTAGTAGTTTTGCACTTAGAAGTCTGCAGATCCTGTGTAGAATGAATACCTGGATGCACTTGGTGTGCTTCTTAAATGTGCTGAGTCTAGGAAGATTCTATGTTCTGAGGTTCTGAGCCCAAGAAAGAATGAGGAATTGGTTATTGTTAGTATATTATTTTGAAATCAGGAGTTGTGGATGATTTGGGGCTTTCTTGAGCGTGGTTAAAGAAAACATAAATCAACAGATGTGGTGAATAAATTCTTAATGTACCATCAGGGTACAGGTGATTAAACATCCTGACAGGTTGGATGGATTACGTAGTTTCTGATTTTTGTGGGTGGTTCTGTATATGCTGTGAATTTGATTACTTGTCTATGCCTTTCTATAACCCAAGCTGAATTGAATCAGAGGAAGAGTTGATGGTGTTTTAAAGTTGTAGCCTGCTTCAGAAATCTTACTTTTTTTTTTTTCCCCCAAGTCATAGGAAAATTTCCTTTGCAGTGACTCACTGGTTACTTCATTCCTTGTGTTTTCTGAATCCAGTGTGTAGGAATATTCTTTCAGTTATTCCATGGCTAGAAGATGTATGTTCTACCTATGTACCTGCCACATTAATCATTAATGGTATGGTTAAAATGGATTAGTGCCTTGGGATATCACACAGACTGTTCTAAAATACATGTCAGAATTTAAAGTCCTGACAACTTTGCACACATTTGACTTATTATTCTATCAATTTTGAAAGAAAGAGCTCCACGAGTTCTTACAGAAATTACATTTCTTTTGTTTCATGCTATTGTTATTACAGACATACAGACCTGAATTTCTGACTGTTTCTGGATTAGGAAATTGGCAGGTTATTTAGCTCTTGGATCTGAACAAGAAGTAGCAGCACCCTCACAAGGTGCCTCACCCTTGACCTGAAGGAATACCTCTGGGATGATATAATCCACTTACTCATTCAGTTTTTGGAACTCAGTTTGAAAAAGCTGCTAATTAGCACTAAGAGCGATGGTGGTTTTTTTTGTCCTGGAATCCTCTCCTAATGAGATTTCCTTTCAACTTGCTACAGTGAAATGCCTGCATTAAAGTGTTCAGTCTATGCAGCAGCTTTGAACCTTCATTTTGAAAAAAACCTTTACTGAAGTGACAACTCCCCCCCCCCCCAAAAAAAAGGAAATTTTGAACACTAAGTGAAATGTTAATGAGATTTAGTGCAAATTAATTGATACAGATGAGATGAAGAGCTTAAAACCCCACTAATTTTGGTGAATATTTTATTAGTTTATTGGATGGAGGAGGGGTTACCCTATTCCTTTCAAAAAAAAAAAAAAAGTCTCTGGGATTCCTCTTTCCTGCTTCATGTGAGTTCTGTTTCCTGTAATATCAATTATACAGTGGTTGCTATTGAAGAACACCTATTATCATTTGTCTGCAAAGGAAAATAGCCCATAAATAGTTTGATGACCAGTATGTTGCAGTAGGTTTGCATAAAGCCCTCCAGGATCCCCCCAATATTGCAGCAGGACAACCTGCCCCATGGAAAGGATGTGTGGCCCTGCTTGTGCCACTCTTTTGATACAGTCAATGATTTTGTGTGTGAGGAAACCATGGAGGTTTGGTTTTGTGGTTCAAGTTCTCTGAGGTTTGCATATTTAGGGCTTTTGGCTACCTAGTGGAGTTGGAAATGAAAGGAGAGCTGGAGTTTGTTAGAAACAATATGAGAGAAGATTGATGCTTTACTTCTAACTTTTTCTAGTTTTTGAGGCTTAGGAACAGACCGTGTCCAATGTCTGTTTTCTTCATCATTAAACACTAACCTGGTTTAATAGTACTGACATAAAAGAACAAACCTCAGCCATTTGGTTCTTTTAATGGAATAAAATCCTTTACATGCATACCCAAATATGTTTCAGACTGAAAATCTGAGTGCTCTTATCCAACCATTGGAATCTTCATCAGTGATAAAGTAATTATAGCAACATATAATCATATTGTAGTTAGGGTTAACTGATGGTAGAAAAGAATATGTGAACTAGCAATCAGAAACAGAACATCTTTAAAACTTAAGTTGAATATACACATGTATTTTAATAAATATATGTTCAAGGATAGACAGAAAAGTTTCAACAAGTATCCAGAAACACAATGAAATTTGATATATGCCATTACAGAAGTAGCACTGTGTTAGAAATATGAACAGGTTAAGAAAACTGTTGATTAGTTCTTAGTTTAAGAAATCTGTTTATGGTTTTGGTGAAATTTTCGTGTTTGACCTTTCAAATCTCCTTTTCAGTTGTTTGAAAAACAGTTCAACCATGAAAAGAGGCACAAAAGGGGATGACATATTGACATAGAAAGATGTTGATCACTGAGTCTCAAGAATTTCCACACCTTATGTCAGCAAGTTCTCTAGAAAATTGTTTTTTTTTTTTTTCCCAAGTGCCGGGACTTCAAACAGAGTTTAGATCCAGACATACTGTCTTCTTTCCAGCCTATACAGCTCACCCCAAACGAGTACTCTGTGGGCTAAATTATGCTCTCAGCTACACTTGCACAACTTCACTTATTACAGATTTTGTCTGTAGTGACACCTGTGCAATTCCATCAGCCTTTCCATGCTGCTGGTCACTGTCACCAGGAGCAGCATCTGAAGCTGATGGGATTTCTCTGTTGCACTGTAGAATGACAGTTGCATGGTAACATTGTAGCTGGCAATTATGCATTAGATAATAAGAACTCATTTCAGTGACCAGAGTCTGGTTACTTTTGTGGTAGTTGTAGCTGAAGAAAAACATTGTTTATAAGTCACCAGATTCTGAAGCACTTACTCCAGCTAAGCAGTATCTTGCTCACCTTAGTGAGTTAAGGGTCCTCTTAATGTAAATATAGTGTTAGAATGTGGCCCAAAGTGGGTAGAAGTGATAGAATCCAGAGACACGCAGTACATGCATAATCTCACATGTATTCATTTCCAACAGACTACATTTAAAAGAGTGTAAACTCCAATTTAAAGGACACAAAATTAAGGTCCTTTTAAAGTAATTTATCCATGTTTCTGTAGCATATCTCTTTGGGGTACTTTCAACACTGGAAACTAAAAGGTTGATAATGGAATGGTTTATTTTGTGGCAGACGCGGACACAGGTGGAGAACAAGCAGTGCTTTGCTTGTTTTCATGACAAAGGAAACACAAGTATAGCAAGCAATGACACCCCTTCAGACAACACCTGCAGACTTCTGTTTCAGCAGCTTAAGCCAGAGTGAAAACTATTATGACAATTCTCTTCTGTGCTGGTAAAGGAACCCTAATAAGTCCCTAATCGCTCCTACCAGGATCCCATTGAAACAATGAACCTGTTTTGGAGTCTGGTTTCCATATATTCCTTTTCTTCACCCTAGTAACATTTTGCTTCCCCAGCCAGTGCTGCTGACTGTCATGCCTTCAGGCTGTCCAGCAACAGGCCTTTCTTGTTATGGGGAGAGAAATTGAAATTACAGGAACTGTATTCTCAAACAGCAATTTCTCTGAAAGTCAAGGTGAGGAGAGGATGCTCTCTGCTGAGAAAATCAGGCCCTAAGTGTAAAATTTGGAAAGCTATGAGCGATGAAAAGAGGGTCTGAAGCTTATTCAAGCACCGCTTCCATTACACTCTGGCTGTATTTTCTGGATGAGCTTGTGGCAGTGCTGAGTGATGAGTAGGCATTTTAGCATTCCCTGACAGAGCCCTGAAGGCTGTCATTGCTTTGACCTTCTTCAACGCCCTCAATCTGACATGTGTGCACCAGGCAATCACTTTAGAAGCCAGGAGAAAGGTAAATCAAGCATGATTCTGAATCGTTGCAAAAAGGATAATAATATTTACTAAAAGTAAATATCAAATAGAATCATGCAATCCCTAAAATAAGGCAAGTCTCTTAAAGGACAGAAACTGGGGTCATAACAGTTAGATATACCTGGAATTGAAATCATGCTCTCTGAAACAGACAAATAATTGTTGGGAAGTGAGTGACAGTGATGGGAATCCCTGGTTGAGCAAACATAACTCCACAAGTCATTTCAATTGTTTTATGATTAAATAATTGTGTGAAGAGCCAATGTTTTAATTGTATTATTGATCTTGAGAAATGTAGACACCATGAAATGTTTCTGCATACCTGTGGTCTATCCAAAAACCTGAGTTAGACATCAAGAGTCCATGACCTGCCCAGAAATTATGTTTCAGAAACATAATCCTAATTCAGAAATATATATCCTACATGCAATAGTAAAATGAGCAACTATCCTTCATTAACTCCTTTATTACTGATTAAAGGTACGTGTTGTGAAGTTAAAGCAATCCAAGACAGCAAGAAGAAAAAAGCATGAACAGAAAGATTTGTACCCTGCCAGTTTTGGACTGAATACTCCTACCTGGGCTCCAGAATAGCTTGTCTTCACAGCTTCCTAATGAGGTAGTATTTGACATGCTTTGTGAAAAATCAATCTTCTGGCAGATATTTCAGGAAAACTTGTATCACAGAAAATGTTGTGAGGATTCTGATAATTTATACTGCAATACTTTGAGTAATAATATAAACATGAATGAAATCTATGCTAGAAAACACAGTGTGTAAAACATGAAATACCTCTCATCAGATTGACAGACTGTCCCAGACTGCTGAAATAATCCTTCAAGCCCTGGATTTAGACTCTGGAATTCTTTACCTTTGCTGTCAGTCTTTTAGATAAATCACATCTCTTCACTTTGCCTTTCTTTTTGCCCTGAAAAATAAAGATAATTACACTGATTTATCAATGAGAAATGCTATAAAATGGTAGTTGTTTTACCCAGCAGTGTTTTCATTCATTCATTCGTTGCAGTGGAATTTGGTTCACATTTTTTACCAGAAGGAACAAAATATCAGCATCAGAATTAAACCAGAGCCAAAAAGAAACCAGTTCAACAAATACAGGCAAAATATTGCTGCAGGATAATCTTCTGGTACTTCCTATGTTAGGAGATATATCTTATTTTCCAGCTGAGAGGATCTTATCCAAAACCATGGAAGTATAGATAATTCTTTTCTTTGTTTCCACTGAGCAATGGGTCCAAAGTCACATTAAATAAGATGAATAGAATTCTGTTAGTGATGACTACCAGGGACTGATAATGGGAAAAACAGACAACTGTGTGGTCCTTGTGTGACAAGGAAAAGACAGAGGCCAACAATTTATTTATGGACACTCTTTCTCTACATAAAATATTCTTTATAACATGCAGTCCTGAGGCTGTCTATTAGACACGCATGAGATCTTTTGCATTATACTTTCATTTTGTAAACTTTATATGTACACGCCGGTAGTGGAGGGAAATTCCTTTAGGGATTCTAACCTACCCTTCATTGCTGACAGTTTTTCCTAGGGAGTTTTTTTCTTAGGGAGCTGAGAAATGCAGACCAGCGTATTCCTTCGGAGGAATCACAAGAGTCACTGAAGGACTGACTTTGCACCTATTTGTAACTTAAATGGACAAATCTGTTTGTGTAAACTGGGTAGAAAATTGTTGTCAGAAACTGCCTGACTTGCAACATTTCATGTCAAACAGTTAAAGGGCATAAAGGAAAAGACAAAACCAATAGTATTAATAGAACACCCTGAAGAAAGAAGGAAAACAATTTCACCAAATGAATTAATTAAGCGTATTAAACAATTGGATAGTCAAGGCAATTTCATCATATTCTTTATCACCTTATGTGCTGATTTAAAAAGAAAACCAAGTTGAAAAAAAAATGAATCCTTTTGCTCTCAATATTGTAAAAATCTTGGAAACACATAGAAAACTTCCCTGCTGTCCTCCATTATTAAGCTGTAGCATTGTTGGGAATAAAGCTGAAACCTTAAACCTCTAAGGAGAAACACCTGGAACATAAATCAAGCCATTTTCTCTAAGCCTGTGTGACCTTGGCAACATCCGTAAAAATAAGTAGTATTTTAATGCTTTCATATATATTATTTTTTATTAGATATGTCCAGTTATATATTCATATATATAACCTTTGTTCCTCTGGTTTTTGTTTGCCCTCTACTCACTCTGCAACCTAGTGGTAACATTTAAAATTTATATTTTTGGTTTGTCCCTTTTATTTTATTTTGTTTAGGTTTGTAATGTAGAAAATAATGGCAACTGATACTGCCTCAACAATTCCCTTGTGTTCTGAAGGCATGGCTAATAAAAAGTAGAGATGTAAATGTGACCACAATGAACTTTCTTAAAAGTCCTACAATTTATGGGGGAAAAAAATGGTGATGTTGCCTTTCTGCCCCCAACAAAAAAAAAAAAAAAAAAAAAAGAAAGGACAATAATCACAGTGTTTGGCTTGTGTGAGCATACAGCAAGAACCAGAAATCATTACTTATGCTGATACAGATCATTTACACAGTGTGTGATCTAACTCTACCTGCACACACTACATGTCTTTATCCATAATCTTTTTTTCTTGTTCAAAATCTCAAGGATTCTGGCTGACATGACACCTTTAAGAGCTTTATTAACTTTTTTTTGGTATCTTTTTGATTGCTGTATTGCTTTGATAGTACATCTAAGGGAAAAATAGTTTCACTGTTTTTAATTCAAGAAGTAGAAGGGAGGAACTGAAAACCTCTGGGTTTACTCCTGGGTTTTTCACTACTTTGAAGATCCTAGATTCTCCTTCGTAATACTATCAAGGTTAAAAAAAAGTTTGGAAAAAATGGATTCTCATGGGTATGTACCACATAGGTACTCCAAAGTACTGCTGCAAGAATTTCTGAAGATGAATTAGAGGACAATATTTAAGTTCTGTATTTAAACAGAAAGAGGTAAAGTGTTTAAGGAGAACTGAACAAGTTTTGAAGTGACTGATCAAAAGAGGGAAATGTACATGGCACTAATGCTGGGTCTGACAGCGTCAGATTGCTCATGCAGTGTTCATATCCATTCATCACTTTTTTCAATTGCTCTCAAAACCCCAAGGAAAGAAAAAGAATCTCTCTGAATAATTTAAAACAGTTCTCTTTTCACTCATCAGTCCTTTTGTTCTTGTGTGTATCTATAACCTCACACCAGTCATTTTAATTTATCTGTGGTTGTGATATAACTATCTGAATGTCTAAAGCAGTGGGAGAGCAAAATGGAAAGGAAGTATTTATAATGTTTTAAGGAAAAGCAAAAAAGAAGACAAAAAATCCTCTAATCTGCCTAGAGATTTACAAAGAAGCAAGTGATGCAAAGACTTCCTTTGCAAGAGATCCATTAATTTACCAGTCACTACCAACTAAAGAGGGCATCTAAAGAAGAATAAAAAGCGAATAGCTTTTTTATTTAGGACTACAATGTTTATAAGGTTGGGGGTTTTTTCCCTCCTTTGATTTCTCTCAGACTTCTAAAATGCCCCATTTCTGGAGACTCACCCAATATGATTAGCATCATCATTTGTATTACAAAGTACCTCAGAAGCCAGAAGTGAAATCAGCAGCCTTTTGTACCAGACACTGTATGAACCGTCCTTGCCTTGAAGAGCTTACCAACTAAAAAAGAACCTAAAAAGCAACTAAAGACACGAGAAAGTAAGCATTAGCTTTCTATAACAGGAACAGTGACAGAAAGACTAATTTAAAATGCCCAGGAAAGGCCCCAAATGCATGGAGAAACCAAACCACTTTCTGAGATCCAGCTCTTTGCTTTGACCAGAAGATTCTTTTTTTCTTTGAGGTGCTTTGTCACTCAATTTAAAACTTGCAGTAATTTCGAAAGAAATGTTATTAACTTTGGAACCAGACTGGCATCCATCCCATAGTAATCACTTCTGTAAATTCACAACAGAAAATGTGGCATCAGGAAAGGGTTTAGAAGGGGTACTAGTAGAAGAAATGGTATTTTGAGACAGGTAGTCTAATAACCCAAGAAAGGGCCATGTCCACGTCTCCTGGATTCTAATTCTGAGCACAAATATATTAACCACAAGAAAATCTTTCACAGAAAATACTTTGTGCATGTGGTTAATCTCCTTAATTCCATGTGATTTATAACAGCAGCACTTCTCAGTCTCAGAAACAGCAACTGAGGGACAAAGGCTCCTGCTTTTCATTTCAGCCTCTACTCCAGAGGCCAGGCACTGTGAGGAAATATGCAGAAACCTTTGCACATTGAAGTTGGGCATACGTTGAATTATGCCAGAAAATAAAAGAAGCGACAAAAGAGTTAAACAAAATGATTGTGAATTTAGTCAAGTTAAGCTGAGGCTTCAGACAGAAGGAATGAAGATCAAGAGAAGTGGTAATAAGAAAGAGAAGATGTTTTAATAAAAACAGAAGGTTAAGCCTAGGAGGCTGTTTAGCCTATTTCACAGGAAGTTGCAAGATCTACATCTCCATTGTTTGGAAAGGATCATGAATTTTATATTTTGGTATCATTAAGGTATTTTTAACAGTGTTTACACACCTTTGGTTTTACATACTGCAGCTTAAGACAGGGGTAGGGCCAGGCATAATCTGCTTTTTGCAGATCATGGAGAATATTACCCTTGGAAAACCTGAGGATCAAAGAAAGAAATCAAGGGGCCGCTTCTGCATATATATCAACAGAGGAACTCATTCTTTTAAGCAAATGAAAGAGGATCTATTTTACTCTTTTTTGGAAGCTTACTAATGAACTACAGAACAGATGTATCTTGGAGACTGTCATCAACCCCCTGAGTAGCAATGATTTGAAACAGTTTGTCATATGTACTTGATCCTGATTAAAATAAGACAAATTAACAAGTTTCACCTCTCTTGATGGAGAACAGATAACTGTCATTCAGTGGTTCTTCCATCACGGACCAATTCTTTCTTTTTTTTTTTTTTTTACTACCCAATAGGTTATTTAAAAAATTATCAATATTCAACAGTAGGATAAATGCAAACCCCTTCTCTGACACTTTAATGCTCTTCCTCAGCTGCAGGAAGGGCTCAGCCCTGAGGGCACTGATGAGCCTTGATTGCCCTTATTTCCCCCACCTGCTGCCCAAGGGCACAGCTCCATTTAAGCTCAGGTGTGAGGGTTCCTTCCTCTTACAGCAGTGCTGTAAGTCTGCCTGTTCTCCATCCTGCTCCTGTCGTTTTTGCTTGGGTCAGCCCTTGGATTCATTCAGCCCTGGCTCTGAATTCCTACTGTTCCTGAAGACCAAGGAATTGTCTGGAGCCTGCTGCTGTTGAGGACTGCTGGTCTGGCCAGGGCTCCCTGGGCTGCACCCACTGGTGAGTTCCCCTTTCCCTGGGGCAATCTCAGGGCATCTGTTCTGATTGGACATGGCCCAGAGTTTCATTGAGTAACACAGAACTTTTATTTATCTTCTAAGAAAACTTCCCTCCTCTTCTCTAGATAAAACAGAAATTAAGTATGTTAAGGCTATATATTTCTAAAGTGTCTGTATAGGAAGAAAGGGAGAGTCTTACATGACTTGTTGTCCAGGTAACAATATGAAATGTATTTCTAGTTGATAGCTGGAGCCCCCCTAGGGTTGTTGTTTTGTAAAAGTATTTTGTAAAGAATGGGACACGGATGTTTTGTAGTGAGATGGGGAGGGGATGAACCCTCAACAGCAGTGGAGGTGCATCCTCAGGGCACTGGGGGGATCACCTAAACCCTCACCTGCAAAGCTTAGTTTGCAAAGTCAGCCTCTGCTTACCTGTCAGACTCAAATATCTGTGGCAGCACTGGTTTGGCTGTTTAGCATTCAATTACTGCATATTATGAAATGGGGAAACTCTCCTTTTAAACATTTGTGCTATTAATTAACCGCAACAGGGAGGCACAAATATTTCTTTCTCACCCAGCTACCCACAAGATGGCTGGTGGTCTGTGTGCAGTCTGAAAGAGACTGAATAGGAAGAGACTCATTTAAATATGTTCTTTGTGAGAAATATAAGAATTATAAATTTACTAGGAATAAAATATTTTTTTACCTGCATTCTCCCTTTTGGTAGTAGATCCTATGGAGAAAAAATGTGATTTGCTAGTGTTTAGTAGGAGAACACCTAGCTCTTGATCTATGCCAAGCTAGCTTAGGTTTCAAACCATTAAAGAAACTTTTTTGTATTAGAAAATACTGATAGCCAACCAGACTAGTTAGATTAAAATAAGTCAATCTTACAACTGTGGTAATATGAACTGAGCAAGTGAACATGATGAAAATTATGTTGCTGTTACTTTGGTCCCCAAGTAGTCTTGTCTAAGGTATCTTATTTTTAGATATTGTCACAGATGTTTAAGTGGATGAGAAAAGGAAATTTCTGGAGATCAGAAGAGGAGAAGGTAATCTGTAAAATGTTTCAGTGTTAAATATAGTCACTTTGATGGCTGCCTAACTCTGCAGAAGGCTACTTGTTTCATGTGCTGATTTTGAATGACTGTTTTAAAAGACTATTCTCAAGGGAAACTATGGAAAGACTTACGGTGCAAGGATTGATGTGAGAAGGAAAATATCCCAGGACTTTTCAAAGCATTTCTTTACAAGTACATGCTATTAAAAACAGAAAAATTCAGGGCCCAATAGATTATTCCATAATTAGCTTTTATGATTCATTGACATTTCTAGGTTTCTTACCCTCATCTGAACATGGTGTCAGTATAAAATCCCTGTTTTGCTGTTTCAGTATCCTGGGAACCCTCTTTCTGATATAACTCTTAATTTTCTCTAAGGTCAGCAAAACTGCTTATTGATCCTTGGAATTCCATTCAGGAGAGCTTCTTTGTAGATTATGTCCTTTTAGGAAATCCTGTGACATTCTCTCAACTTCTCAAGCAAATCTGTGTTATGATGCTTTCAATTAGGAGTATTATAGGGTCAGGGTTGTTTTCTAATGGAGAAAAGATTGCTCCCATGAATACTAATTTTCACTACTTATTTCTTTGGGTTGTGAGTGTGCTAAAAATATTTTGAAAAATTCCTAAAGGTATGGTTGATAAGATTAATCTAAACCAAGCATTGTGAAGTAATATTAATGAAATTTAACAGCTGAAGGGGCAGAAATATTTCTTTGTTGAAGTATAGGAGTTTTGAGTTAGCCTTCATTGTGAGCTTGATTTTTTTACAATGCAAATCCATGTACTTTTAGAAAAATCTAAACTGTTGTATCTTCACTACCGCATAAAGACGTCCCTAGGGGAACATAACGTAGAACAGCTCAAAAACAGTGCATCAATAATCTAGATGACTTGCTCTTAACTTGTTCATGTAGTAATGGACCTGAAGGTTTGTCTCCCTGTCTGCAGAATAGGATAGAACACCTTTTCCTTGCTTTATCTCTTTGAAGCTGAAAATGCTTAATGCCCTTTAAGGAGAGGGAGAAAAAGAAAGCTTTTTATTTATTTTGGTACTAAACAGTTGCATTTTTTGAACAGCTAAGTGTAAGTTGACACTGCTACAGTTAATCTTTTACTCCATCTGTGTGTAATCACTTCACACGTGGGGCAATATTTACCAACTTTTTGGAATGAATCACATTTAAGCAACAACAAATGTATTGCAAGCAGAAGTTGGTGTCTGCCTCTTACCACAGCCTGAGAAATCACCAGCATTCTGTGGACTACCATGTGTCAACCATCAGTTCAGGTGTTTCAGGAAAATATTTCCATGTGTACTTTGTGGAATCCTATTAAGGAAATCATGTAATCAATTAATTTATGACTTGTGGGTTAGCACAAAATCTGAAACTCCATAGTGTTTAAAAGTGGGACCAACCTTCCCCTCTGTCTCTCCACAAAGTTCTCATTCCATTTTTTTGCAGGTGTACTTTCATATTTAAGGACACGCTATGTCTGTTGTTAATGCTTGTGCCATCAGACTTGTCATAAATTTAAAATTGGAATCTCTGGAGAGGTCACTTGGGATCCTGGAGGTGGTGTGGGTGTACGAGGCTGCATTGCCTCAACTCAAAGCACACGGAGTAGCAGCTCTTCTGCCCAAGGAGTCAAGCAGAGGCAGCAAAGCTCTGAGGGGACAGAAGCAGCAGTGATGTTTGGCTGTTTTAAGAAGCAAACAAACCAGCTGTGACCCAGTGTGCTGCTCTGCCTCTGAGCCCTGTAGGTGCCCTCTTTTGCCTTACTGCTTTGGTTTTGAAAGATTTGCCTTTCGCTTCATTCATAAACCAGTAAAGCACAGTGATTTTTAATCTTAATCCCGATCTTTCCTTGAAGGGACTAAGACAAAAAGTGAGCTTTCGTATGTTTAAGGTTGAAGGGGTTTTTTTAGTGATATATGAAATGGACAAACATTGTATGTTCTAGATGTAGAACAAAAAAAAATAGGAGCATTTGGTGGTTTAACTACAACTACCATCTTATTTCTGAGTAACTGTATAATAAGACTTTGTTTGCCTCATAGTGTTCTCCAAGCCCAGGATGACTTTTTCTTTTTAACTTAGATAGAAATCAAATTTTAAGATATAGTTCCTCTTGGGTGGCATTTGTAATGCAGTCTGATCTCCCTTCCCTGCGCATGTCAATGCATATTTTATGGAGCCTTATCTTAAAACTAGAGCCACTGCTACTCTGAAGTGAATATCATGCTCTTTTTAGCTATGGATAATTAAATATATTCAAAAGTTTCCTCTTTTTTCTGCACTAGTAATTGAGGTTTTTAAATTATTTGTGTGATAGTTATAATACCAGGCCCTGATATTATTAAACCTTTCATTTTAGGACATTAAAAAAAAATAGCAACTTCCATAAGAAATCTGATCTTCAACAGGGAATCTCATTAGTAGTACAAAGCAGAATTGCTGTTTACTCACTGACAGACAACTCTCTTTAACACACTTATTGGGAAAATTTAACTCTTCTGTAGCGTCCAGGACTTAAACCAATTTTGAAGACTTTTTTTTCTAAGCCTTTTCTATTGCTTTGTAAGGTTTTCTAGCACTGGGAAGAAATATGAGAGATGTAAAAACCATAAATCACACTTTGAGAATGAATTATGTCTGAGATGCTAAGAGTGGAAAAAGCAAATGAAAAAGGAATGTTTTTTTCTTCCATATTTCTTTCTCTCCCCAGTCCAGCAGCTCACATCAACCAGGTCTCTTTACTACAAATGTGCATTTAAGGAACTAATCTGTGGTAGGATGTTAGTCTGGCAATGGGAGTGGAGGACACAACCCTGAATTATAATGCTGGGCTTCAGGAGAGAAAATTTTTTTCTTGTTTGGGGTCTTAGCAAGGTCTTAGGGTGAACAGGACTGCAGAGGTTCCAGGAGAGCTGGGTAATCAAGGACAGCCTCCTTGGAGCACAAGGTCCTTGGTCATTGCAATGTGCAGGAGGTCGATCAATAAACAGGACGCTCCTGACTCAACTCAACTGTGAGAAGGAAGGACATGGAAGGAAGGAGCAGTGACAGGCTTCTTGGAGAAACATGGAGACATTTCCTAAGTGTACAAAGATGGAGTTGCAAAAATCCAAGATCATCTTGAGCTGAAACTATCAAGGGTTGTGAAGATCCACTAGGAAGCCTTATTTCACATGTGTTGATAGACTAGAAAAATTTGGGTCCCTCAGCTTAAGTGTGCAGGAGACCTAGAGATGAGACATGTAGAGAGTGGCAGGTTGAACAAAAAAAAAAAAATCAAATTTAGTGAAAATTTGAAAGAAACCTTTTGTTGTTTTCAAAACATCATGTTGTTCATTGTCAGACTGATAGAGGAGTATATAATGTCAGATTTCCTCAGTCCAGGGTTTTTTAACTGACTCAAAACATTGATTCAGGTCCATTCAAGGTGACACTCTTGTTCTCTGGGTTGGTTTGCTGCACTTACTTGTTGGCCTCGTATTTGAACCTGTTACTGCCTCCTATGAATTGGTGACAGTGTTCTAGCAGAATCACTTCAGCTGGGTGCACCAACAGCTCACAAGAAACGCTATCCAGTGAGTCATACTAAAATTCTATGGCATTGTTCTTTAGTTTAAGCCTGCATGCATTGCATCTATGAATATACCTGCACAGTTTCAAGTGCCCATTACCAAGCAATGGTATTCCAATGCCAGCAACAGCTCCTACTAAAAATCAGCTTCTTACCCTCACCAACTTTTCTTCTTCCCTGTACCCCCCCCATCCCTCCATGGGCTCCAAAAACCACAGAGTTCTGGAAAAGTGCTCTTCAAGAAGTTGCTACACTGGTAAATTTATGATTATACCACTGGTAATGTCACATTTTCAATCTCATTGTTGAACTGAAACCCAACAGCTTATCTGTATCTTACTGGGAAGTATCAATTTTGAGCTGTGATGCCCTCTTGGTTTACAAGTAATGTACAAATAAAGTTTCTTCAGCTTTCTCTTTAGGGAATCTCACAGAAGAATAAGGAATTTTACCTTCTATTTCCAGCCAAGTCAGGTTTCATTACATTCCTTTGGATCATGCAAGGAACTGCTGTGTCAAATGTTTTAAGACAACGTTGGAAATTAATACAGTAGGATGACCTCACTAAAAATTATAGTTTTCAATAAGTGTTTTCAACACTGACTAAAGATTAGTCCTCTCTGCTCTCTTCTGGTAACATGGCTGAGCAAGTCTTTCTATTTTGTGCCCTAGAAAAAGGCAGCTTTTTTTGCTTTGATGAGCCAAACTCTGGGGGCTGCAAATAGCAGTGGGGTTTCACCTCAGCAATGCAGATGTGTTCCAGTGGAGTTGGTTCTCAGCTTATGCACTTCAGAGGAAGGGTTTTTTTCCCAGTTGATCTCTCTACATGATGCAGAAGGACTGCATTGGGTGTGCTGTGCAGCACACACTTTTCAGTCAGATACTTCCTACATGCAACCCAAAGTTAAAGGTTGAGTGTACTGCTTTCTGTCCCAAAAGCACAGCTATTGCAGAGCTGGACTTGCAGCTTGGTGTGAGTGGCCAGATCCTGTGTATCCAGTTTAACACCTTTGCCTACCTGTATAACACTGTGGAGTAGGATAAAGCATACAGGAGTTGAACCAGTGGCAGGCATTACCTGATGGAGCAGTTCCTCTGCCTTTCTGTTGTAATTTAGAGCAGGCTTCAGGGAGGTTTTTTAATTATGCAGAGCATCTTTATGGTGTTTGGCTGCCTAGGTTGGAGGGGACTGAATTCTGGCATAGGCTCCCTTTCTCTCCTGTTCAACAGGTGTAGTACAGATACTGCTTATGGCTGAGATTCTGATCCTGAACTAATATTGAAATAATTTTTTTAATCAAGTGAGTGTGAAATTCAAAGTTAGTCTCAAATGTGTATTTATATGGCATAAGATTAAGGAATTGAGTGTTAATTTTGCATGGTGACAACTTTAAAATTATCTCTGAAGTAGAATGGGAAATATGTTAAGTGAGTCTCAGAGCTTTGCATATGGAAGGTGTAAGATCTGGTTTTATCACTTTTTACCTAAAATTTTAAAGATAGATTAGAATTTAAATGTGTTAGCAGAAAACCTGTAAGTTGTTTTACTGTAAAAATATTTAACTATATGGTTTTAAAAAAGGTTCAGCTTCTTGAACATGCACTCTTCAAATAAAAGCACTATGGAGCAGTAGGTAGTAGCTTAGTATGTAGCAAATAGTAAGGAAAAAAATTCCTCTTGAATTCCATCCACTTATCACTCCTCACAGCTGTGGCTGTAATTTCCTATAGTTAAGTGACTATAGGAAAATAATTCTTTGTCTTCGTGATTGCTAGCAAATGAGAAAATTCATGAAGTACTACAGGAAAATAGATGTATTTTCTGAGCCCTGGATCCACAACTCCATGTCCCAGTGAGATAGTTCCAGTCTGGAATGTTTAAAAGCTGCTTAGAGAGGTATATTTACTGTGGGGGTGGTGAGGCACTGGACCAGATTGCCCTGGAATTGTTTGAGGCCAGGCTGGATGGGGTCCTGAGCAATGAGAGGATCTTTAAGGTCCCCTCCAAGCCAAACTGTTCTCTCATTCCATGATATTGGGTCAAAGACTATGTGTAGCTTGCTGGGAGACTTCCTGTCTGTTGTAGCACCTACCCCTTGTGGGCACATTCAGACATGAACTTCTTGCACATTTTCAGGTCTTGGCCCATGAGTTCCCCCGTCTTTTCAGGGACCAACAGTCTGACTGTAGGTTAAGTACACTGCTATAGTCTTCTAATGATAGTATTGAGAGAGGAGAGTAGGAAGGACTGGTTGAACCTCTCCTAGACCAATAGAGAGTGATATATTCAGCCTTTCTGAGCGTAACTGCAGTTGTACAACTCTTTCTCACTAGTATGGTACAGATCAATCACATGGTATGGTACAGTCAAGAGATGACTGCAGATTGATTGCCAGAATTGAAGAAAATGTGAATATTTAATAATTTTTTGAGCTCTAGACATAATTCCTGCAGTGATGCTGGAGGAACCTAAATAGAGAATTTTACCCCTGTTACCAATGCTTGCAAATACTAGAAGAGATACTAGTCTTTACTGGATGCTGCTCTGCAACTCAGCCTGAAAAGAATTTTATTACGAAATATTTAGGTTTTTAAAAGAATACCTTTTTTTTTTTCACTCCTTAAGGGATTTGAATGGATATCTGACAACTGCTGAAACAGAAAGTAGAAATTGCAGAGGTGTCTGCTCTGTCTGGCAGGCTTCAAAAGGTAAGTAATGTTCTGTGAACTCTTTAATTTTCCTAAGCCACTAGAAAAAATTACTCTGAAAAATGTCACTGTGAAAAGTGCTACAGCTGTGACATAAGAACATTTGTAGCTAATGAGAAGATACATTCTGGAAAGCTGTCACAGGAAAATTGTGGAAGAAGATGAGGAAAAGGAGCATGCTCTTTAAGGAGTAGTGATCACAATTCAGATGTGAATCAAGAATTATTTGATGGAGGAAATTTAAGTTCTTGTTAGCAGGTAAAATAATCAAGTTGTTGTTGATTTGGTTGTTTAAGTTTCGAAGTCCTAGTGATGATAGGAATGAGTAGGGGAACTAACTTGGTAATGTACCTGTGTATCTTCTCACTTTCTATGATCTCTTCATAGAAGACATTATCTCTATTTGAAAGTGTTTAGGCTCAGAAATATTGTCATGTTTTGGAAATATGTTCCCCTCTCTCTGATTTCAGCCTGAGGGTGAACTTGTACATCTACAGACTCTAACTTCAACTAAATAATTGGTCCTTTGCCCATATAATGAATAAACCACAGCTGTCCTTTCAAGTCCATGGAACTTTCTTGTAAGTCCTGAACTCCACAAGCAAATTGATTTTCTTCCTCGTTCCTCTCACTGGAGTTGATCTCCCTGACTGCTTTTTTTAACTTCCTATGAATATGTCTGTTCTCACTTGCTTCCAAATTGTTTTGGCTGCATTCTACGTGGAAATAAATCACTTATATTATCCCCAGTAAATGAATTTAAAACTTTCAAAAAGGATTCTCCGTGGCTGATTTATGTTGGTTTAGCTATATTGATTTTAATTGTACCATTAAGATAGGTGTATGAATTTTGTACTGCCTCACCTAACCCAGGAATTACAAAACAAGAACGTCTTTTGTATACCAGTAAATGTGTTGGCCATACCTTTGGCTGCTTTACAGTTGATGTTCTAGTGTGAAATTGTCTGCAAATCATTTGAAATTTAGCATTCCTTTGCCCTGTGACTCTCTTAGCATTAGAGGAAATTTTTAAGAGTAAGGATGGGGGAAGTAGTGTTAGTTAAGCAACTGTTTTGCAGTATAATAATGAATATAGAGGTTCATCATAGAACTGATTTAGTTCACGAAAGCCTGATGTGTAAGCGACTCAGAAGTAGTTAATTATTTAATTTAAAAAATGATTCCCACTTATTTTGTGCTTTCTTGTAGAATATCAAAAATAGTGCCAAATAATACAAGATGGCAATCAGAAATATTAATATAATCTCACAATCAAACCTACCATATGATACATGGCTCAATGATTTTTTTCTGTGGATACAGTAGACAAGAAACAATGAAGGACAAAAATTAAGTACCATAGAACTTTTTACATTATGAACTACTTATTGACCTGCTGTTGTTGTCCATCCTTAGTGCTAGTGTCTTATTTCACTGCTGTGGTGTGTCAGTGGAAGAAACAAATCTGTACATTGACTTAAAATCTATGTTCTTTATGATGTGTTCAGTGGCACCAGATGATTTTTTCCACTCTCCCTTAGCACATTTTGCTAAGCAATGGAAAGACTTAAGCGCTCTGTTATTCCTGCTTTCTGTTCTACAACCAGCTCACAGGACTGAGTGCCCTTAGTGGAGAATCTTTGGTTCTCTCAGGTTACCTTTACTGTTTGTCTAGTTTTCTATTGACACTGAATATCTGTCACTCCAGCCTTTTCCTGAGCTTAGTTTCTTTTGTGCTCATTTTGCTAATGTAATTGCTTTATACTTTCTTTAGTTTCATAGATTACATATATCGAGATGCATCTTAAATCGTCACTATGTGCATTCTTACACACTGGAAAAAGTTACAGTCCTTTAAAACATAGTATTCTTTTTGTTACCAGGGAGACACTAGAACAAAATTGCACTCTTTGTACTTCCAATTTCTTTGCTAATTATTGTTAAAAGAAACTGGGAAGATAAAAAGCTTTGGGAATTTGCTGCTATTACTTTCATTTTATTTTAATGTAGTTTGATCCATGTTATTTGGTTGGTTCAGAATGCATTTATGTCATTAAGTTTCTTAGAGATTCACTGGTTACTATGGAGCTCTGAGGTTAATTGAGTAATCATTAGTAGCATGTATTGTCTGGTAAAAATGAATTAAAATTGATTGGAATCCAAATGAAACACACATTCCCTTTTTATCATATAAAAGGGTACAATGTGGTTCCTCTAATACAGAAATCTATCAAGTGACCATCTGGTTAGCCTGTAACATGGAGCATGCAGCAATATTTCTTCTTATTTTGAAAAATAAGCCACATGTTGGAACTAACTAGAATTTATTTGAAGCTCTGATCTACAGAGCTAACTCAGATTTATGACTGTTTGTTGCCCATTTGAAGTCAGTTGGTCCTAATTCTCCTAACAATGTTTTTTATGGTCTGAGAAGATTTTAGATTTCACTGGAAATAATAGAAAATCTTAATCACTGTAAAGCAGGCGATAATATTTTTATCATTTTGTCCAACTTTGCTTCTGTAATACCTTTCATGGCTATTTTGTGTACGTGAATTGCACTGAAAACCACAGTAAGAAAACACTGAAACTTTGTCAGAACAAGAAAATACTTACTGTATACATGGTTATAGTATCAAAGAATGGGTAGGGTTGGAAGGGACCACTGAAGGCCATCCAGTCCAACCTCCTGCTTCAAGCAGGGTTCCCTGGAGCACATAACTCAGAGGTTGTGTTTAGATGGCTTTTGAATATCTCCAGGGAAGAAGACTCTACAACCTCTCTATATGAGGTTCTAATTACAATTTTTAAAATTATAAAGGTCTGGGGTGCTCAATGTTATCCCTTCTGGACACAATCAGAAATAATTTTTTACATAGAATGGAATGATCTAAGTTTGAAAGGGCATTAATGAAAGTCAACCTGGATAATGCATAATACCGGCTCTTAGGGTGGTTTTTAGAAAATGTGAAAATCCTTGTAACAGGGACATGGAAAAGAGGTGGAGTGTACTGTCTGTCCATTATTGAGATGAGAAAACTTACTGCTCAGACACGTAATTCTCTGCACAGAAGTCTGTTGTTAGCTGTTACATCCTTCTGCTCTATTTTTCATGCCAGATTCAATGGCTGAAGTTTTAAGACAGTCAAATGTAGTATTCTCATAGACGCTAGTGTGTCTTTTGTAGTGGATTAAGTAGCCAGCAGCTTTTTATCCGTCATAGTTTCTAGCTGGAGAAAAATTATTTTTTGGTACTTTGTATATGGCAAGAATGGAGAGAAGCTGCTTTCTTCCACAAAAAGAGAATATTCCATATTGCAAAACAGCATTAAAACTAGAAGATAAAAGTATCTTCTACCATGCTGTGCTTTTTGCAATACATACTTGTTATTGTCACTGTTTCCTGGTCTTTGGTATAAACATACCTAAATAGTCTATGTGTCTACACATATACGCAAACATATTGCAAATATATTATTCCACATATATGTGTATGTAAGTATACTGTCAGCTATTACTGTTTTTTCCTTTCACTTTTATTAATGAAGAAGAGTTATTTTACTTTTAAACCACCAGATTAGATAAATGTCTGGTGGGCTAATCTAAATTCTATGGTATTCCATTAATTTTTTTTTTGTTGCTACTAAAAAATATTATTTTTGGGGACAATGTAAGTTATAAATAGCTCTTAACTAGGTATGGTTTGTATGAGGAATCATAAAAGAGTATGGAATGGCTGCTTTAGTGGAAATGATACAAATGCTTCTGTGGTGTGCAAGTTGCTGATTTAAAGCTGGAAGACAGCTTGATTTACTCTTGCCTGCGGGCTAGGAATAGCAGTAAGCTTATTTTGACTATAAATGGAAAAGGCATGACATAAAAGTCACCCAGTAAAACATTTTGCTTGTATCCATTGGAACTTATTTAGCTGCATAACTCTGGCAGTTCCTTTGAATATATCTTTCCATGTGTATGCTATCTCTGCCTGCGTTCTGTGCCACTACATTTCATCTGCACAGTTCTCTCATTTATCTTTTTCTTGTTCTCTTCCCTAAACCAGAGCTCTCAATCTATCCTGACAGTGTGTGGATGTAAAAATTACAAGAAATGACCCACACTAGACAAGTTTATCACAGTTCTTTCTGACTGAGTCATGAGGAAGGTTCTTATTTTGATTCACCTGCTAGACCTTCTGTCTATTGATTTATGTGTAGCAGGGAAAGTTAAGTTACCCAAAATGAAGTGTTTGATTCTTAGGTTTAAGTAAGGGAAAGGAGGAATGCGTTTTTGACATTCTCTAGCTAAAGTTGGTGTACTACTTCATTCTAGAGCTCTCAAATGCTTATTACAATTTTATGCTTTAGCAAACCCTGAGTAATTTCATTATGCAAAACTTCTTGTAAGATCCTGAGTGAGGGGAAGATCTTTGGACTGAACAATCAGAAACAAAGGAGTTGAAGGTTGGGCTAAGATTAAATGACCTACTTACAATTGCACTTACCTAGTGATAAAGGGTGGGAAATTAAGGCATGCTTCTTAAGATGGGGTCAGGTTAGCTAATCACAGCAGTTTCTCCTCTCTCCTTTTATTACAACTGCAAAGAAGTAATTGTTAATACATGGGCAGAGACATCAGTGAAAGCAGCCATTGACCTGAAGTGTGTCATGTTCTCTGTAGCCACAGTCAGCCCTTTGCTCACCAACTTGCTGCAGTGTTACCTAAACCAGACAAATGGTTCTGGTTGGTGTGGTTTAGCTATAAAGCATTTTGAAGCTAGATCATTAGGATTCAGTTTTCTTCTGGTTTATTCAAATTTCTACAGCTAATATAAGAGCTTTAGAGTGTGAAGTATGTCTCCATGCAGTCTGAATTGCATTATTGAAAAAAATTTGTTATCTAGTATGCTGTGTTGAATTGTCATGTGCATTCCAGGATTAGGCCTTCAGTGTCCTCTCCCTTGTCCTATCACTACAATGCTCTTGTAAAATTCTCTCTCCAGCTTTCTTGTAAGGCCCCCTTTAAATACAGGAAGGCTGCACAATGAGGTTTCCCTGGAGCCTTCCCTTCTCCAGGCTGAACAGCCCCAGCTCTCTCAGTCTCACAGGAGAGGTGCTCCAGCCCTCTTAGCTGGACTCGTGGCCTCCTCTGGACTCCAATAGGTTTGTGTCCTTCTAATGTTTGAGACCCCAGAGCTGGATACAGCTCTCCAGGCAGGGTCTCATGAGAATAGAGAGGGAGAATCACTTCTCTTGACCTGCTGGTCACAGGAATCTTCTGAGCTTTCCTATGACCTCATCATCACAGGATGAATGTATTCAAAATGAATGTTTATGACTGTCAAGCTGGCATGCCCATGCAAACTTTACTGTAAATGTTGCATGTACAAACAGTAGTACCTTTAGGTTTAACACCAGGCAACAAGGCAGTCTTGAAAGTATCTATCCATATAAAGTGTTTTGTTAGGGCTAAAAATTTATTCCTTCTGTGTGCTAAAGTTTCATTTCCATCCCTGTAAGGCCACACTTTAGAGGTTTTGAAAACCCTGTTTTAACTTCTTGTCAGTACTTGCATGAAAAAAGACATGATGTAAGTTCTTCCAGGTTGTGATCAGCATAGAGAAATGAGTTTTTAAAGACCGTTCATTTTCCTCATGTAGCCTAGGATGGTGGGATAATGCTGGTCATGGTTGTTCAGTTGAAATAATTTCTGTGATTATGTATAGGTTTGAAGTTGACATCACACTGAGATTAATAGTCTTTCAGGGGAATGACAGTTCAGGTGGATGGTACAGCATGAGTGTGAGTTTGGCTGCTGCTTCTGTTGTTTACCTGGATGAACCTTTTAAGGCTGAAGATAACATAGGTGAGAACAAGGGCACAAAAATAATATAGAAACACACTGTCCTGGTTGCAGCTGGGCTAGAGTTAACAGACTCTTAAGGACTGAGCCTGTAAGTGCTTACAGCTGAGAGCAGCACTTACTGCTGGGAGTAGTCCAATTGATTTCTGTGAAATAATAGAAATCAATGTGGCTACTCCCAGCTGTAAGCATTACAGGCCAGATTCTGAGCTACCCAAAACGGAAGACGCCAGCTTAGAATTTTAGCCAAACCTCAGTAATGAGTGTTGGTGTGCCCTATCTAGTCTTTCATGCACATTTTTGAAAGACTGATTGAATTTATTAATTTATTTTTGTAAAGTATGTATGGGGTTTTTTTTTAACCTGCGTTTTGTCCTGTGGGTTTTCCAAGAGAAACTGGAGCACATCACTGAAATGCCCTCAGTAGAGGGGGAATTAATTAAAGACTACTAAAATCTTAGCAGATAGTTCTGAGCATGCGGGGATGATACTAAAATTGCAACTAAACTTTTATTTTTATTCTTTCTTTCCTGAAACCCATCAGAACCCTGGCTTCTGAGAAATAACTAAACAGTAATTCACAGCAGCTTTCCAAACAAATTAACCTTTGAGTTGCTACCAGGCATGGAAATAGCCACCCCCAGAGGAGAATTTTTTGCAAGTAATGAGCTCAGGTAAACATTGTATGTTCTGCAGTACTGATCAGTAATCTTAACCCATGCTCAAAAGCGGATGTAATAGGTCTGTAAATCTTTTCATCTATGCCTGTCCACAAGAAGCAGAGCAATTATTTTACATGTGACAACTGATAGGTGCACATAGTCAGGACCACGTTATCACTGCCTCCTTTTCAGACACTTCGGCAGAATCACAATTACATCTATGCTTATCTCTTAAAAAACCCTAAAGTTTTAGCAGTCGCAATATGTTTCTCTAAAATCCAGATACCGAGATTCTCTAAAATTGGAGAGCAGTTCATAATTTTGACTTCATTGAATGAGATAGTGATGTATGTAGGAATGTATCAGATCTGAGAGGGGCCCACAGTTCCCTAACAGCAAGTCCAGTACTGTCTGACTCTTTGTATGTGCTCTCCTAGCACAGTATCTACACAGGGGTTGTACATAGCACCAAACTGAAAATGTAATAACTGCAGCTGTAATGTGCTTTTACAGGTTTGATTTTTCATTTTCGTACAAGAAAGGATAAAACCCAGACTGGAGGTTTGCAGCTGCACTTAGAATAAAAATACTGGTTTGTACTGAAGCATGAGGTTATTGATTGTAGAGCGAAAGGTTAAACCTGTAGCAATGACATGCTTGAATTAATGACACATTCAAGAATGCTGCTTCTAAATTAAGGGCATTCCATATCCTTCCCAGAAGAAATTGTTTTAAGGACACACAGGAGACCAGTGGCTCCATATTATCTTCTGATATTTCATGTTAGACTAACAGTCATTTGTTTTGTTAACTGCAAATCACGTAGCATGTTGGTGTCATAATCCAACTAACAGATGCACCTTTAAATAGTTCCAAGTGTAAACTTATTAGTAATAATTCTGAGTATTTTCAGATATGAGAACCAATAGCAGTATTCAGTTTGAACAGCAAATTGAAATAGCATTAAAAATAAATAATTTAAAAATTGAATATCTGTATAAAAATTGCATTTTTTAGTTTTTGTAAAACTGTTTTTACTTCATAGCAGAAATTCTTTGTGTATGTGAGAGTTAGTAGGTACAAACATGTACTCAGTTTTAGGAGTCTGAAGCTAACTGTCCACTACTGAAGTCCGCTTTTTGGAGTTGGTGAGTTTTAGGCACATGTTTGTGAATAGCTATGAACAGGGATACTTTTTACTTTTAAACCTGGAATACAAAGCTTTTGATGGGCATTGACAATAAATAGCTGTGATGTTACTCTGGTGTTTATCCTGTTTCCTAATGCCTTATTAAAAGATGGTGAATGATAAAAATTCAGCACGAGAGGTTCTACCCTTAAATAGTATGAGCAGTTATTTCCTGTGGTGGGTTTGAAGTACCAGTTTAACTTTTTACCTGAAGGAAATATTTTTTCTGGTTTTGCTGTGAGTTCACAGATACTGATGTCGGTGAGGAATGGGAAAGGGACACACCCACACACAAACTTAAGACTGATCTCTACATCATAACTAGTAGAAATAGTGTTTGTATTTAAAGTCAGTTTTGTAAGAAATATTCTCTGTTAAAGGTTAAGAGAATGGTTAACTGCTGAGAAATCAAATGCAGATATACTGTATATGGTGAACCTGTCACTGGAAAGACATTCATATCTGCTTCATGTACATGCCTATGCATTTATTGAAGGCAAAACAATACGCTTGACCCTTTAGTCATACAGAAAATGAGTTATATTGTTCATTAAAATCTAGTGTAGACTTTTAGAAGCAGAGGTTTTAGTAAAAAAATATAAGATACCCAAATCCTTGTAAAATTTGCTTGAATTTAATCAAGATTAGTTGCAATTCCTGCTAGAATTTGCGCTTGCTCTACTAAAGCAGAGAGTTATGGAGAACTTCAGAAAGTTGTGGAAATATATTTATCAGGAAGGTTTCGTGATAGATCCAGCATGACCTGTCCTGTAATCATTGAAAGAAATTAATTCAGAATGGCATGAATCTGAAATTCCCCATAGGGACTGAAATGTTGAATGAAGGACTTGGAACAAAGGGTTTGTTTAAAATGGAACATTTCAGTGCTGGCAGCTGTTTTAAGTGAGTTTGGCTGGTTACTCAGACGAAGCAAAAAGTACTGGAGAAATGATGTCATATATAAATGGTGATGAATAAGAAATATCTCTCTTGCATGGAATGATGAACTTGACCAAGAAAAGTTAAAGGACATCAGGAAGGCAGAGAGTTCTAAACACATAGTAGCTTTATGCTGCTAGTTTGTCTTACATCATCAACAACAAAAATACAGACTATTGAGATGAACAAAAATATTTGTGTTTTTCTTTAGTGTTCTCTCAAGTGCTTTGCATATCTCACAACACTCTTGATTACACTGAACAACAGACAACAAATAGATGTGGGAGGAACATAACTAATGCATCATTTTGTAGGGAAACGTTGTAAAACAAAGGCAGGAAATATTGTGGAATATAGCTTGAGTAAGGTTTGTTGTAGAAAGTGAAGATTTACTTAGATTTGGGAAATAAATACTGTTGAAGTAGTTGATGCAGTGACAACTTCAGAACACTTAAAATCTGACTACAGAGAGCTGACTGCTACAGGAAAAAAAATAAACCTAGCTCTCAGTGAACATGTGTTAAGGCTTTGTCCATCATGAAGGCAATCTTGCACCAAGTTCCCTCCAAAGTTGGTCTGTTTGGTTTATGATCAGTGAAATAACACTGATACATCCAGCCAGTAGTTCCTTCCCTAATAAAAAATGCACCCAAATTAGGATCTCGTCACAAAACGACAGCTGAAAGCTTTGGATTACTAGTAGAGAATGTACTTATTAGTTTTCCATGCTGAAAAAATTCTGGCTTTGGGAGGGTTTCTAAGAGATAAAATAGGAAATCACCTTGAAATCATAGTGCAGAAATCACTTCTAAATCAAAGCTGTTGATGTGAAGTAGAGCATTGGTTTAAATCCTGTTACTAGAGAATATTACCTTGAGAAAACCCTCTCAACAGACATTCAGCAGCACATTTGTGCATGTTTGCTGGAGACTTGATTTAATACCAGTTGTACAGTCTATATATTTCTCAGTCCATTTATGCAGCAATTCCTGCTTTCAAAGGACTATGCTGTTGCAACAAATTGTTTTCATTTCTCAGCTAAATCTAAATCTTTTGCAAAGCAAACAATCTCCATTTAGATATTTTTTTAGGGGTGTAATGGTACAAAGGGTTTGTTTTCTTTTCAAAGAATCACACTGACTTCTAGCTTCTTGCCTGGAAATTGGCAGGGTAAGTGGCCAACAACAAAAATCTGGTAATTTTTCTCAAGAAAGATGGAATGAGCTGATGGTCTAAATAAGTGACTGAGTGATACTTCTTAAAAAACGAAGATTAAAAGCAAAGAAAAAGCTATAGCAACTTTATGTTCTATTAAAAAGAGTATGTGTTTTTGACACATCTTACTTTCAGCTTAATAGTGAATGATGGTCCTTGAAAAGTATTGAGGTAATTAACAAAGTTCTCATGTAATCTCACATATAACTGAAGCATCTCAAATGTCTGGAAAGGTTTTTGTGGTGTGTCTCAGCTGTGAGTAGTGGTTTAGGAAAGTTTCACCAAGTTTTCATTCTGCCAGCTACCCTTTATGGTGCATTTTAATTGCATTGAGGTGCCAAGTAATTAAAATGAGCCTCCATAGCCTCTGGGTTGCCTGCTGTACAACAGTGGCATCACCTGAAACACCTGCTCTGGTTTCAAGTTTTCAGTGTTTTTGAAAGAATCTCTTAACTGAGCAGAACCCAAGTGACTTGGAAAGGATAAAAGGTTACTTTTAAAATGTACAGGTTTCTCTCTCATATTTTTTATAGAGTGTAGACTGTTGAATCTTAAGTGCCACTAGGGTAAAATTTGCAAAATACCTTGTGATTAATTGAAACAAAATAATATTCCTAGTCTAATTTAGTGGGTTTTTTCAAACAACTTGTACCCACATGCGAAACTAATTTTCCCAAATTATCTAGTTCAGATTCAATAATCTGGAAGTCTTGTATGATGCTGACCTATAAATGCCTGGAAGTCAGTACTCTGACTTCTGATGGAAATGTCACAAAATGATTTTGAGGCTGAGTTTAGGATCCAAATCTCATAAGTGTGTGTCTTTAGTGATCCAGAGATGTCCTTGTTTTATGTAGGTATTTCACCTAACATTTACCCACCTTATGAGCAGCTTTTCCTTCTCAGTGTTTACTTTGCTAGCCTAAATAAGCAAAGCTCTCCAGCTCCTCTTATGAGATATCTATTTCTCTGACCTGTTTCATGTTCCAGTCTGAATTCATAATCTTTGAGAAAAGTCATCCAAAAAATGTGTGATAGCTCAGATGAGGTCTCACTTGTATTTTGTAAAAACTATTTTTATTAGTTCATCACTGTGTTCTTTGCTTGAAAGACTGAAACATGGGAAGGATTGCACTTTTTTTCTGTGGCCCCATTATTTTGGGACTCTTATGTTGTGGTTATTATGGTTTTGTTTTGCTTTTCTTCAGCAATTCCTCTCAAGTTACTTACTGAAAACATTCTGGTTATTAGTCCTCAAGGCCATGACCTTGCACTTTGATTTAGTTACCTTTCTAACACTGCTTTCCTTGAAGTCATCTGGATTGTCTGCCATGATCTTGTGACCCATTAATTCCTCCCAAATTTGGGCCATCAAGAAGTCTTATGTGTATTTTTTGTTAATGACTCAAAACAATTTGAGAAATTAAGTAATTAAATTTGGAAAGTCCCTCCAGTTAATCCTCTTGCCATGCCCCCTTTAGCCAATTCTTTAATGAGATCTTCCCCAATATATGGTTTGTGCTGGTTTACAAAGCCAAAAGAGACCACATTGCATTTGCCTTGACACCTTGTCTGAGCATAATTCTACCCAACAAATGTGGTATTTATCTTCGGTAGATGATTTTTGTTGATTTTTTTTTTATTCATGCAACTCTGACCCTTCAAATGTTTCCTATTTACTTGTTATTGAGAGTCTGTTGGACCTGGAGACCAATTGCTTCATCCATTTTTTCAAAATGTTACAATTGTTTTTCACCAATATGGAATTGGTGTTACAGTTTGAGACCACTGTCACTCAGTGTGTGACACAACATTATTTTACTACAGTTTTCACTTTATCAACCTTTGCTTTTTTTATTCCCCCGTCTTACACTTAACCAATCTCCTCTACCAAAAACTGAGACCCACCTGATTTGCTTCCAAGTCAAACCTAGATTATCTTTCATCTCCATTCCACCCTCTTTTCTTAGGAGCAAGCTACAGCTTTTCCTGTTCTCAATTTCTTTATGAAAAGGAAAATGCTTTTTCTATTTGTAGTAGCATTTTTACAGGATATGACTCATCTAGATTTTTGGAGCTCTCAATTTATCCTTGTACTTTCTTGACTTAAGACAGAGTATTTTTTTTTCTTGTTGTGAAGTACTTTTCCAGTATTCCTTTGAAACTTTTATTACTTCTGTTTATGCTGTTCATCCACTTAGGTCTCACTTTTATTCACTTAGTGTTTCCAGGTCTCGAAGTATCCATTCCTAGATTATGTGGTTGAAGGAATATTTTTTTCTATATTTTTCTATATCACTAGACAAAAAGTAATGATTTTTTGCTTACTATTTGTAGCTGTTTTCCCATACTGAACATCTGCTAGGTTATCATACAACTGACACTAAATCCTTTTTAAACCATTGATGAGGTTTCTTTCTGTGCTTTAGTCTATCATATAATGCCAAAGGTAAAATTTCTCATTTAATCTTATTACTAGTGCCAGGGGATTAATGTCAGGTGGCACTTGTGGTGACAGTGAAAAGATTAAAAAATAATTCCATTAAACCTGTCTCCTGCATTTGATATTTGAACCGTTAATAAGAGGGATTACTTTCTTTGTAGGCTGTGGTAAAAATAAGCTCAGCATAATTGTCTTATGAACCAAAGGCCTCCTGACTTTTAATACATGAAAGATTGTGTTTCGTAAAGATCTCTGATTAAGACATTCATTGAGAGTTTAGTTGTATTAGGCTAATGGGAAAGATGAACATGAGTTCCCTCATTTTCTGATGGTGAACATTATAGGTTTTCTGAAGTACATAAACATAGCTATTATATAATTCCTCTACAACTTCCAGATTTCCATACAGTTTGGATTGTTATTTCTTCAGCCCAATTGATCAGAAGGGAGAAGTCGAAAATATAAATGGAAACAATTAAGGGAGACAAAATTATTTACCAAAAGAGTCCTACTGAATATTTTTCTTCTTTAGTAGGTGGCTACATTCTCATTTTTCCACTGCAAGAAAAAGCAGAGGTTTAAAGATGTCCAGCATCTCTGAGACATTACATATGGGTTTACAGCTGGGAGCAATTTATTGTTATTTCTGTATGTGGCAAATGAAGGAGAGGTATGGGGTCTGTGTAATGAAGAGGGCCTTAGATTCAGTCTGTTTTCCTCACATTTATGCTTCTAAAAGAGGAGTAGAAAGGTTCTCCTTTTTTTTTTTTTTTTTGAAGAGGTAGCCAGCACAGTAATGTTCTGTTCCTGCTCAGGTGTTGAATACTTTGCCTCTGATTTTGCTAAAAGTCTCTATCAGACTTGGTTTCTTGGTTTTCCTTCAGTTGATCTCAGACTCTAATTCACTGAGTCCTAAAGCAGAAGCCCAAGTGAATAGAGGAGTTCTCACGTTTCTATATTCTTTTGTTGTAATTAGTCATAAGATCTCTATTTAAAAATAAAGATACTCTGTGCTAATATAGCAATGACCAGTGAAATTAAGTACATACTGTTTGTGGAAGAATTTACACTTTCAAAAATCTCTTCTGTGGTAAAATTTTGGATCACAAATGATTAACAAATGGTGAACTGCAATTCTAAATATTTAGTAGTACATTATGTTTTGTCCTGAAAAAAATTCAACTCATAACAGGTTTTTGACTCATCATCAGAAGTTCTTTGAGAGTCCTTGTTTCTGAAGAAAGACTTAAATCAATAACAGAGTCAGCCCAAGGTTGAATACCAGGCTTCCTCCTTTCTTGCTGCAATGAAAATGTCATTTCATTGCTGCTTAGGAGAGACTAATGAACTGGCAGAGATATTAGTTTTACATCTTTTTTTTTTTAAGCTTTTGATGAAGAATGAGTAAAAAAAAAAGTTTTTTTCATGCAGTATAACACAGCAAAACTTGCAGCAAATAACTTTTATTTTTTTAATCCATCAGATTGTAGATAGTTTCTAAATAAGCATTTCAGCTACATTTTATCTCTCTTCTACCAGAACATCTGCTTCTCAGTTCTCAGTAGGTGTTTTGTTTACCATGCATTCTAGCCTGATTGCCTAGTCAAGAGTACCATTTACGTGACTGAAACTTAGACTAATGTGGTAATGAGGACAAATATCACAGACCTTTTATTGTTGGAGACTATTTGTTCTTGTTTTAAACCAAATGTCATTAATTTACATTTGCAGCTTCCTAAGTGACTGTTTTCTTGAATTATGCACTGTCTGCACTGTCTGAGTTTATTGGAAGGAATATTTGAGGAAATACTGGAGGAGGGGGATGAAACCCCCACCACATATTCAAACAATAAAATGGGGAAAAAAGGCAAAGGAAGGCAGTAGGAACCTCCATGTCCAGACAAGAGCAATTGAACCATGTGAGAGGATGAAAAAACTGTACAGAGCAGAAAAACACCCTGAATACAGGATAAGAAGGGCCAAAATATTTTGCTGTTGGACAATAGCTTGCATTAGTAAATGCAATTCTAAAAATGCAATCCTAAAATGCTTGCCTCCTCTGTGAGGAGAAATATACCATGGAGCTGATATGTTCAAACCGGTTTGATAATTTCAAACTTCATGGACTCTGTAAAACTAGTAACCTGTGCTTTTAGAAGTGCACTAAGAGGAAATGCATAATGGGTAAATTACTGCCTAATTCTGACTAGTGGATACAGAAGGGAATTCTATCATGCTGTACCTTGTTTCATGTTTGTGCCAGCTTAAAGTGCTGTGTGAAAGCGAGTGCAAGCAGATATTGTATGGGCTTGGTTGAAAACAAACCAAATAGAAAGAAATGAAAGTAAAAAGATGGTCATTCTCAGTTTTCCTAATAGGTTGTAAAGCTTGTGTCTTACTTTAGCAAGACACAAATGTCCGTTCAGGAGGGCGGGCCAGAAAAGAAGAGCCAAACTCCTCCCTCTACATTATTACAACTTTGAAATGGAGAGGCTTCAGGTGAAAGGTGTGTGGGAAAGGAAAATAACAGCTCTTTATTTACAAACCCGAATAAACAACAACGGTGCAACCAAAACTTTGAAAAAACAAAGTCCTAATTCCCCAGATGGGGGGGGTGGGAGGCCCATGGCAAACCGGGGGGCTTAGGGCGGGCTGTCCCCGGCGGCTCAATTAGTGCTCCCAGCCCCGTGAGCGATGGTGGCTCCGCGGCCAGCAAGGAAAGGGATTTTCCCTGCCAGTCCCAGGGCTGTGGTGCGGTCCTCGGGCAGGCAGCGGCTGCGGGAAGATGCTCTGATAACGCAACCCCACGGCCCGGGGCAGAAACCGCGCTCCGAGACGCTCGGCGGGGCTCTCCCAGTCGTTCATCCACAGCGGTGCCAGGCGGGGAGGGAGAAATAAAAATTGAGGGAAAAGGGGGTTGCGGCCGAACCCGAGAGTGGCTGCTGCTCTGTCGGTCGGTGCACAGCAAGTCCTACAGGCAACACAGGCGGGTCGAGGCGAGGCGCTGGCTGGTTTTACAGAGAAGCCTCCGCCACTCCCATGCCGCTCTGCTCCCTACCCCGCTTCTTCCTTCTTCCTGCCTCCCCCCATCCCGGAAAAAACGGGTGTGTCTGGGGGTCTTTTATGGTAGGTACACACCGTCCGGTAGTTGATATCGGGGAAAAAATTCCAACATCTCTTTTCAAACCTATAACAGCTCGTCTTTGAGGAAGGTTGCTGATGGTGTTTCTGATAATTGTTCATATCAAGCTTTTCAGAAATTTGAACAGCTCTCATTTAAACTAATCTTTTGTTCCAGAATTTTATACCTTCTTTAATTTTCAGTGTCAACATTTTGATGGCTGGTTTCTTATCCTTTTGTATTAACTTGGACACTGGCATTACTTGTTCTAGCTGTTCTTTGCTTCTCATGTTTTACCCTTCACTCTGACTTCTTTTTATAGAAAGTTATATGTTGTCATAACATCAGTCTTGATTTTACTGGGCTCTACAAACAGTACTACTTTGATGTAACTTGTGAAGTAGCTAATCCATTCCTTTGCTTATAGCAATTGGTTTTCTCAGTATGTATTCCAACTTGAAGTCATATTTTCGAGCACAGGAGACTCAAGCAATATTTCTGATGTCCAGAATTGCTGTTTGGACAATATCTCACCTCTGACTTATACAACAATATCGATCTTCCTTACCTCATCTGGAAATATTTTGTCTGATAAACTCAATATCCTTTTCCAAAGCAGACTTACACTGATGATTCATACTCACATAGACAGAGAAATATCCGTGATTTGCTGCAGATAAGCATCAGCTCTTTTTACAGAAATTTTCTCAATCCTGAAATGCATGCTGGTGCACTCTGTATTAATGCTACTTTATTCCATTTTCCATATACCAAATTGAGTTAGGCAATTAATCTCGATTTTTGGATTCTTTGTATCAGTAACACTTTATCAAAACCATTTTTATCAACACCCTTCTCTTCAGGGTACTATTAGTGTAAATATTTAATGACATTAGGTCCAAGCTGACCCCTGAATAATCTTTTTAACTGAAGTCCTTCAGGCTGAGCAGTTGACCTTTCAGTGCAACCTATTTCCCTTGTCCAGTTACCAGAGATCTTGGTTTTGTTAGGTGGAGTATGTTCTTAGCTTCATGCACTGGATTATGTGACGTCAAATTAAACCTAAGTGTCCAGTTAAGAATTTTACTAGAACTTAAGTCTACTTTGTCTGTGTTTCCAGTGTAAAACAATCAAGGTAACTGTGTTAATGTTTGGTGGAATAAGGAGAAGGTTAAGGTGAATTATGACAAAAGTATGGAACTACAGGTGGCAGTGATTACATAAATCTCAGTTTCATGCTCAAACAGCTGAAACTTTGATCTTCTGCTACTCCAGATCTGAGAAGCATGAGCCACCTGCACACTATAGCAAGGTGACCTGCTTAGTGGATGAAGAAAAGTCTGTGGATGTTGTCTACCCGAACTTCAGGAAAACCTTTGACATGATTTCTCACAGTATTCTCCTGGAGAAGCTGGCAGCTCACAGCTTGGACAGTGCACTGGTCACTGGATTAAGAACTGGCTGGATGGCTGGGCTCAGTGGTGGTGAGTGGAGTTACCTCCACAGGGTATCCAGTCACTTTTGGTGTCCCCCAGGGATCAGCCCTCTTTAATATCTTTTTCAGTGATGTGAATGAGGGGATTGAGTGCACCCTCAGCAAGTTTTCAGACCAGCACCAAACTGGGGTAGGAGTGTTGATCTGCTGGAGAGTAGGAAGGCTCTGCAGAGAGATCTGGACAGGCTGGATCGATGGACCGAGCTCAGCTGTGTGAAGTTTAACAGGGTGAAGTGCTGAATCCTGCACTTGGGTCACAGCAATCCTATGCAGCACTACAGGCTTGGGGAAGTGTGTCCAGGTGACCAAGACAGCCGATGGCATCCTGGCCTGTAACAGAAATGATGTGGCCAGCAGCACTAGGGAAGGACACATTTTCCTGTACTCAACACTGGTGAGGCCACACCTTGAATCTTGTGTCTCATTCTGGGCCCCTTGCTGCAAGAAAGATTTTGAGGTGCTCGAGTGAGTCTGGAGAAGGGCAATGAAGCTGGTGAAGGGTCTGGAGCACAAGTCTGAGGGAGCTGGGGGTGTTTAGCCTGGAGAAAAGGAGATTTAAGACCTTATTGCTCTCTACAACTCTCTGAAAGGAGGTTGTAGCCAGGTGGAGGTTGGTCTCTTCTCCCAGGCAACAATTGATAGAGTAAGAGGAAATGGCTGGAAATTTCCATCAGGGATTGGATATTAGGAGATAACCAATTTGGATTTGATATTAGGAGAAATAACTTGACAAAAAGAGTTGCCAGGCATTGGAACAGGTGGCCCAGGGAAGTGGTGGAGTCGCCATCCCTGGAGGTATTTAACAGACATGTAGTTGTGGCATTTGGGGACATGGTTTTAGTGCTGGCCCTGGAATTGTTAGGTAAATAGTTGGACTCAATGATCTTAGAGGTCTCTTCCAAACTAAATGATTCTATTCTGTTTTGTTCATATTTACAAGAGGTGTATTTCTGAGCTTTGTCAGCCAGGTTATTAAAAGTTCATATTTCTACAACACTAATAGAAGTTTATTTTCTAGATGTTGTGTAGTGTATTGATTACTCTGAAAGAGCTGTTATTTTTTTCATTACCTAGAGTTAGAAGGAAGTGATGTATAGAAATATTATTCACTAAGACTATCTTATAAGCTTAGACTTGTTTTTTACAGCTGATCTTTTCTTTGTTTTTAAGTCCATTGAGTTTGATAGCTTACACTTGCCCTCTCTTAGTGTTTGAATATGTTGTTGTTTTTCATATAAATAGAAATAGCTGATATGTTACTATAATTACATAACATGATAAAGAGAGAAGAAGACAGTTGGCAGGTAATAAGCCTTTCATAAGATCTGGTACCATAAGATTATCTAATTCTAGCCAGAAGTGTGTATGTGCACCAGGAAAGGTATGTGTTTGTGGAGTCACACTGAACCTGTGTTTGATTTGCTTGTATAAAGTTTAACTGAACTTACACTGTCACTCTCTGGGGTCTGCCAGACATTGGGGAATACCAAAAAAGAAGTGTGTTCACTGCAAAAGGACATGCTCCTAAGAATGTAAAAATCAAAAGAGCATCCATATTAAACCAGCTTTATCTAGCTAAACATCCCACATCTGGCTGTAGCCAAAAAGCAGTTGTAAAAGGAAAAGTACAAAAGGTAAGGCAAGGCAGTACCATGATGTCTTCCTGAAAAATTTTGTCATCAGACTCCATAATTTTGTGGACTGTTTTTCCTAATCCAGCAGCAATCAATTTGTTGCCTTTAGTTTGTTTGCTGAATGGAGGCTGTAGTCTCACTTGAAACATTCTGGCAGCACGAGATACTCTGAAATTCTCTTACGCATTTTCCTGCAGCAATCTCTCTTGCAATTCAGGAATTGACTTCCTAAACAAGCTGGTCTGCAAGGTATGATGAAACTAAAAACAGCTGCAAGAGAAATTCGACGTTAGCTCTCATAATCCTGTTTGTGTGGAGTTTCTTCAAAGTCTAATGTTGATCCCCACTGAGTGTTTTGTTGGGAAGATCTACAGGGGATAAAAATCAAGGGAAGGCATGATGAAAATCTCATGCAATGTAGGAAAATAGGTTTACAATACTATTCATAAATTCCAGTAGTTTCATGTTGTGAAGTTGAAACTCAGCAAAGATGGAAGCTGAGGTTTTATGGATACCCTTGATTCAAGCTTTCAGATCTTCCAGTTAGAAGATATAACAGCTATTCATTGCCACTATTCCTGCCAAGAGTCTGAACCTGGTTAATTTTCTTTTAATGTAAATTAATGATTTTCTTTTTATGTAACAAGGATCTACAAGGTTGAATTTCTATAAAGACACCTAATTTTAACTTAGGGAACTAAATTCCTAGTGATGCAGATAGCATTTTGACTTTTGAAAGAGCTGGCTACTTACTTACTTCATCTCCAAGTATGCCTCAATCTTTCCAGGTTTTGGGTAACTGAGGATAAAGCACTTTTTTAAAGTGCTCCAAGATTTTGGGGTGTTTAGTCTGTTGTTGGTAAAAAACCTGTTGGTTTAATGCCAGTATTCAAAATCAAAGCTGCTCCTGTTTCAAGACTGCATATGTATTCAGATGTTGATGCATCTGTGCTGCTTGCACATGTCAGTTAACTGATCCTCTCAGGGCTGCCAAACAGAGTGTAAGCACACTTCTGATTCTTTGGGGTGAAAAAACCGAAGTTTTGGGAAATTCTCACAAAGTAGTAGAGGCTCAGACAAGAGCAAGTCCAGGATTCAAATATGCTGGTTTCCAGTCTTCTGCTATAGGGTTGGACACAACAATATGCATTTTCCATGCCTGTGTCTGTTAAGAATGATTTGAAGGCTGACTTGTTAGTGTGTTTCTCTTATGTTTTCTTATATGCAAGTTTTAACACTTTGATTGGCAGAGATTCTCTAAGTTAAGAAACTTAAAAGCTGAGTAGGAAAGATTATACTGTTTCATGAATAACAAATGAAGTGTGACAAGGAAGCACAGCATTTTTTAAATTGCACGTAACTAATTTGATAATTACAGTCAGAAACAATGTTGCTAACTGAGTTTAAAATCCCCAAATAAATCTGGGATTTGCAACCAAAGTTTAATATGTGAAAGTGGTAAATACCCCACTGAGAAGAAAATCTGCAGTATGTGGCCGAGAATATAAGTAGGACTTACTTCCCAGCTTGTTTGGTATAGTTATTAGTAATTATGCAGCAGTTGACACCTAGAATCCATCCCAGAATAGTTTACTACTGTGCTGGTGTGGTGAGAAGGGAGAATAGCCTTTCCACTCAGTTTAGAATCTGATATAGGTAGAACCTGAAATAATTTTAAAATAAAGAAGATGGAACGAATAAGAAGAAAATAAAATGCTTTCTAACTCCACATTAATCTCAGTTTGATCCTGCTTCAGAATTGGTGAAGTCAACAGAGGAGCACCTAATCTTTCTCAACTTTCTCCTAGCTTATGAAATTGCATGGAGGGTCAGGTTTGCAGACAACACTACATTGCTTTAATGAATTTAACCTGATACTTGCAAATAAAGATACCAGAAGATCTCCTCAAGGCTCTAAAGTTCTATTTGTTTCTGAATTGATACAACACTGCATAGTGTGCTGAGAAACTTTCAATTTCTTTACTCTACTTTTACTGCAACTTTGTTCTTAGCCATCCTAAGCAAAGAATACTCACTCTTCCAGTAGCCTCAGCCTTCAGTTAAGTCATCCCTGCCTTTGCTAAGTAATTTCTAAAGGAAGTACTGACTTTTCTTACTTTTTGATTGTTAAGATACATACTTCTTTCAGAAACTTGCCTCTGTTGGAGGTCAGACTGTGAATGAATAATACAAAGCCTGCAGCAGTATAGGAACAGTATTACATCTTTCCATGTGGTAATTTAGGAGAGGAATCATGACCACTGTTGTTTGAGATTGCTATGATTCTACTTTACAATTTCACAACCTAATGAATTGTGTTTTCATTTAGATTCATCAGTTCCTCTGGTCCTTTCATATTTTCTCTCCTGCTGTCACCTTTGCTGTGGGAAAAACTTCCAGAAAGTGTCTGCAAAATTGTCATATTTACTGTTTAATAATTCTGTATCAAGATGTCTAAAACACTTGGACTTTTCTTAGTAAACTGGTGCACAGTGACTACAGCTTAGTACTTTAATAGCTGCTCTGCTGTTCTAGAACTACTTGTGTAATGTTTGTATTGTCAGGTTTTTTATTAACAAATGTTATATTGCCAAACTGTAAATCTCCTGTCTTTCACATTTGAATATGACCACATGTAGGTGTAGCCTATAGCTCAATTTATTAAAGTATTGTAGCATAATTGCAAGGGTTTCAAATAAATAGAAACGGAAACTTTGAAATATAGAAATACTAGATGAATCAAGTTGTGTGTACGTCATTGCTAGACTCCACAATTAAACTAATGGAAGCATGATTCTACTGCATATTAAATCTTCACTACTGAAGGAAAAGCTGTTATGAGAATGCTCAGAGAACAGCTACTTCAAGAGATATACAGAGAACAGACAGTGTAGGCAGGGTCTTCCTATGTGTTGGAAACCATGGCCAAGATAAATGTGGCTTTTCTGCACATAAGACTGACCTAAATTCATTGCCTTTCCATTCAGGGATTAGAAAAGGTTTTATACCTTGAAGTTTACTGATATTTCAAAACTAGAAACATGTTTATGTGATAGGAACGCTAATTTTATCAGACAATTGAAAGAGTTACATGACTTATATCAACTAAACCCAGTTTCTTTTCCAAAGCCAGATCCTAGGCAAAGCTGAATTTATTTTCTGGAACAGACTGAATAAAAGTTGTTAGTTTTGGTTCACACAAATTCATTGGTCTTACTTCACTTAAATTTCCTAATGACCTGCTTTTGACTTGAGAGAAAAAGAAAAAAATCTATGCTGATTTATTCTTTGTGAAGATTGGTATGGTGTTATAGCTCAAATGTGGATGCTGTCACCATCTTCTCAGTAAAAGTCAGACTTACAACCCTTTATTTCAAATATTTTAATTGCCAATAGTTAAGAATTTTTAAGTGATTTGGGGAGATTTTTATATTTAATCATTTGTTATAAGCTGTTAAGGTGATCAAATGAACACAGTGAAGAAATTGAAGAACACACTAAAATTAAACCTATATGGAGAACAATTATTTCTTGATTTTGGCAAGAGCAAAATGAATTTTCAAACTAATCAAGACTATGCAATCTGGGACTAGAGAAATGAGGGAAGGGATTTTCTTAAGCAGTATACTTAACAAAAGGTTAGAGAGTAGAAACAAATTCCAGAGCTGAACAAGAATGACTTTTATGATAGATCAACAAAAATTGCTGTTAATTAGGAAGAAGAGAAGCCCATGAAAACAACATTACTTTAATCCATTTTTATATTCAGAGTTATGGTGTTGTATTATAATAAATTTTCATTACAGTTTTATTGCTTTGCCAGTATACCTGTACTTCAGTTATCATTCCTTGCTACTGCATAGACTCTTAGCTGCTTTTATTCTGAAATTACCTCTTTAGTTTAACAATAGTAGCTAAAACAATCAAGGTAAAACTTTGAAGATTTTAAGTATGTGATGGCTTTAGTTTCTGAACCTTCCAATTCAATTTAAAAATCATTTTGTGGTGATTTTTCAATTATTTGTTCTGGTATATCATAAATATATGATCCAAATTCTAGATACGTAAAAAACTCATGCAGTAATGTTAAGAAAAGATCCCTTAATACAAGTGTGACTTACTATTTTCTGTGTAAGGTTCCCATTGTTTTCATTTAAGCCTGGATTATGGAGACGAAGCAGTTGAGGTAAAACAGCACAACTCACCTGGCAGATCTGAAAAGGTACAAGATGTTTCTGTCACTAGCAGAACTTTGCAGTGTTAAATAAGCAGTCCAGTCTGCCTGACTTTGTGTCAAGATATCCACTTTGCCCAAGCAAACAGCAAAATTTAAAGTAAGTTTAATATCATATTTACAAATCTTTTATGATTTCAGTAGGCTCAGAGGGAACATCAGGGACTAGTTTTGTTTTTCTCAGGGTTGTGTTTTCTGACATCGAACTCGAACATCTCAGTGCTACTTCATTACTGATCATGTTTTCATGTTTTCCCATGTGAAAGAGCATTCTTTCCAATTAAAAGAAGGTTCTGAAATTGTTATGGAACTTAAAACATTTTTGTGTGCTGCCAATGGTGCCTATATCTGAGGTCTCGTGTATTTTAAGATGAGAAACTACAAATGCAGAATGGGTACTTCAGGATGCCCACGAAAGAGAAGAGATTTATACAAGAGATGGCATTTGTGGTGTGCTCTTTGACTGCCCTGGGAGAGTGAGAAATGACCCCCGTAAATTTTTAAATAACCTTTTGTGGACCAGATGTGTAATTTTGTTACACCATTTACCAAATGACTCCCTTGGAGATCAGCAGTTATTTCCCAGGGCAGGTGAGGTAGAGAAGGGGAGAAATGGGTGTATTGAACCTCATGAGATTGTTTTTTGATTATTATTATTATTATTGATTACAGTCAAACAGGAGGCAGATCAGGAAAAAAAAAGGGAGAAAAAAGTAAGAAGATTAAGATGAGTATTATTTCTAGGTAAAGGCAGGGGAGGCAGAAAATGAAGTCTGTGACCCCTGGGTGCTGTGCAGAGGAGAGGTGGGATGGTGGATGATGCCGGAAGGGAGCAGACCATCTCCCCCCATGGCTCCCCTGGGTCTTTTTTTTTTTTTCTCTTTTTTTCTTTCCCTTTCTTTGAGAACTTTCTTTAAAAAAACAACACAAAAGTACAAGATACTTTCCCTTCCCATAACAAGTTCAACTTTTGCCTCTGAAACGTTGTGAGGTAATTCAACATTTTCTGTTACTGCTGCTCCCCTCCATCCTTTCATCCTGTTTAGCAAGCTTTGGATGGAAGCTAGATGCTTACATTCCTTAGAAAATGAAGCTTATGATCATAAAAAAAAAAATAAATCTTGGTAGCCTGTTAAGAAGTGTTTAAAGTAGCTTTAGTTTAGTGTTTAAAGTAGCTTTAATTCATGGTAAATATTCGGACCTTACCAAAGCTAAGCAGTGTTAAAATATTGACTTGATTGTATTTAACAACCTAATTTAAATTTTAATTCGCTAATTCTGAATCCTTGTGTTATTCATTATGATTATTTAAATAAAACAAAAGTTCAGGAGAACCTCAGGGCAGGTTGCTGCAGCTCGCTCTGTAATCCTGAGGCTGCTTGAAATGTGCACAATAGAGTCTAAAGCTACTTTAATTGGATCTGCAGCGTTAATCCTCTGGACGAGACACCCCAGCCAGCACCAGCATTGAAGATGGTGCTCTCCCTGTGTAACCCAGTGCTTTCTCCCTCTCCAGCAACCAGGTGTAGAGAAACTTGGTTGACAGTGTTTGTCCATAAATTTCAACTGTCTGGCAGATGGGGGCAGTTACCTCCTTGCCTTGTCCAAGCAGTTCTGCCATGTGCCACCATTTCCCTGTGGAAGAACAGCAGTGTTTGTCTGCAGTGAGAGCCCTGGACCAAGTGCTGGCAGGGGATGGTGGAGGATGAAAACAGCAGCATAACAGCAAAAAACACAGTTAGAAACTCCTGGGAAAAGCAAGAAACAAAATTATCTCTAAGGGTCTAAGGTGAGGGATCAAAAAAAAAAAAAAAGGTGTTTTTAAGGGACTGTGTAAAATGTGCCACAATTCTGGAAGACCCTGGACAAAACAGTTGTACAAGTATAAAGTGAGCATATCTGCTTACTCTCAATTTTGTTTCCATTCACTCTGCTCAGTATTGCTAATTTTCTCTCTTGAAAATGTTATGCTGTATTCTAATGCACCTTAGATTAAATAATGGAAGGGTCCATTGGTGGTCTTTGCCTCTTTTTATTCCAAAGAGAAAATAGGGCAATGCCGTTTGCAGAGCTTTGGTCTGGGACACTGTCCATTATTATGGGCAGTAGCAGCCTCTAATGTTATTTTACCTCTCAGCTGAGATAATATCTGTAGCACTCTGACATAGGAGGGAAAATGTGAAAGCCTATGATCCATGAGGACCTTGGAAATGTGTATATTTGATATCTTTTTTATTTTGAAGGGTACCTTTGCACACACACCCCTCTACTCCCCCTATCTCTGTGGTTTTTTGTGTCTATCAAACTTGGGTCTGTTTTCCATATCCCCATTTCTTTTTCTTTGTATTGAATGTATTTGTTGTACTGACGATTCTCATGCTTAATCTTTGCTAGGTTATCCTTTCAGGAAGCAGAAGCCTGTCTCAATCCTCAGTTTATTATTTTAGGGTTATTCTAATGGTCATACAGAGATCCTGAGCTGCTGATTTATTGCTTTCTCCTGCAAGCTCAGCTGTGATATATTTTTCTGCTCCCCCACATCCTGAACTGTGCTATGGTCACACTGGCCTCTACATCTCTCAACTCTACTGAGCAGCTGAAAGGATTTCCTGAAGACAGTCAGGTCATAAGCATCCCTGGGGAATTCCATTCTGGCAAATTAGATTGTCAGGGATAGAATACGTTGTGTGCCACTTCCTCTCTGCCAGTGAAATATTTGCAAACAAACTTTGATGCCTTTTTTTTTTTTTATGAGAGTAATTTTAGTCTCTAAATCTAATCCAGTGGGGCTTTTTTTTTTTAATTTCTAGTCAATATAGGCTTGCTTGTCCTCTTTTTTGCAAGTCTATTTAAAGACGAAGAAGGTCAATAATGGTTTGGGATGTGAGAATAAGTGTTTTAGATTAAAAAAAAAAAAAATCTCTAATTCAAATAGTGCTTGGGGATAGACTTCTGGCAGCACATGTTACTCCAAAGAGAATGTATACCATCATCTAGCTTTAGCGGTTGAATAGGTAGATTGACTATATTTCCTATGCAGTGAAAGGGATAATGTGTTGGAATGGCCATCATGCTTTGAAAGCCAATTTGGTTCTACAGTAAAATTATTAGAAACAGATATGTTCCACCTGCATCAAGTTTGTATGTACTGCCATATATGAATTTTAAGAATCCTTTTTTTTTTCTTAGCCAAACCAATGTAAATTAATTCCACTAAAGTTAACACAGTTGTATAGAATCCTACTCTTCAGAGATTCATGGCTGTGTTTTTGATACTTTCCTCTGTGCTGGTAATCTGTGTGTCTAGAAATCATATATTTTCTGTACCAAAGTTATGGGTGAACCTTTAAAAGCATCATACTTTCTTTAGAAAGTTTCTGATTAATTTAGATGTAACTGGTCAAAAATATTGCTTGCAAACTTTCTGAGTCAACACAACAATAAGGATAGTAGTTTATGAATGCTTAGATGTTAGTCCTATTGTGACTCAGAGAAAAGGAGTAGATATTGTTTAGCAAATTTTAAAATTTTTATAATTGGAATGTGTTTATAAACATGTAGTTTTCTGACATCTGTTCAATGGAACAATTTATTTTTGTAGTAAAATCTGCGTGTAATGCATGTGTGTAACAAAAGCTCATAGAAAGTGGTTCCCTATCTGCTTAAGTCAGCTATAAAAATGACCCAAAAACAATCAGCTCCACTGTCTTGGGCAGCCCTGAGCATGTTCTCTTCCAAGACTGCTCAGTTGCTTCTGTCATGTAGATTTAGTTGCTAAATCACAGTTCCTTCATGCGTGGATGCTTTGTTTGGTAAAGCAAATGAGATCTCAAACTGTAACCTTCCTGCTATTGCTCAACTCCTACATTTATCTGGAGTAGTTTTCCTTTCCTAAATCACCAGTTACTCAACCGTGTTCAGGTGATTACCTGGCTGGTCCTTGGTCTCTTTGAAGTGTATTCCACAGACAGTGCTACCCATTCTTGAGAATCCAGTGATCATTTACAGATCACCTTGCCCTTGTCTCTTGAGCTGTGTTGGTTATTTAAAGTTCAGCTCAGATTCAGTCACCAAAATGCATGGCCTAGTTTTCTAAGTAATCTGTTTGGTCTTGGTTTTATAACCTGGAGCCAAGTTTGTGAGACAACTCTCATGTGCTGGCCCACAATGTAAGCTTTCAGTAATCCTTAGGTTTTTTTTCCTGATGTGATAGAAAAGGGGGAAATAGTTGGTCTAAACTTAAGATGATATTGCATATTGAATTATTTTGATAATAAGCCTTCAGTTGGTGTCTGTTGGTGTCAGTGAGCTGTGAATTCTTCTGAAAATCTGACTGCAGATATTGGTGTTGTCTTTAATTCAAATGTGTAACGCCTCTGTTGAATTTGCTCCTGTTAGCTTCCACACTTAGCCAGAGGTGAACAATTGACTTGTGACAAATGACTTCACAATGAATCCCTTGACTGTTAAGGACGATTAAAAATTAGACTACTAAGTTGTAGAATGTTGTGCTAAAGTAAGAGCATGTCTTTCACAAGTGAATGGATGTATATAGGACAGTTTTCCTGGCAGTTTTTGTGTGACTGTGGGACATAGAGAAAATGTTTTCAGCTGTATACTGAAATGACTGGGACACTTCTGGTGCACTGGAAATCACAATTCGTTCATCTCAATATAATATCAAAAGCTGAATCAATCTTTGAGAAGCAGATCTATACGGTTCATGGCATGTGTGGGATTTGTTTCTCTTCAGAAATTGAAGTACCAGTCTATCACATATGAGGTCCCTTTATACCAGTTTGGTGTTTTTTTTGTCATGATAGAAACCATGATATGGACCGTGAACAGAAGTAAACATCAAGCTTAATTTTTGATTTTTAACGACTATTTTTAGTTACCTAATCTGCATAATTTAGTCTATATAGTTAGTCTTTTCAAGTGATGTAAGGATCACCGATGTGTTTCAAAGAAGGAGTGAGGTTTTATCTTCAAAAGTACTTGGACATTTACCACCTATTTTCCTATTTACTCGGTGAGGTTCAAGCTCCTGTTTATTGCCCATCCTGAAGTGACTTGCTCTGGAAAGTTTTTAGCAGAGCAATGACATCTATATCCAGGCAGTCCTGCCGTCTCTCTACTGCTCTTTCACCAAGACTCACAAGTAGAATCATTTTTCTATAAAACAATTGAGAAGTGGTTTCTATATAAAGAACCCAACTCATCTGTGTAGGAGTTGGGAAACTGTACTTGCATTTCACAGACTGATGGTACCTCTGTGTAGATCTGTGTTTTAGGAAGAAATTGCATATAAATCTAAAAGTCGCTCAGAAACCTCAAATGAATTAGGAAAGAGTCCAACTGTATATAACCATTTGCTGTGCAGTTAGATAGTCAGTTCTAATTATAAAATAATAACTTAATCCTATGCAGATCAGATTTGGCAGTTAATTTTCTTAGCACAAGACCAGACAAAAATTCAGCAAATCCATACAAATCAGTGTTCTTTTAAAGTAAGTAGTTTTTCACTACTTTAGGTAAAACTCCTTTAAATTCATTCTGGAGTTTTTAGTACCAGTATCTGACAGTTTTTCACCAGTACAGTTCAACTAGGTTTGGTATAAAATTCGTCCTTAACCTGTACCGTGTGGTACACAGTGATGTTAGAAGTGTTTTCCTTGGTGTGTTCCCTGAAGGTAACAGACTTTGTACTAATACGCTGATCTGGCAGTGCTGGGCTAATGGTTGGAATCAATGATCTTAGAGCTCTTTTCCAACCTAAATGTTTCTATGATTCTGTAATTAAAAGTATTTATATATATATTACATATACTATTTTTAGTAACCATTTTCATGGTAGAAGGCAGAACAGCCCAAATTTTTCATCCATGCCTGCTTTTCTTTTTTTCCCAGATGAAAAAAAGATGACCTTGTAGAGCTTTTCTTCTTGAAAAACAGTGACATTCTATAATACAGATAAAATGTTTACACAATATGACTTGCTTATCAAAAGCACAGGCATTTATGAACAGTAAGAATCTTAAGATCTCAGTTGCCTCTGGGTCTAAACCTTCTCAATAATTTTCTTCAACTTTTTCCCTTTCAGAAGCCCACCCGATGGCTATAAACTATTTTCTTTCCTTGATTCTAAAGGAATATTCATTATGCCTTGCATATTTCTGTTTACTGCCATGCCAGGCATTTTTTACCTTTAGAGGAAAGACATACTTTTTCTTGTTTGTTTAGCTCTTATACAAATATCAGAAAAATAGATAAAATGTTGCCTCCCATGTTCTTACACCCTTGAATTAAGATTTAGATTAGCTCACTAAATAATAAAGAGCTTAAGACATAATTTTCTGCCATAGATTCTTCCCAGTGTAATTTTATGTTTCATACTCTGTGGTGCAGGCTTGGTATAGTGGATATGGTTGAGATCAGTTTCCTGGGAAAACCTCTACATCAGGACCTTCTTCTTGATGTTTTGTCTCTAATTTTATTTAACTAGTGGAATTCTTAAAGTGATAGTCCCACTGAGACAAGTATTGTTCAGTCATGCAATAATGTTCTACTCTACAAGGAAGTGAGAATCTAACATTTTCTAGAAAGGTTTGAAAAGAGGTACCCTTTTCTCAGTTAGTTCCTGGTGGTAGAATTCTTAACTTCATCAGGTGCTTGGTTCCTGCAAGACACTTCTGCATCATCTCGTCCATAAAAATTACCAGGAGTTATGTCTCCACTGTAGAAGGTCTATTAAATTCTTTCTGTGTCATGAGGAAACACTATTACTTTGGAAGAAGTTTTATAACTTTTAAAAATTTATTTTGAACTATATTTTCTATACAAATTACAGTTTTCTGCAACAATTTCTATAAAATTCTATTAGTTTACTTCCTCTTTTCAGATATTTAAAAAAAAAAATATTCCCTCCCAGTACCAGTGTTTTCCTGTCAATAAGAATAAAAAATACACCTGCAATGAAATGAAAAGGCTACTGTTTATTTTGTTGGAAGTGTTTTAATCTGTAGTCTCCTTTTCTCAACTAGCTGACAGGCCATTCTTTACAGGCCAAAAAGCTTTTCTTACGAAGTCTAAGTGACTACTGTAGCTGTAGATATTTCAATATGAGGATCATTTACTGCAGAAGCCAAAAGTGAACCAGTCTGTAGAGGAGACAGAATTCCCGTTGTGCCACACTGTTAATCTTTGAGTCAACATTGGTTCAACAATAAAGAACAAATAGTTACTTGATGCATTATTACTGCCAAGGTTGCCATTCTGTGGAAAACCGTAGACTTTTTAGCATTCAAGTGCATCTATATTGGTTCATAGTATTAGTCAGACTTTGTGCAAGGGTTTGCATTCTGTTAACAAAGAACATGAATAAGAAAATGAAATTATGCTTTCCAATAACTATATAGAAGCACAGTAGTGAGTCTTTTTTTTTTAATTTCATAGTACCTACTTGGGCTGTTCCTTAAAATGTCATGTGGTTAAATAGTTGCATGTTTTTTCAGCTTAGGTGCGAACTCCTTTATGGATTCGAAGTGGGTTTGCAGTCTTTCATCAGTATTCTTGTTAATGATGTCAGGATTTCCAACACCTAGATAGGTAGCAGATTTTGCTTTTTATTGAATCATAAATATGCTTTTTTCAGTTATTCTCTTAGTGTTGTTCCAATAACTTAGGTGCCTGCTTGTTCACCCGTCTGTCCCACTTCCAGTCTCAGGTGCTATTTTTACATGAGCTTGAGAACTGCAGTGTGTTACTGTTACATCTTTTGACTGTCACTGTAGATTTCATTTATATTACTTGTCTAACAGAGGCTGAATAATTGCACAGATACCCTCTGAAAAGTTTAATTGGTGGCCATGTCTGTTAAAATAGTTGAAATCAGGGCACTAGAGTGTCCCCTGATATGTGACTTCATAAGACAGCAGGACTTAAACAGGAGCTATTTTTGTGACCAAGATATGCTTACTGCCAACTCTTCACACAGTTATCAGTGAAACGCTTTCAGCAAGTGAGTAACTTATCTATTGCAACTGATTATACACTTAAAAATAATTAGCAGGTAAAATTTTCACTGATTTTCAGTGAGAACATTTATGTCCAACTCCTGTGAGGTTTTGCATTTCCTACTGAGCTAAGGGGATACTGTGCAAGTTACTCCCTACAGAGAGATTTGCTCAGATTTCACAACTGTGCTGCTTATTTCTGATTTATTTGAAAAAAAATAGCTCTTGGTGTCCTTGATTTGCATATCAACCTTCTGCCCTGATAAACAAGTATGTGCAGTTCAGCTCTTCAGACTTCTCAGAGCCTCAGTCTTTATTTCTGTTTTACTTTGAATATGAGCAATTATTGCTCATAAAATAAGAAATAGAAGTGAAATACAATTACAGCCCCTCTTATGCTGCTCAAAATGCTGAATTTGAAAAATTAGTACCCCTGTGGAATAGAATATAAACCCAAGAATGTAAGGGAAGTGCAGGAGGGTAAAAATGTCTTTGCACATAATTTTGCATTACTATGCTTGCTTTGAATGCCTTTTTATGTCTTTGTTCTGGGTAGTTGTTTCCTTGTCGGATTCTGTCTGCCTGTTATGGCAAAGAGTATTGTCATTTGCTGGATACAGCTCTGAAGAGCAGGAGCCAAACACTTGAGTTCTGGTATTTAGTTATTTTGGGAATAGTAGTAATAAGTATAGACAGAAGAAGTAGTAGAATTTATCAGAGCTTATAAGAGGAAGGGAACCTTGTACAGAAGCTATAATAGAACAAATATTTTTTTTTTTGTAAATAAGTTAGATTGTATGAACTAACTAATAGTCAGTAGTTTCTAGCAAAGATTAATCTAAGATTAAAAATTGTCTACTCAACAAAAAAAAAAAGGAAATCAGTAGGCTTTAAACCCCCTCTATAATTTATATAGCTTCCTCAGGTAAAAATATTCAGGAGTTTTCTTTAGGAATAGTTTTGTTGAAATGTCTTTGAGAAACCCACACAATTTGTGATTATTTTAAAGCTATTCACATACAAATTACGTTACTTAAATTCTCGTTTAAAATTAGATCTTGTGTTAAAGCAAACTTTTACTTCGTATATACATCATCTATATCACTTCTAGAAATTTTTCTGTTGCAATAAACATCAGGATGTCAACTTGCTGTTTCCCTGAAATCAACTTTGAAATGTTAGAATTTCCTTAAGGACAGAGATACTGGGGTTTTAAACAAGGTTTTCATATCTCTGTGTGCATTTCCTCCCCCATATATTATGTGATGAAGTAAATGATAAAAATTTGTAGTAAATCACAATTTGTGAGAATTGCCATCTTAAAATTAGTGTTTAAACATGAACATTTTGACTACTGTGTGTATTTCAGCATCTCCAAATCAAATAGAGGTTGTGAAGTTTTATAAACCCAGCTGCAGACACTTATGACATACCTGACTTTTAAAACTTTCATTTTAGTCTTGCTCCGTTTCATTCTAATATTTTACTCTTAAAATTCACTAATTTTGAAATACTTAGATATAAAAATTCAAATGCCCACGATGAACTTTTAAATTTCTTAAGAAACACATAACAGAAAATGTTGTATAAATTGTCTAGAAAATGACACTAGTGTAGTTGTAATAACATGATAGGCCTTTGGAAATAGTCTGAGTTCTGTTGCCTGAGAGAGAAGAACAAAAAAACGCAGGAAATGTGAGCTGGTCTTGAAGACAGAGGTTTTTTTGGTAGAAAATTCTGGTGGCTATAGGATGATAAATGATTTCTGTCTGTCTCCTGATATACGCTTATCTCCAGTTTTACAGAAAAATCTTGACTCTAGGAACAAGTAGAAAAAACTCGGTATTTGAAGTCTAGGCAAGGGACAGGAATAGCTGAATGTTGATTTGCATTGCTTGTTAAGCACTCTTGATATGCTTGCCCTAAAGCTAAAGCAAACTTCCACTGACACTAATAGTATTTGGTCAGTAATAGTCTACAAGATAAAAGGTGCTGAGTACAAGCCATCGTTGTTTGCTGTTATTTAAATCGGTTCCTGACGTTGTGCAGACCTGGTACTTTTACAGGGCTCTTGTGCAAACAGCATCATTAAAGCCATTAACAGCTCTCCCAGGAATAAGTAGCTAATCTTTCAGAAAATGACAAATTGTCATGAATATGTTTCATGACAAATGTGTTCTTTTTCTAAGCTGGATCTACAGCTTACCAGAAAGTGAGGTGGCTTTTTCAGGAATATGTTGTAAAATATCAAAAGAAAAAAAGAAACCCTTGTCTTCCCTCCATAGGAATCACTTAGATTTTTACCAGCTGGTATCTCTTCATGCTCAGCATTCAGTGTGTTTTGACTCTTAGTGTATCATAGATACAATTAGTGTCTTTTTGTGTAGAGAAGTGTAGGAGAATTTTTTCTTAAACTTGGCACCATCCAGCTCAGGAACTTGTTTCAGTGACAGCCAGTTGTTTTACTCTTCTTGTCTTTCTTTTTTCATAAACAAATTTAATATTATCAGATGTCTTAAAACGTAATTGACAGTACTTCAAGAACATAGACTTGTTACTTCTTGTCATAAACTTGCCTAGATCAAAAACTATCTTTTGGGATTACTACAGTATGAAGTAACATGGAAATGTGAATAGCAGAATGATTGTCTCCTATACCAGGCAACAGTGTTGTTGTTATTTTCCGATATGTGTACAACTTCTACAGCATTTTATTCTGTCAAGGTTTTTGAAAAGTAAAACATTTTGAAAATACTTGTTCCCCAACAAATGAAAACATTTAAGAATATTTGTTTATCTAAACTCTGGAGGAAATGTTCGTTCCAAAGCAGCCCTGCTGCTGCTTGTTCTCTCTTGTGAAAAGAGCTGTGACACTAAGATTTCTCTCTGGTAAACTACAATCATTTTTTAAAAGCCATAGATGTATGCTTGATATGCTTGGATAAGTAATTATGAATGTCCTCCTCGATACTACAGTAATGGACAAAATGGTCCTTGTCCTTTTAAGTTGAAGTAAACCAAGAAAGAAGCAGCCAAGGAAGGTGCCCAAGGGACTTTCAGAATTGCCTGTGACATGGGATGGAACCTGAGTAAAAGCACTTTCCTTGAAGCAAGAGTCTGCTACCTGCTCAGATTTTCAGACAGATTTTGAAGAGCTGCTAACACTTTCTGATTTCCTTAACGTGCCTACAGAGAATGACAATTGCAATTTGCATCCCTTTGTTTCACTGTTGCTTGCAGCTGAGTTCTGAACAATTACCTTTGTTAGGTGTTTAAACTACAAAAAGCAGCAGCCCAGGCAACACCCGTAGCCACTGAGCTTGGAAGGAAGGAAAGGTGAGAAGGGAAACCTCAGCACATCAGGAACACCGTCTTAAAGAAACCGAACTGAGTTCAAGCAGAAGCCTCTGACATTTTGTCCTTTTTCACGGAAGTACTACTTTGCTATGGAGTGCAACTAAATCTAACTTCCATTGCACAGCATGTTGCATCCCCTTAGTCTTAAAATTGTTATCTGGAAAATCATGGGAAAAGGCAATGGTTTGGAAAGGGTACAGCTGTCAGTCAAAATCCTCTTCTCAGATCTATTCTATGATTAGGAACTGAGCATGAAGGAGAAAAAGGTAGTCAATAGAAAAAGCCTTTGTATGACTCTCTTGCTCTCTACTGGCCTCGTATTAAGCTCTGAGTGCAGTAGCCTACTGCCAGGGCAACCCCTTGTCACAAGGTCTGGAAGCTCACACTGCACAGTAGCCTATGAATTTTTAGAGAAATCAAAGCAGGTTTCCAAAGACCTCTGCTTGGGCTGTAACTGGACCTGCACAAAACGTTTTGATTTTGACAGAACAGCCTTTCCTGAAGGCAACATCACTGATCCTGCACTTGGGTTGCAACAACCCCATGGAATGCTACAAACTGAGTGCAGAGTGGCTGGAAAGCTGTGGAAAAGGACCAGAGTATGCTGGTCAGCAGTGGCTGACCATGAGCCAGCATGTGCCCAGGAGGCCAAGAAGGTCAATGGCATCCTGGCCTGAATCAGGAACAGTGTGGCCAACATGTCCAAGGAAGTGATTCTTCCCCTGTACTCAGTGCTGCTGAGGCCACACCTGGAGTGCTGTGTCCAGTTCTGGGCCCCTCAGTTCAGGAAGGATATTGAGGTGCTGGAGCAGGTCCAGAGAAGAGCAACAAGGCTGGTGAAGGGACTGGAGCACAAGTCCTATGAGAAGAGGCTGAGGGAGCTGGGGCTGTTGAGCCTGGAGAAGAGGAGGCTCAGGGGAGACCTCATCACTCTCTACAACTCTCTGAAAGGAGGTTGTAGCCACGTGGGGGTTGGTCTCTTCTCCCAGGCAACCATCAGCAAGACAAGAGGGCATGGTCTCAAGTTGTGCCAGGGAAGGTTTAGGTTAGATATTAGAAAGAATTTCTTTACAGAGAGAGTAATCAGACATTGGAATGGGCTGCCCAGGGAAGTAGTGAATTCTCTGTCCCTGGAGATTTTTAAAGAGACTGGATGTGGCACTTGGTGCCATAGCCTGGCAACCGCAGTGGTAATGGATCAAGGGTTGGACTTGATGATCTCAGAGGTCCCTTCCAGCTGATTCTATGATCCTGTATCAGCAATAGTGTGGCCAGCAGGACTAGGGAGGTGATTGTCCCCCTGTACTTGGGACTGGTGAGGCCACATCTCAAATAGTGCGTGGTCCCTCACTCCAAGAAAGACAGTGAGGTGCTGGACCGGGTACAGAGAAGGACAACAAAGCTGGTGAAGGGTCTGGAGCACAAGTCTATTGAGAAGCAGCTGAGGGAGCTGGGGTTTTTTACCTTGGAGAAAAGGAGTCTTGGGGGGACCTCATTGCTCTCTACAACTATGTGACAGGAGGTTGTAGCCAGGTGTGGGTCAGTCTTTTATTCCAAGTACTAAACATAGGAAGAGAGAGGATGACAGTCTCAAGTTGTGCCACCAAGGTTTAGTGTGGATATTAGGAAAAATCTCTTCACTGGAGGGATTGTCGAGCACTGGAACAGGCTGCCCAGGAAGTAGTCGATTGGTCATCTCTGGAGGTGTTTAAACTGGTAGATGTGGTATTTCAGGACATGGTTTAGCAATATTACGTTGGACTCAATGCCCATGAAGGTCTTTTCTGATCTAAATTAATGAATTTACATTATGATTGGTTGAGATTATGTAATATTTTGGTTTTTTCCAGTCCAGTAGCTGTTTTCATGGAAGATTTACTTTTGAATTTGCTAGAAAAACCTTCAGTAAATATTTGGGGAAGAATTTTGCCATAACTTTAGTAACATCTGTACAGATGAATTGTCATATACAAAGTCCGTTATTTTCTTTTCATCAATTGCATTCTGTCCTTCTCTTCCATCTTCCCATATGCAGATTGTTCTTCCACTTCTTTTGCCCATTCTTTATTACTATTTCTCTTCCTCTCTGCCCAAGCACTCTCTTTTCATAGCAAACCAACATTTTTTGCTGTTTCTGCTTATGCCTAGTGGAGGAATTTCCAGTGTGCTGCTCTGACATGAGATATTCTATCAATGAGTCTCAGAACCTAAAATATTTAAGTGTTTACAGCGCTGTCTTTTTGGCAGAACACAAAGTATTTCCAGGCCAAAACTGAGTGTACACAACCATTCTTCATCTCACCTAGTACAAGACAGGTACTCCAAATCAAATACCACCTGCCCAGTGACAAAAAAAAAAAAAAATTAAATGAAATTTGTTCAACAAAGCAACTCCCTCTTTATATCCCCAGACTCCTCAGACCTCTGACCCCCCAGCTTTCCACTGTGATGGTGGAAACTGAATTGATACATCACACTGCCTTCAGTTTTTCACTAGCCAGACCAGACCCTTTTTTCTTCAAAGATTCTCAAGGGAAAAAAAGAGAAATCTTTAAAATACAGGTGATGTGCATTTCCTTCCCTTTCATATCCACTTCTCCAGGCACAGACACTTCCCAGTTGTGTTGTGCAGCTCTGTCCCTGTGAGTGTCTTCTTAGTGGCAGCAGACCTCTTCTCTCTCATCTTCCAGAACATCTTTAGAGTTGTTCTCCGTCAAAGCTCACCTTAAAATTAATTTAATTAAAGATCATCCTCTTTCTTTCTTCTTTTATGTTCTATTACCTCACCAGTTTTCATGAGCACTTACTGTGGGGTCAGTACTGCTTTAATTGGTGCCTTTTCCATTTTATTGTTTCCTCTCAGTGCCTGAGTGTGGTTTTGTGCTGTTTTTGTCATCTTTCATGCTGAAGTGCTCTATGATGACTCTGTGAGTCAAGGTACATAAAAAACTTTGTCTTTGATGTTTAGACAAACATCCTGTCCAGTGCACTCAGCTGGATTTACTGGACATGTTGCTTGTCCTCCAAATAGATGTTAGTGCCAGATCTGCCTGGACAGTTGTGTGTTCTCAGTATTGAAACAAAATATGAATAGTTCTATCTCAATAATGTGGCTGCAATTTTCAGCACAATCCATCAGAAAGTCCCTGAAACTTCTTAATTAATTTAGCAATGGAAATTTGGTTTTAGGAAAGAGAAGATGGTCATATTTTCTTGCTCTACTGAGGATAATATCAAATATATGGTATTAAAGCAACTCTCTGGTAATAAAAGTAAGCATTATGAAAAAATAGATTTCAATTACTGGACTCTGCAGATTGAAGAAGTCTATATCACTGGTCTTAGAAATTCTGCTTGATGAAGGCGAAGCTGTGTAGTGAGTAATTTCTTACTAGGAATCAGTTTGTCTTTCAGATTTGACATCTTTCTTTGTGGCTGAGGTTCTGTCCACAGTTGTATTGTGAGTAGTTTCCATTGCTCAGTTAGTAAGTGACCTCTTTTTCTTTTGATAAAAAGGGTAAAGGCTTTCTCCCAACATCAAAAGGACAGAATTGGCTTTAAATATGCTCACCAAGTTCAATTGGCTTGACTGTGGGCCAGATTTTTCGATATTCTTTTCCATCAATAAATATAGTTCTTAGCCATAGAGCATGGGTTTGGGGTGGGGTTTCTTTGCTATGACTGTTAATAATAATGAAATCCAATATTAGAGGGCTTTTTTTAATAGAAAATCTAGCTTTACAAATATTATAAAAAAACTAAACCAGAAGCACTACTTCTGGTAAGTACATTACATTTGTAGAATTTGTCCTAAGCTGCTTTGGTGTTAACTGAAGTGACTGAGGTTATATAAATTATCTATCATGCCCTAATTTAGATTGGTTCTGACCTGTGGGCTTTACATATCTGTCCACAGCCTCCTGCTGTTTATTCTACTCCTTCTAACACCAGAATGTGGTGTTCTGTCAGTTTAACTCTTTGGCTCCAAATTGTGATTGAGCTTGAAATCCAGAGCAAATTCAGACATTCATTTCTGAAAGCCTTTATTAAAGGAAGAAAACCCACGCAAATTCTCAGATTTATACTTGAAGTTTACCTATACTGTCTTGTGTATCTGAACAATGTTACTATTCCATAATGCCCCAAATGCTTCAAGAAAATGGGAAGAGTTTTACCTTGAACTCTTCCTCTTCCCTCAAAAACCCCTTAAGCTCCCTCCAGTTTTGTACATTTCTAATTCTGAGAGTTGGATTGAGGGAAATTCTATCAAAACAAGGAGCAATCTCCTTTTGTCTTTTTATTTATTTTTTTTTTTAACCAGACATTGATGGTGGCTCCTTATGGTTAAATGAATGTTTTTTACTACTGTACTTAAAGAGTGAGTTTTGCTGGACAAGGCCTCAGAGCTGGATCTAAATTCTGCAGTAGGACATGAACTAGAAAGGCAGTGGGTAGGCAACTAAGAAGGAATCTATTTTTGGTATTAAATAAGTTGTCAGCAGAGAAATACATTCCCGGATTGTGTTGGGTGCCACGGCTGTCTGGTTTGTTGGGCAATCTCACTCATCTGCCGGGGAATAGGCGTCACCTCAATCAAATGCTTGCAGGATTCTGGCTTCCATAAAGGGGAAACCTGTGGAGTTCCTTCCTTCATCAGATTTAAAGCCAGGGATAAAGAAAATCCAAAAGAAAAAAAAAAGAACAAACAAGAAAGCTCTTCAGCTATATGTTTTTTAGCAGAAAAACCTGCTGCTCTGCCAGGAGAGAAATGATTTTCGCTTCAGCAGACTGCAATATTCAAGAGTGGAGAAAGAGAAGACATCAAAGTTGCATGTAGCTGGCTGTTTCACATGCTGCTTTCTCAGTATTTCTCACTCAAAATAATAAAGTGTGCTGCTAGTTTAGACAGAAGATCTGTAAAAGAAGCAAATTTTGAGGGCTTCATGTTGTCAAATGTGCTCTTCAGGTTACTAACTGGAGAAAAAAAAAATCTTTTAGCTAACCACATTGTAGTTTCTTATACTGTAGGAATGCTGGGGTTTTTTTCGGCTTGTTGCCTTCCTCTGAGGAACTGATTTAACATTGCAAAAATCAAAATAAATGTTAGTTAACTTCCTACCAATACTTTAGTCTACTGGAAAGGGAGGGAGGTGTCTTTTTTCTTTAACTCTCCAAGGCATTTGGGCAAAGGCTTCTACTGCCTTGGAAGGTGTTTTCATCAGAGGGATCAGCCTTTGCAGCTGAGGGCATGGTGAATGCAGCATGGGCTACCCTCTGCCTTGCCTTCTTTCTCCTAATAAACTTAGGTTTAGTTGCTGCTGGATCTAAGCCTTAGTGAGAGAGAGCATATGGAACAAAGGCTGTCTGGCAAACAAAGACTGGAAGTGGAAGTAAAAGGCAGTAAGGTCCATCTTCCTTATTCAAGGAAAAGGATTTCTGGGTCTTAAATGAAGAAGATATCAAGACACTCTTGCTAAGGTGAAAACAGCACATGCAGTTCTGTGAGAGAGTAGTAAGAGTGAGGGAAAGGTGCTTTGCAGGCAGTTTTTAGTATGTAGGTCATGAACCATCTGTGTTTTAAATAACTAATTGACCAAACTGAATCATATTCTCCCCCTCCATTCCTGACTCTTCTGCACTGTTTGCATTTCTTTTGTCATCCTTTATTTTTTTTGTCTTAACTGTATGAATAGGGGAAAAAAGACCCTTCTGTCTCTAAAAGTTGGAATTTCTCTACTTTGAATGAAAAAGACAGTTGACAGTGTTGTGGACAATTAATTGAAAAAAATAGTGCTAAACACTTTATCAGAGTCATACCAAGAGCAGTAACACTCACAGGTTCACAGTTCCTGTCTAACGTGCTTTTTAAAACTTTTGCATTTTTGAGACGCTTTTGGTCCCTTTATTCTATTGACCATCAAGGAAAGAAAAAATTCTGGTTATTACCAATTGTGTTGATTTAAACTGGCAAACCTGGGTGGTAAGGCTCTGTTTGCTATCTTTATAATAAACATGAAATTCAGTCCTAAATAGTGATGAAGGTTTTTGTTTGCTGTGACTTCTACACAAAATGGGGACCTTCAGAGAACATAGTCCATTTAACTCTCTGGATTAGCTCCAATCTGAATTATTATTAATTACAGAGCAGTTTTCATGTCTAGGTATTAATGGAATATATATTCAATAGAAAACATATAATGTTTTCACTTTAATGAAGGAGTTGAGACACAAAATAACGCCTTAGTTCAGTCAGAGAGCCTATCTAACAGAAATACAGCTAAGTGCGGCTAAAATATAGAAAACATCTTGGCTCTGTGAGAGCAAATTTCATAGAAGAGAAGAAATTGATATAAAACTTGTGGGAATGCCTGGCTGAAAATGGAGGCAAGGTTATTAGTTAGATTAACATACTTAATCTAAGAAATGCTTTTGAAATTGAAGCCTTAGATTTATTAGTGATATTGCACAACCAGTATTAAAGGTACAGTACTCAATATGAAACATAAAATCAATTCTGAGCTACTTTTACTTGCTCTTTTCACTTAAGCAGCTATTAAAGAGGTGTGGAAATAACTTGGACAACTGCTGACCCGACACAGACCAAGTTAGTAGAATTTTCATGCAGTATTAATAGAGACAAAATTTGTAATAGAATTCTGTTTTTTCCTGTGCAGTATATTTTCCTCTCTAGTGACATGACTGCTCGAAATTCTGAACTGTGGCTCTCAGAAGGAATGCTGCTGTCGCTCGAGGAAAAACATATATTGAAAAGTGACAGATGTCAGATGGCAATAATTATGGCAACTTCAATATTTTTAAAATGTTATCGTAAAAACGTATTTGTTCATCCGAAAGATTCTGTGATGTTAGAAATTATATTCCAGACTTTTTGTACTGCTTCAGGCTGCATCTTACAAGCTATAGCTTTGGATTCAGAAAACTTGTGGTTTTGCTGTCTTGAGTTAATTTGAGGATTACAAAACTATAGTAAGTTACAAACCTATTTGAGGTTCAGGAATGTGTGTCAAATAGTTCATTTAAAAAGGTACGTTTGTATTTTTTTGTGTGTTTTGTATTGTTTTTATTTCTTAGTGTTTTACAAATTCTTTCACAATAAATGTACTTTTCAACTTTAATATTGTCATTTGTAGTTTTTCAGTGGGCAACAACTGCAGTTATTTTTCCATTATTTGTTTGGTTCTTTGATTTTTTTTTTTTTGAATTTTTGTCTTATTCAACTGCTCTTCAGTGCTTTGAGAGTATGAGGAAGCAGAAGTCCTGTTAAAATATTCTGAAAGCTGACAACAGACTAAGGCCATGCCAGTGTGGAACAAGGCAGAGAATAGTTTGCCTTGTGTTCTCCTGTTTAGATCCAATCTTGCCTTTAGTAAAGCAGAAGCAAATCTGGTATGCAAAACAAATGTAGCCTTCAGTCAGAGGCCATAAGGACGCTGACTGCTTCTAGTTATACTTGGTGAGGTACAATAAGTGCTAAATAATTCAGTGTTGTTTCAGCAGCATCTCCAGTGGCACATCCTCTGCAAAGTGCTGACTGGGGCAGCTTTGGAAGACAGTTCAGTCAGTGTCTCTGAGAGGTGCCACAGTGGGTCAGTGGCTTGAAGATTAATGCCCTCACACTGGCTGGGGTGAACACTGCAAGTTATTTAGAGTTTTAGCATTTTTCAATGTGAAATTCCAAGTACAGGGTGAAGATTTAAAGTGTTTGGTTGTTTGGTTGGGTGTTTTTTTGTTTGTTTGTTTGGGGTTTTTATAGAGGTTTTTTTTCTATGTGTATGTTCATTTGAATAGTATGGAGTGGCTTGTGTTGAATGTTGCTCATTAGGCTAAATCCCCTATTAACACGAATTGGGACATATCTGTTTAAATTTGGAAGAGACTTGCACAAATAAATTATTTGCCACTGGAGGCAGAACATTTAGTTCAAACCCAGTGGTTATACTTCTTCTCACAACTAACTCTCAAAATTCTGAATCAGAACATGAGAACTTTTTTACTATCTCCTTCAATTCTGATATTGGCTTATTAATTTTAGGGAGCTGAAATAACCATATAGGATTCTGTGCTTTTGCTTCCCTTTCCAGACTGTAACCAAATGAAATGAGTGTGAAATACCAGTAGCTGTATGTATTTTTACACACATTATTTGTGTGTTCTGTTGCTCTGTGGTATTTCAGCACCTTGACAGTCCCAGAAGAGATCAAAACTTGTTGAACTTGTTGCTTTGTGAACAATCAATGTGAGACAGCCCCAATACAGGTTTAAAATAAAATCTTGCAAGATAGACCTGGGAAAAACAGCTGCATTGATTTGCTGAATGTAAAGGTCGTGGCCAGAATTAGAACACAGTGTGTTACAGGAACACCTAAAATGAGATTTTCCTGCCTGCAAGCTCATTATGCTTTAGTGGACCGTGGTGCTCTTGAGCAACAGTTTTATCTTTCCAGCTATCCCTCAAGGGGAAAAAACAACATGGAAAACCGTAGTTATGAATAGGTCAATTATTCTAAATTACTGTCATAAATTGTCATTTTCGTCTATTTAGTGTTTAACATTGTTACCTTCTTTTGCAAATGTCTCTGTTTTCATTCAATTTCTCGAAAAAACCAAGGATGTGGGCTAAAGACAAGCAAGTGTGGCTAACATAATTAGTATTACAAAGAACAAATCTAGTCCATGTTAAGTCGAAAATGTAAATCTAAACCAATGTTTTACAGATAATCAGTTTTGTGATTTATTTCATGTCACAGCCTTAGGCTTCAGAAGTAAACCCTATTCTTTTAATTATCTTTTTTTTTCCCCCTCTGGCTCCTAGACTAATTTTCCACTGAACGGAAGTTGTTCATCCTTGCCCAGATGACAGAAACCGGCACTAACATTTAGGCTGAAGTTCTTGGGAGAAAAATTCTTCCAGATTTGTGGAGTCTGGATGGTAAACACTTTGTCAAATAATTATCTTCCCAAAATGAAGCTGATACTTTTACAGCCTGAAGTTTCTTGACTTAATCTCTGGCACAACACTTTGTTTTTATTCAGAAACCTATCTTTTCTAAATTTCCTTCTATTTTTTTTGTGTGCTTTTTGAACATATGTCTGCAGGGCAGTTATAGCGAGGTATCTACTCTCCTAGGAGAAAATATAAATAACAAAAGTAACCAAATCCACATACACCCCTACTCCCCACCACCACCCCTCAATTTAGAAGTCAACACTTTGGAAAAGTGAACAAACTTGAGTAGAGTTGTAGAGTTTTAATAGTATTGTTAAACTTATTTTTTCCCCTCCATATTTCAAAAGTTTTTCCTAAACTATAAGTTCATTATGTTTACAATATATAAATACTTAAATTTTATTTTTATATGTTTTATGGCATATGAATGTATGCAATTTTTTTAGGTATATGGTCTAGTTTTGGTTTTAGATGCAATATTTTATATGCTTAGGTACTACAATCAGTTACAGTTTCCCTCCTTAAAGGTAACTGATAATGTTGGTAAAAAAGGCTTAACAGTGGCACACTAAAGGATTTAAACACCTGTCATGTCAAAAACACAGCAGTCCTCAGCCCAGACATTATTCCTTCTGCCTTCAGTTGCTAAGATCTCATTTTCTGCCTGTTCATGGAGATGTTCAATTTGTTCCTCCTTAACATATAGAAAAATGAGAATGTGACAGTTTGTGGGGTGGGGAATGAGAAGGTCAGAAAGGCTCAAGAGCCAAAGGAGTACAAATACAGGCAGTCAGAGAAGCAGATGTGCTTTGGGGAGGTGAGAAAGAGTATGACAATGAAAAGAAAGAGTATGATAATAAAAAGAAAACAGGCTGTAGACTGGAAATGTTTAGTATGAAAAATATGCTGCCCTAAAAGCAGAGAACTCAAAGAATGAGAGGAGGCAGCTCTTGAGTCTTTTCCTGACGTACTGATAATATTTTTAGGTGGTGTAAAGGGGTGTAACTACAATTTTTGTTTCCTTCTTGATTAAGGAAGCTGTTTACAGCAGCTTAAGTAATGAACTGTTAACTGTATCTTTTTTGATCAGAATGAAGCTAATTCCTTGCAACAATTAGCAGTTACTTTTACTAGTACATGTTTTAAAAGTTTATATGCAAAATCTCTAGGGGTTTTTTGTGTGTTTCATATTACAGTGGGATTCCAATGTTGTTGATTTTTTTTTTCATCAGAATTACAGCTGCACTGGTGGAATCCCTCCAACCCAGTAAAGATGTGGAAAATCTGTCTCTTTAAACATATTGAAAATCCAATCCCATGGTATATCTTCTGTTTTGATACAAATTCATGAAGTGTTTGAAAGGTACTTCTCTGTCTTATTCCTGTCCCCTTCACCCTCCTGAAGAAGGAATAAAACTCAAAACAACAGGCAATCATGACATTGAGGTTTAGTGTCAGTGCTTCTGGTTCTGGAATAATTACCCAGTGCCTTTAACATTATTTAGGTACAGTAACAGCCTAGAGTTAATTTCCAAGTGTTCTATTTTATGGTAAAGCAAATTAGACCTAACCCCTGAGAATTCTAATCCATCAGTCTACAAAGGCAAAATAGATATTCAGAAAAATGCTCCAACCTCCCAAACATTCAGTTGGTGGTCCTGTAGAAAGGTTTTTTCCACTGGACTTTGCCAGCTGTGTAGACTAGATCACTTTGATGTTAATGTGGTACATAATGCTTTCATGTGCTTTGTAGCTGCTTTCCAAGGCTTACCCGTGTGGCAGAACAAAGCTTGGGGATTTCAATGATCCTCCTTCTGTTACTGGAATTAAAAGTTTTGCCACAACCACAGAAGCGTATATTTAGTCTTCAATAAATTGTGATAGCTATTCACTTCTTTTATATGTTGGGAGCATATTGGGAGGGTGGCATTGTAGCACAAATAGTTTAATCTAAAACACAGTAGGTGTTGGTCATTTATATAATGCTGTAGTATGGAAAAAAAGCCATTGCTTGTCTTAATTGCTACATGGTTTTAACTCTCTCTGGTCTACTGGGAGCACATAGAAGAAAGTGAATACTGAAATAGAAATGTTAAGTTGAACCTCCATCACTGCTTTGCTAGCATGACTTCATTGGCAGTTTTAAGGGCAAATGTCCTCACATGCCCCTGCTGTCTGATTCTTGGAGCTTACAAGCTGGAGCACTGTTTTGTGACCTGGATAATGTTTTGAAGGCCAGGTAGTAGGGACTGTTTGCCTCTAGGATGCCACAAGACAGTAGGTACAGGTGAAAGTACTTTGGCCAGGTTAGAATACTTTTTCAACCTTTGACCCCTGGGTGTTCTCAAGCGTGGAAAGGACAGTACTGAATCATCTGGCATCCCTATATATTTGTATACAGTGCCTGTCAATGGGTTGCTACTGAAGATCTACAGTAGCTGGTATTGTCTGTTATGAAAGGAAAAGTTTTGAACTTAGGAGGTGCTGCCTGAGCATTGTGCCACAAATATTAAAAAGGCTTCACTGGATGGTGAATGGCCGGTGTGTGCCCTGTGTGCAGCTGGTACAGTGTGGGTATTCCCCATGTTTGAGAAGGATGTTTTGTAGTCTAGATGGCTCTCAGGTATTACAAAACTTGCTAATACAGACAAGACTATAGCTTCTCTTGTTCTTGAGCAGAGAATGTAAATATAAATTAAATGTGATTAAACTTGTTAATATTTATTAAGTTGGAATAATTATATCTGTCTCTAACAGTGAATGTTTGAGACAGCAGGATTCTGGATTTGGCTGGCATTCTTGCTGCATTCAGGTGTTTAAAGATACTTAAATGAATTATCTATCACCTAACAGGATTACTTTGTTGCTTTATTACTGTCTGTCTCAAATGCAATCAGGAGTAGCAGGTAAAGATGTAGTAAAGGAGAGAAATAAGCTAGGTATTTAGTGGTTCAAATCTGTCCAGATTTCTGACTCCAACAAACTTTCATTCATTTCTCCAAGCTGTGCACAGTCATGAATATCAAGGGGTACATGAGTCTACTGTAGGCTTCCTCCTCCTCCTTAGTAATCTCGCTCCTTTTATAGTTAAGAAGTGATAATTGTGATTAACACTAAGTTCCAATTGACTAAAGTGGCACTGATGCCTAGAATCTTTAGTATGTGGGCTGTGTCTCTGCTAACCACTTGCCAGAGAAACGTTTTCCAAAATTTAGTAGCTGGGAACCCAAATCCCTGACTCTTTAGCAGATCTGCAGATTTCACTCTGCCCTCTGTGTTTCCTACTTCTGTTGCTGGATTATACAGTTCTGCATATTCTGATCTCATGCCTTCCACTTTAGGAGTATACTTTGGCTCACAATACTTTCAATTATTTTTGCCATAATTTTAGCCTTTGTTTTCTAGCAAAATAAAGCAAGGAGTTTATTTAAAATTGTTGTTGTTATTGAATTCTGATACAGTGTTGAGGATTTGGCAATAAGAAATGCTCCTGTTGTAGTCTGTCTTACCAGTGGTTTTTAAGGCACTAGACTTGCTTTATGTATTATGTCATACTCTGACAGCCATCTTGATTACAAATATTATGTAAAACATAATTCACTATAAAACAAAAATTTGTCAAGGCAATTTTTAATACCTGCATCTGAAATGTATTTTCTGCTTTTGACTAAGTCAGGTGTATCATTTGCAGCACAAAAAAGATCTTGGTCACAGAAACATTTGTTTCTGAGGATGCACTTCCCTCACTTATCTCTCCCTAGCCATTTTTGGGCACACCTTGGTCATGAATTCAGTCAGTACTTGTGTCTGGAACATGCACAAATTGCATCTGTGTATGAAGTGAAAGAAAATGAGGAAAGCTCTTTCATGAGACTTGTAGTTATCACTTAAAAAGAATTTTAGCAGAAGGGAAAATGTAAAAGACACTCAATGTTAAATGTTACTGTACTATAGGAAGTAACAGAATGATCAACTATAGGATTTTTATCTGTTCATAAAACACGTAGCTCTAAATACTTTAATGTGTACTCTTTTATTAGAGTGACAACATGAGTGTATTCATATACTATATAACTACTCAATGCTTTGGTAATACTCAATGACTATCTTCTTTAGTAAGAATTTTCTATGATTTTTGATGTGTGTTTGCTGCCTTTTTTTTTTTTTTTTTGGTAAGTTTGTTGATATACACAGCAAAGTTCAGACATCCTTTCCTGATTTCTAGATCTTAGAGTAAAAATTCTTTTGACACTTTACATCTTATTCAGCAAAATTATTTCAGGGCATATGACAACTCCCATAAATAAGTTAATAGAAAGGCAAATGAAACACAAGTCATCTGATCCAGCCCAGCAATTACAAGGATAATGGCTATCTTGATGTAAAATACGAGAATACTAGATCATTTAATAAAATTAAATTTGTAATTTATTAATTATATTCAAGTTGCTATAAAAATACTAAACATGCCATGTCAGCTTTTCTTGATGATATCTCAGTAAAAGTTACTGCTGCTACCTGTATATATGTGTAAGCGTAATTCCTTTCCTTTTGATCTGATTGCAATTTCCTTTTGGTACTTTCTAATGTTAAATATTGGCCAGAATTTTTATGTTAGAAGGTGTTTCTTGAAATGCAATAGGCACAACATACAGTACTGTTCCTCAACAGAGTATCCTACAAAGAACCTGCAGTAAGAGGAACTTCTCTGACTATTTTCTGTGGAAAGAAAATTGTTTTTCCTTCAGAAGCAGTACTTGAAAATTTTTTCCAGTGTTGCTCAAACACTGTCAGAAGTATTTAGCAAAAAATTATGATTGTTTTCTTGTTTTAAGTTTGCTTCTGCTTAGGTCAAACTACTTACAATTGTTGTTTTAGCAGAAGTATTGAATCAATGTCTGTCTCTGCTTTTACTTACAGCAATGTAAATACTGGTGTGTTTGTTTTCTTTCCTTGTGAACTGCTTTGAGAATGTGACACACTGAGCAGACCTTAAAATCCTATTATTATATTAGACAGTTTAAGTGCAGGCTGTGCAGAACTTCTTATCTGGAAAGGCTTGTTTGGCTGCTTATTCAACTCCACACTGAGTTCTGTAGGCTCTGTCACATGATGTAAGCACATGATAAGACACGTCTGTTTATAAGTTCGATATATAGTTCTGCATCCAGTAGTGTAAGGGAAGGTAGCTCCTTCCAGGCTGTCACACATGCAGCTTTCCCAGGGAATGAACGTTGGACTTCCTGGTACAAACCAAGCAGCCTTCAATGACTGGTGCACGTGTGCACTCTCCTTACACCACCATGCATTAATCTAGCATACGAAGCAATAATCCATCAAGTGTCTTAGTGGGGGTTAGGTACCTGATGGGCACCATGATGGAGGAGGGACCACAGATCCTGTGGCAGGAGTTGTTCCTGTAGGCAGAATCCTTCTTACAGGCTGTACGCTTGCGTATGGTTTAAATCAAATTTGGCTAAAAACTAAAATAGGAAACTTGACTCAACCCACTGAAGGGCTTTAACATAATCGGTTTGACTAGGAGTTAAGAAAAATCTGAATTGGCAGAAGTTATTTAAATTTATTTTTGTGTTGCCACTCTCATCTTCAACATTACGTGAAGGAAGAAGATGAAATTCTGCCTGGATGAGTTTGGTTCTTGTGCTCAACTCTTGTATTTTAAGAGAAGTTCAACCACTATAATCAGTTTCTTATTTTGGATACACTTCTCTGGCAGCATTAATATATAGTGGACCTTGTCCTGGGATATGCTTTTCTCGTGGTCCTGAGTAGCACTTGATAAAATGGGGAGAATAAGGGAGGCTTACTTAAGTGCATGCAGATATATTTGTTAAAGTTTTTCATGAAGGTTAGTTTTTATATAAACTCATCTAGCTTTAAGGGAAAGGCACTAGAAAAGAAATAACCGGATTGGTATTCCAGAACATCCTCTATCAATAATGTCATTCTCACCTATACATGACCTCTTAGAATATAGGCTTCTTGAAGCAGAAATTTGGATTCCAGTTTTAAGTGACACCAAATGATTTCAGCACAACAGGGGGGATGTAGGAAAGCCGTTGTCTGGAGAATTGCCAGGTCTGAGAAAGCAACACCGTGTTGTTACTTTGCTCGTGAAATGGGCAGAATTACAAGGTACAGGCTCGATAACCAGAACTTTGCTGCAGTCAGCTTGTTTCCTTTTGTGTCTGTGATTACTGGAGAATGCAGGCTTCAATTAGTCCTGGAAGTGTGTTATGATATGGGCAAATAGGCTGAAAGAGGTTCTGCCTCAAAGTGTTTGAACACTGTGTATCTTCACACTTGCTGTTTGTGAACTACTATCTTTGTAACCAAAGTATGAGGATGTAAAACCTTATATTTTTTACATCTTGTATAGGCACCATATAATTGTCAGCAGTTGATACAAGTGATGTATAGGCTTCAGAGAAACCTGAAGTTGTGGTTGTCACATTTTAATCATTTGGATCAACCCCTTTAGTCTGTCCAAATAAAGGTTTTTCTTCAGCCGAGTCTGTTGAATGCAATTTCCATTTCCTTTGTGGGTGCTCAGTTATGAGAGTGTTTTCATGCATTTATCCCTATGAGTTTTTTTCAGTGTATATATGAGGAGATGGGATGTTCTCTCACAGGCAGTTTTATGCCAGGTCTTTATAAAGACTCACATTTCTAATGTGAAGAATAGCTCTGGATAAAAATCTGTTGTTGATTTATTCCCTTGTCTTGTTTTTGGCTCCTATCTCTGACTAGAGCAATAACCTTCTTCAGTGCTATTTTCTTCTATTTTTTAAAAAATACAGACAAGTGGTGCTGGTGTTCTCTAATTTTTCTTTTGCTTTGTAAGTTTGAGTTGATTATGACCAATATATAAAATGTGTTTTGACTCAATTAAGCTTTCAGTCCAAAATTCTTTTTTTTAACCAATGAGAAGAAGTCATAATAACAGAATTTCAAACTCGGTAGGGAGTTTAATTATTTTTGTCTTTTTCAGTAATTTATTCACCAGTTGGAGTCTTTTCTGTAAAGAATCTTAATTGAAATACTGCCTAATTTCTTAGCTGGAATTCAGCTTCTGAAATATATACCAGGGAAGAGCAGGAACAACAAGAAAGGTTCATTTCAGGAAAACACTTGCCAAGCAAAATGATCTAAGGACGTCTGTTGGAATTGTGATTCTTCCATAGACCTTAGGCTTATTTGTGGTAATATATGCTGGAAGGAGCAGGCAAACTATGCTTTCCATATTTGCTAGAAATATTTAAGCAGATTCTTTATTTTATTTCGTAGGTGTCATCTGCAAGCTTCAGCAGTGAGCCACCTAGGCCAGTGAGCATTAACATTTGCTTAGTTTAAAATTCTTCCTTCTGCAGTTTTCCTTGCCATGTGGTGCTGTAATTTTTTTTGTTTGACGTGATCTTACCAGAAATCAAATCAAATATGTCTGTGATGGTGAACAAGAAATTCAGGAAGACCATACTAGAGTTTAAATCTGATTTTTATTTTCTTGAGCTTTGGCTTCAGGATAATTTAAGTCACTTGTGCAAAAATTGTAATTATTTCTAATTTGACTTAAAGAATAAATCTCCGAGGTAGCAGAGTAAGGGAAGTGATTACTTTTTTGGGTGGCTGATGTGGGACAAAAGAAATGTTCCAGACCACAAGACCAAGGTAAAACACAGTATGTCATGACAATGCTTTTGTGGGGATTGTGTGTCAGAACTCTGGGTTCTGTTTCCAAACCTGTCACAGGCATGGATGATCAAATTGCAGTTAAGTTATATTGACATAAACTAGCATTAGTTCTTTAATACAACACAAAATACAAATATTAGAATGCTACTTAGGCAGTGAATTCAGTGCTTTTTCCTTGGTATTTTTCTCCTGTTTGGAGGAGGGAGAAATTTAAAAGCACATTTTCCATAGGTCACAATCTGATCTCTGTTATTTTGGTGTAGAGCTGTGTTATGGTTTGAATCAATCCTGTCTCAAGCAAAGGCAAACCCATCCATGGGATAGTTTTTGCTCAAGGACCTGGGTGCACCTGGTGGGTGATGCTGGAAGATGGAGAGACCCAATGTATACCTCAAGGGGATCTTATCTTTGGGGGAACTGTCCATAACACCGTGCCTGTATCTACACAGTTTTAAACGGGTATATAACTAGAAAAATGCATGTACGGGTATAGTTGAAAGGTTTAATTTGATATAACGCGTTGGTATGAAAAAATTCGGGGTGGATATTGCTTGGGTTTCTTTTTCTTTTTCATTATCTTCTGGTGAATTTTTTCACACCAACCACTTGGCTGAGTTTTCAGGTTTTAGTGTTTGCTCGGCTTAGACCTTAATGACTGTCCTACTGACACGCTTCTCTCTGCAAGAAGCAGAGCTCTTTTGTTTTCCTCTCCCCAGGGCAAGGGGGGAAGATAGATTTTTGCTGTGTGGTTTTGGCCAAAGTGACAGTTGCAGAGAGAGAAGGGGGGGGGCTGGCAGTTTCTTTGCTGGGAGGTGCTTGGGTTTTGGGAGTCGTTTTGCCTTCTTTGTTGTTTTTTTTGTTTGTTTGTTTGTTTGTTTTTTCTGCTGGGGATAGCACTTGACTTTTGCCCTGACTCAGGGAGGGTGTGGGAAGAGAAGAGCTCTGGGGTTCATTTTGTTTTCGGCCAAGTCATCTGGCTGCCTTTGGCCCTGGTTCGCCTCTGTTCCCTCACACCCTGTTCTACCCACGGCCCAGACTCACCTCGGATTTCATTGGAGAAGCTGGTACCATCTGTGGAGGAATTTTTGAGGGAAAGGCTGCTCTTCCCCCCTGCCCCTTCTCCACGCCGGTGGCAGTTTATACCCATTGATGAGGAAGGGGAGTTCCAGCAGGAGACAGATTTTGATAGCATGAACCCACAGGAGGGATCACCCTGCCCCCTCTCGCTGCAACTCCTGCCTCCCGAGGCGCCAGCACCCACCGCTGGGTGTGGTTAGAACTGCACCGAAAGGCAAAAAGGTAATTTATTGTTTATGGTTAAAGTTGGGTTGCGGGATTGTTACTTGTTTGTTTGTTGTATTATCTATATATTTATATCTATTCTTTGGTAAAGAGCTGTTATTTTTCTTTTCCACACCTTTCGACTGGAGCCTCTTAATTTCAAAGTTGCGATTACTCAGAGGGAGGAGCTTGGTTGCTTTTCCCCTATCCCGCCCTCCTAACGGAACAATTCTGTCTCGTTAAACCAAGACAATTCTGTCTCGTTAAACCAA
>NW_020884927.1:4722528-4850670 GCF_003945725.1 Corapipo altera
TCTGTCTCGTTAAACCAAGACAATTCTGTCTCGTTAAACCAAGACAAACTGGAAAAAGCCTTGTTTCTACAGACAGAGTTACTGAAATTTTATATTGCTCTGAATTGCATTTTACCCTGTCTCTAAAAAATTCTTGCTGAAGATTGAAAAGTGTGACCTACTTATTTTATTTAATACAAGTGGGATGATACAGCCCCTTATCTTTAAACAATATTCTAATTTGTCTTTAGCACAACGAAAAGAAATGAATACTGTATGTGCTCCTGTGTGAGCTGTCAGAAAGATAAAACTGAATATTCTCTAAATCAGCTTTTCCATGGACAACTGCTTCATCATCATTAGTATGTATATCCTTTTTAATATCTAGGCCACTGAGTTATGAGATCCTAGACTGCAGCATTTCATAATTTACAACTACTATCATTTTCAGCAGGATTGTATGCATGACCTATCACAGAATGAACACTTGATATATTTATCTGTGTCTTCTCAAAGTGTTATTTTGAAATAAGGGCTAAGAATAAGTGTATCCATCTGTCTAGAAAGTTGCATTTATGCACAGTGTGGTGATACTTGCCAACTGTTTTACTTAGCCCAACTGTGTGTGAAAGGACTGGTCACTGTAGGTGTCTGAGAATTTGGAATTAAGACAGTTTGGCAGATGAGGACAGACACATGAACCTTCTAAAGCATAATCAAAGAGTTAGGATCAGATTACAAATACATGTGAATTCTAATTTGTGTAATTGCCCAGAATTAAAAATGAAAGTGGAATAGAGTGACTGCAGACGGGCTTGCAGGCTGAGGCTGGGGAACCCAGTATAGAGGTGACTATTGTAGGTGCTGGTTACTTATGCAAAGAATAACATAATACAGTGTAGACTGTGCTGGTCTGAGTGATTGACTGCACTGACAGCCCCTGTAAAGGGAGGATTCAACTCATTGTCCAATGCCAGGTGGAATTTGAGATATAAATTTCTGGGGTGGGATTGGCCTTTGGAGTTTTCAGTATGTTCAAAATGCCAAGTGATTTCTTTTGTTCCAGGAATTTCTATCATCCTTTATCTGGAGTAATAAGAATTGCTATTTGTTGGGCTTAATAATTACATTAGTGACTATAACTCTGTCAAAGAAAGTGGGGGGTAGGGTGGGGCTAAATGGAAAACAGCCAAGCAGTCACAGTAAATGCTGCTTGTTAAGAGACACTTTCTCTAGAGGCATCTCTGGAGAGATCTTGATGAAGAGTTTTTGTGGTAAAGAACTCTTCCATAAGCAAAATAAAACCAAGTTATGCTGTTGCTCAAACCAGCAACACATACCTGTTCTGTGTAACTAGACTTGTTTCTTGATGAAGCCGTGTAACAAATCTAAGAAATGGTGAAAACTTTTCATTACATTGGCTGACAAAAATGTATGATAATAGAAAAAAGTAGTTGATCTTAACCAGGTTTTTTGAAAAAAAAAAAAAAAAATGAAGCTCTTGAGTTTCATGTGAGTCAAGCTATTGGTCTTTAGAAAAGCAAGTAAAATTTGAAATGGAAATTAAATCTTCCAACTCTCTGTTTATCAGCATTAGCCATTATGCACTTTCTAGGCTAAACAATTGAAATTGTGATGGAAAGATTCTGTAAAATATTAAAAATGTAAAAGAATTTTTAAAAAATCATGTTTCATGTAGATTATTAAAAACTTGCCTTCCTCAAATTTCTTGATACAGCCTGCTCGAAGCTCTCTTTGTGACTTTTCTGGTTAGGTGCCATCATCCTGTGTTAAACAGCTAAAATAGCTGTTCTAAAGCACAGCTATTCTTAAGTAAACATATTGCTTCATGTGATGAGTCAAATACACTCATGAGACAGAATGTTCTGTCACTGAGTCACAGTTGAAGAAGATATGCAGATGGTTAATACAAAAATCTTAATTGTTAGAATACTCCAAAACATGAAATATAGAAGTTGTGACATTGGTTTGAGAAATAATTCTGTTTTCAGCACAGCCTCAACTGTAAATGTTCTTCAGTCTATATGATAATACATTCCTTTGAAGGAATGTAGGATGGTACACCCTTCATTTAAGACAAAAACCTCACTGTTTTATTATGAAAGGGACCATCATCTGTCAGTTCTATTCTTAAGGAATTTTGCTCTTTACTTTTAATGGTTTTTCTTCTTTGAGTGCTCATGTATATGTAATTTCATTATAAATCTTCAGCCTCGGTATCCTACTTAAATACACTTTTCCGTTGATTTGATCTCTTCTAGTTGGTGTTGTTTTTAGTAAGTGCCTTAGTAACTTTTTTTTTCCTCTTTTTCTGTGGTGGTTACCTTTTGCTAATGTGCTGGTGGTGTTTGCACTGTTCCCACAAGTCAAGAATTGGTCTCTTGTGTGTTAAGGTGAGGGCATACAGCTTGGGAACCAAACAGCAAATAAAATTGTCAGTTCAAAACAGAGCTACAGCAAGAGTGGACTTTCCTATAGGTGTCTTCCACAATTTAGCAGTTTTCTCGGGAACACAAGTTGCAGTGGGTCAGAGCAGAGTACACTGGCAGCTGAATTCAGGAAGATTATAAAGAGGATTATGAATACATAGAGTTAGAGGAAGGACAGTATCTGTACTGTTCCTGGGAAGCTCTTCCAACTTGCAGCTCATTCTCAGCAATTTCAAAAACATTACTGTCTCTTGTAAAGCCATAATTTTCTCCCTGTGTAAACATTTAGTAGTAGGATTGGCAGATTGTTTTTGAAGACAGCATCATGCTTTTAATTATTTATATTTTAACTTGGGATATTCAGGCACTACAGCCTTTGAGTTTTCAATCTATTTTAAACTCCTATTTTTTTGTGCCAGTTTTTCTGTTGTGTGACTTGCCTGTTGGTGATTTTTTTTCCTATTCATTAAATGCTTTGTATTTTCACAGAGAACAGTCATAGAATGTGTCAGAAAGAAAATAAGGAGAAAAATTATGTTATAGAAACATCTACTAAGTAAACAAAGCTCAAATATGTGTTGAATCAGCAGTAATACCAAATTGAATAACAAAGTAGTTATCAGACATGGAACTTATACAGTTATTGGTTTTGCACCTTAATTACGCAGTAACAAAAGGCAATCTGCCTAATTACCTATATTTTCACATAAAATGTATATTTGCTTAGGAGTCTGCAAGGTAAATCCATGTTCATTACTGGTTAGTATTAAGCCACATCAGCATCTGTTGGTGCTTTTCGAATACTAGAGCCAGTTCCTGCTCCAGAAGGTTATCCCAGATATACAGGAGCACTATTTGCTTGCCACCTTGAAATGTATGCTCAAAAGATGGTTTCCAAAGATACTGAGGGATGAAAGTGTTCATAAACTGCGTGTGATCCCTCACTCAGCATGTATAGAGGTATCAGAAGATGAAAGAGGAAAATAGCCTCTGCGTGAAGATAAGCGAAGGATGGGGAATGTGTGTGCACAGAGATTGGGTTTGTCCTCACAATTTTGCTCCTTTCTAGGGAAATGCTGTTACTGTGGAAGAGTGTGTGTGTGTGTGTGTGTGTGTGTGTGTGTGTGTGAACTGAGTGTGCTGGTTGAAGAGTGAATTTATACCGTCGGTATGAACTGATTGCCATGATATTCTTTGAAAAGCTTGATGCCTTTGGGTTAGACTGAAGCTGAAAACTGTTTCTGCTCAATTATCCCCTTGAGGTAGTTGAGGGCTGAATCTCGATCCAATTACTTGCTTCTTCAACCAGGAACCCATTCCTATTCTGAGTATTCCTTTTGTCTTCAAAGAAGTTACTGATGTTGTGATACAATAGAAAGATTTGTTTTATTTTTCATGATCTTTACATCACAGTGAAACATGTGACAGGAGCAGAGCTATAGAATTTAGTGTAAAATGTAGGTGTTTGTTTTGTGAATGCTTCTCCCAGTGAGATCTGAGAATTTTGGAACTTACTTTCACTGAAATTTTCCTGCTTGCAGTTCATTTGATGGTAGATGTAATGGACATAAAGCCTTCATAAGTGATTATTATTTCTTGAGTTATGAAGTTTACCCCACTACATTTTCAAGGCATGTTTTACAATGCAATATTCTCTAGATTTTACAGAGGCTAACAAAAGAAAAGTGAGTTCTCACAAAACCAATAATCATTAATTTCTCTGATCCACGTTTGTTTGAGGATACAAGTTTTGTGGCTTTTTATTTAAAGGAAAATGATGTGTATTTCCTAGTTGATTTGTTTTTAATTTAGAAGATTAGAAGATCTGTACAGCAAAATTAATAATCTAGCTGCTCACTCTGCAAATCAGCAACATAAATGTCTTGCAGCGAAACAGCGGTGACATTTTGCTAGTGAGAAACTGGAGTTGTAATTTGCATTTTCAGGATTATTTTAACTAGTAAATGGTATCACCTTTCTCTTTGCATTGTCGAAATGAGATTGCAGAGTACCACACACATTTTGTGGTGTGTTTTTGAAGCTCCCGGTGATGACAGCACATGATTCCTTTGGGACCATTCAAACCTTTTAACCCGAATTTGTCTTTTGTTAACATTGATTAAAGCTTGACTGTCACTGAACAGCTTTTAACATTACTATTAGATAGAGCTTAAATGCCTGTAAGTCGGTGTTTAAAAACCACAACAATCTAAGAATCAGGTTGGAAAGAAGTATGACTTGACCAAACAAACGTGAAAAACTTTCCCGGAAAAGACAATACCAGCACGAATAAATGCAGCTGTTTCCAGACCAGCAAGCTGTGTCCCTCTCTTTTATTGTAATGATTTCCCTGTATGCAGATTCTGTTCTGAAAAAACTCTGGAACTTAAACGTGAAGGTAATTATATGAAACCAGCAAGTAAGTATGGATGTTAATATTTATATTTTTGTTCAAGGAACATAAAATTAGGGTCTTTCATATACTTACCCATCTAGTTGGGGTACATGCAGTACATGTAGGAACAGAAAAATCTGGGGTTTTTTTGCCATTTTTCTATCTCACTCAGCTCCCTAGTTAGTGGTATAGCTTAGTGTTTTCAGGATTTGTCAATGCACGTGAGTTACCTGAGTAACTTGAGGCCATTTTAATGCCAAATGACTTCTTAAAACTGTAATTTTACTGATATTGGCCACCTGTAGGCAAACAGCCAAGCTGATTACATGTCCTAGATGAAAGTAAAAGTATTCTGTTCTCAAACATGATAAACCACCACTCTCTTAAACCTGCCACAAGGTAAAATTGTTGTTGCTGCCTCGGTTAATTTAATACTATGGTTTAAATTATCACCACTCTCTAAATTAGCCAAGCACCTTTTGAAAAAGCAGTTAGGATTTCCTTGTGAATGGTTTGAAAATGTCTTGGTTTCCTTTGGCCCAAAATAGAGAGAGTAGAAACCATTAGATTCATTAAGCAAAACCACATCTACTGAATTTGCATGAGAATGTAAATAACTTTTCGTTTTCCTGCATGATAATCTGATTCTTAAGTGAATAATTATTTATCCTTTGCCCTTATCATCTAGCACAGCTAAGAAACTGGATTATTGATGAGGAAAGATAAGATAATGTAATTGCCCTTAAAACACAAATGAAATCCTTTAGGACATATTCAGTAAGTGGGATTACATAATGAGTGATTTTTGAGAATGGAAGTTGGTGCTTTTTGCATTAAATTCACCATGTATCAGCACTTCTTGGGTGGCAGATATTATCAACAAAAACTCTTAGATGGATTGAATTTAACAATTTTATTAATAGTACGATATGTTCTGAATGGCCTAGGGTCAGTTCTTTATAATATGCAGTGGTGATTAGAATGTGTTTTGCATAATTTTCCATCAGCCTGTAGTAGTTTCAGTTTATGTTCTTTTACAATCAATAAATTAGACTCATTTGGCTGAACAAATGTCCTGTTGGTTTTTATAGACTTACAAAGGCGTATGGTGAGACTTATACAATGGGCACGGAAGTGTTAATTGCCAACAAACCTTGCACAATACATGAGATACTTGGCTCTTGATGTAACTTTTTTAGTAATAAAATGTTGCTGAGGGAAGCAAATACTTTAGGTTCAGGGTGTTAAGGTGAGGATTACGAAGTTTTTGAGAGTGTGTGTTGGCTATTGTGATAGAGTACTCTGTGGAAGAAACCTCATATAAAAACTGCCTTATACTATTAAATGATACTATTATAATATTAATCCTTTCACAACCTCCTCTGAGATCAAAGGTAACTAGAAATTATATAAGCACTATGAGACCAGTTACATCCCTCCAGTAAGTTTGCAGCATCCCTGTCTTAGCAGGGTCTCTAGACAGCAAAGCAGGGCAAGTAATTTTACAGGAACACAAATCTTCTCTTGGTGTCACAGGGTGCATATATATAATGTGTTTTGCAGAGACCAATGTCTGAGGGAATCAAAATAAATTGACTTGTAAGAACCATGCATCTCTCATTGATCCACATGATCTGAAGTAAGTCCCTTAAGCCAGATAAATCAGTGGGATGAGTTGGAAAGAGAAACGATGGAAATATTTCAGCCCCGTGAGAAACTTAAGGGCTTGTTTTTTTCATTGTTTTTCTCCTTTCTGAGCTTTCATTTCATATTTTGGTTTATAATGATCCTTTTAAGGTTTTGCACATTTGTAACAGAGGGGCTGATTCATCCTCTGTGAGACTATTATTAGTAGATACCATTTGTGTGTCACTATCAGTCACCTGTGTTTCCCACTGAATTAACCTCTGTTCTCTGCTGACTGCCACGTCCTGCTGCTTTGTGGACACAAGGTATAGCTTGATACTTTGCAGTTCACAGGAGCTCATGCTATTGGGCTTAGCCTTTTTTAGTTTATAACCTTTAAGTTGTTGAAATGATGGAACTGATTTTTTCTGCTGTTTTAAACATGCATTGTAATTTCCCCAAATGCTTACACTAGGGGGGGAAAAAAAGTAGATTTTATATAATGTTCTGCAGAGCAGAAGATTCCCTCCTGCATAGAACTTGGGTACACTTTGTTTTTCCACAGCAGAAAAATTAAATGAGAACTTTATATGAAAGTAAATTGACATATCAAACCTGTTAAGTTACTGATTTGAAACCAATGAAAAACAGATTTGGATTTTTCTTTAGAGGAGGAATAGAAAATCTCTAAACAAATATTCTGGCTTGACAGACAATCTCAGAAGAGTAGGTTTGCTGCAAATAAAAGAAAACTTCCGTTTACCTTGCAAAATGTTCTAACTCATTATGTTTTGGGATTCAGCTTAATGTTTTTACAAATTAAAATGATGAATTCATATCAAAGGGAAATAAAAAAGGTTAATTGTAATGTTTTTTCTTTTATAACCAATTTATTACTATGTCAACAGTGAATCTTGAATATCTAGATATTAGTCTTTGAAAAACTGCAATCATTGATAAGTTATACTGTTCATTATAAAAATGAAGAGTTTTTAATTTGAAAAATTGCAAAGAGACTTCGTAGTAGTTATGAAATGAATCTTAATGGTCTTATTGTGGGAGTCAGCAGCATTGCTTTTGATGCATATCATTAATAACAAAGAGCCTCATTCCAGTTATTAAAGTGCTCTCACATGTTCTGTACTGATAATTTTTTAGTTTTTACACTTTGTTGCTTGCATTACTCCCCAGTGACATTATATGTGTAGATTGTTCTCCAAGTATGTTCAACTGAATAATAATATTAAAACTGAAGAACTTCCTGTGAGTGCACAGTAGAATTAAAAAAGGAAAGCAGTTTTAAACCCTTTAATATAATGAAAAATTATATTAGGGCTTTCGTGTTGTTTTGCTTATGCTTCAGTTATTGCTTTCATTAAAGTTTTAATTTCCAGAGATATTGCTTTGATAAAATTAAGTAAACATCTTTGGTTAGTGTCTGTGTACACACTGAAAATTACGGGCCTTTTCTGTCATTTATTGCTATCTGCTTTCTGTTTTAATTACTTTCTCTAATACACACATATAATGCAGCAAAATTGAATTAAAATAAATCATCCACATAATCAATGAAATATGTGTGAGGACAAAGATTATAATCTTCAAGATCAAGCACTATAGTAAAAGAAGAGCTGGTGAGATCTTTATTTTTTTCATAGAAATGCTCTGTTTTTACAGTGATATGAGTGCAAGTATTAAAATACATTTGATGGGGAGAATACTTACCTGTGAAAGTTTTACTGTACTTTCTTTAGAAGTCTGTAATTTACTGATTGCAACTGTTCTGTAAAATAGTTGTGAATTATTATCCTAAGTGATGTGAATGAGATCACTGAAACCAGAAGAGGGTGACTCAAAACCTCAGTTCAATGGAGTTTAACGCTGGAAACACAGACTAATTGAAAAAGAAAAGCTGCCTTCCCAGTCTATTTTTTAAAATAGTAGCCTTTACCACAGGCATTAAACACAGATTATTAGTTTGCATCCAGATTATATATTTTCAATTAGCTCTAAACCAACTAGTCAGTGTTACCTGCAATTTGTTTGTGTGTAGATAGAAAAAAACAGAGTTATGACATAAGTCTTCATTTTTTTGGGTACCAGATACAGGACAGGAACTGCAAATGGGCTGCATTCTGGAGAAAGGATGTACATATGAGCTTATGTACTGAAATTAGACCTTTGATATATTTATTGCCTAGTACTGTGGTAACTGTGCGAAGATCTGTGGTGGATTAAAATGGTTAATCCAAATGATCATTTATTTTATTTTTTTCTGATTTCAAATTCGCTCATTTCAGTGAGGCACATGTCTAGAATTACTGTATTGGAATGTATTGACTCCTTTTCCATTAACTTTCTCTGTGATCATGGAGTGGTAATGTATTTTACTGAGTCTCAGTTTTCTGCTGGCAGTATGGTACATTTGCCTTAGCTAGTGGTTTTTTTACAAGAAATAGCATTTAAAGTCAGTTTTTATAGACCTTCATCAATCTATGAAATGTGCAGTGAATCTTTGTCTGGCATGTTGTGCAAAGCTCTACTAATAAAATGAAAGACTCCAAGAGAACTTTGTCTGTGCCAACGGGGATTGGCTCAGTGAGGGTCAGTGACTCAGGTAGGGGTTGAGCCCAGGGCCTGTCCTGATCTCACTCCAACTGCAGCAGCCTGGCACATGTCTAGAGGAAGAGTTATTCCTGAGTTGGTGCAAAGGCTGGAACCATTGCTGCATTCTGTGCAAGGAATACTATGGGCAGAAAAATAATATAAATACTAAATTAACTTACCAATTTAAAGAAATAAATTATGGTTTATTGTTGTTGGAATTAGCTGACATACACCTGTATGTGCTTAGAAGTGATCTTTTTTTTTTTTTTTAAATACTGAATTCCAAAAGCAGAAATGTGATCAACTTAAATGTGGGAAGCTGGTGATCAATGTATGTGGCATGAGTTGAGGTGGAAAGAGCTCAGATTATCCCAAAAAACAGTTTTAGACCACAGTAAAATATTTCTTTGTATTGTGTGGTGTTATCCATAAAGAGGAAAGCAATGGACATAGTATTTATGAAGTTATAGTGATGGAGCATATGAGGAAATACGCAGCTGAGTGTTTTGGTCAGTTGTTATTTGCATGACCGATTTGATCAGTATTTTTTTTACCATAAATCTCCTGTTATTATGACTATTTCTTCTAAGAAATTACAAAACAACATTCCTGTAAGCACATGTATGGGCTGATCTCCAGGGCACATTGGGTTGCAGGTATCCCTAATTTTTTATGCTTATCTTTATGTGAATGTAATTACAGGACTGGCCCAAAACCACACTGGAATGGCACAAACTGGCTGGTGTTTAGAGCAAAATGTGTGTGTATCATACAGATATCTTAAGGTCCTTTTATTTCTTAATGAAGATTAAGACAGTATCAGATACGTGCAAGTGCAGCTGAAGGAGCGAAAGAGACAAGGAACTTGGTATTTGTAAAGAAATAAGCTGATAAAATTGAATCTGGTGAACTCCTCACAAACTGGATATGATTTAATGTTTTATGACTTGTGCTCCCAGTGAAGAACTAAAATAATTATGATTCATTAAAACGTAGCACTTATCCTAGTTTTATTTTTTTAAAACCTCATGATCACACCTGTTCTTTTTTGCAGAAAGTCTGACTTTCTTTGGCATAGGCTTTAATAAGCTAAAAGTATCACTAATTCAGGGAAGTAAAGAAAGTGAAAGAATGAATTGCTCCTTACTGGTTTTGTGGATTAAAGACTAAGTTGTCATTGCAGTCACAAAAGTGTGGGGTAGATTACCTAGTGAGGATATCCATGCTACATTATTAGTGGTAGCTAAGTCAAACTGAAACACAGAGATTTATTCTGGTTATCCTGAACTAAGTGTATAGTCAGAGGGTTTGTGAGAGCAGTGCCATGACAAGTCCTTCATCAACGTAGATGAATATGCCCATGACATTGAAAATTACAATTCTGTCTGCTATGCTGGTGTTGAACCTTGATGTTTCTTCCAACTTAGATGACAACAGACATGTCCTGATGAAGCTCTGTACAGCATTTGAGGGTCTGTCTGCTTGCAGCATCTGCAGGTGCACAGTGGTGGTGTGAATGGTAGAAGCTGATATTCTTCTGAGCACGTTTAATGTACAGCGAAGCATCATCTCTGTGTTTTCTGTCTAAATTAGCAACATCCACTTGATCCTGTAGTTATGGTTACTGTGTTGTATTAATTGTAGGTACTAATTTGCTTCGGAAAAACATTCACACCAATTTATATCATGTTGAAAGAACCAGTGTATGATAAACCACCCTATATTAATCACTTCTCCTCTTAGTAAAAAGAAGTCAGTACAAGTTGTATGGAAAAGTACTCTAAAATACATGATTTTAGGGGGGATATTATTCAAGAGAAATTAGATGTTTAAGTGTTGTGCCTTTGAGATGTATAAAAATTGCTTCTTATATTGAGCTGCTTTACAGAGAAAACACTCAGATTTCCAAAGGATTCCAAGAGATTAGGAGGCCATCTTCCATTTGCAGCTCTTTTACACTTCTTTTGAAAACTAGGTCAAAGTGCTTGCTGCTATTACTGTCATTTAAAAAGGATTTACTTCAATATTCAATCCAGTGGGCTCTGGAGAAATTTCATTCTTGTCATTGCAGCAGGGATTTGGATTTATGACTCGGCCATTTCCTTTATACCACTGATTGGAAAAATCGAGGATGGTGATATGCGGTGATTCCGTCAGCCATGTAGAACTACAAAAGGGCAGATTTAGTCCAGTTGTAGGGTGTGTTGACACACTGATATTGGGGACAGTTTGCTGCTGCACAACAGATGGGATATTTAGCAATGTTCTGTTAATGCATGGCAATTGCTCCAGTGACTGGTCCGAGAAACTTGGTTGAGATCATGAACAAAGGTGTTTTTACACTGTTGTCATCTGGATTTGCTGTCCTTCCTGTAGCAGTCCAGCAGAGATGCTGGAGGAAATTGGAGTGAGTTCAGGAGAGAGCAACTGAAATGGTCATGGGCAGGAGCTGAGACCCTGTGGTGAAAAGATAAGGAAACAGGGCTTGTTCTACCTGGGGAAAAGATGTCTCCTCCTAAGGGCAGCCCCTTGTTTCTGCAAGTTTACCAACAATGCAACCTAATGTGGTTTAGTCTGCCCTGTCACAAACAAGTTTTCAAACATTTCAGTATGGTTACAGGAGTTAAACTTAGTATTCTCAGTCTTTTATTTTGAAGCAGCAGCTGGGAAGCCAAGTTTTTGGCAGAACCAGTCACTACTTTCTGTTTGAGCCTTATTTTTAAAAACTGTTTCAATATTCTGTTGAAGAGGTGGATGAAAGTAATCAGCACTGAGTTCCAAACAGAACCTTTTGTGTAGTCTGTTTAAGCACCACTTATTCCCTGATGTCTTGTTTGTTTACAAAATAGCTTGGATGAAAACGGCATTCCGAAAGCGATGGTTTATTATGAATACAAGGTTAAAATTGTACTTCTCTCTTGTAACTAAGGACTGTTCCAACATTCAGGAAGACACATGCTCTTGAAGACTGCTTTTTTTATGGTAAATAATCTCCATGTGTGCCACAGCTTTTAGCTTTATGGACTAGCTGCACACAGAGACCTTGTCAAACAGAGGAACGCAAGGCCAACAGATGGACTGGAAAAGTGTATTCTGAGTTAAGTTGTATCTTCTGACTGTTGGATTAATCAGTCATCTTCACAGAGGACTTTTTCTGTTTGAAAGGCACTTCAAAAAGTAATTAATAATTTTAGTGTAATTTTAAAAGATGGTATGTTTTGATAAAGTTGCTCCAGTACTCTATTTTTTAGGAGTGTGTAATCTTCACCTTCTGTTATCTATGTAGTGACAGAATTCTGTACTTAGTAAACATGAATAATTAGCTGAACACTTCAAACTTTTGAGAGATGAAATCTTGGTTTCATTACCTTCTGTTTTGTATAGGTCAAATGGACTTTTCCATAGAACAAGGGAATAAGTTTAAAGGCATAAGAAATTAATATTTTATAAGTGTCTGCCCACCAGGGTTGATGAATCAGACTGACTTCAAAGAGAAATGAGGTTTTTATGTCATCTGCTGTTTTCAGTTTTTATGTTTAAAGGGGTGGGAGCTTTCATGTATCTCTCACTCTCTCCCATGTGCTGCATCTGATCCAAAGCTGATCAAAGTCTTTCAGTTAATTTCAGTAGGTCCTCTGTAGATGTTAAAATCAGTTTTACTAATTGCTAGAAGGGAAAGATGGGATTTTCCGCCACCTGCAAAGTGCATAACTTCCATCAAGGTCTTGTGGAGATCAACTGAAATATATAGTTGTGCATCAGGTCCACTAATAGCCAGCAGAATGAATTACTTTTGAAGGAATACAGCTGCAGTAGGACTAAATGACTTGCATGCTGGTTCTTTCTGTGTTGTCTAAGACCACATTATATCAGAACAGTTAGCTGTACAACTGAACATCTTCAGCAAGTGCACAGACTTTGTGGCGAAGAGGAATAAATTTTTAAATTTTAAATTTTAAACAATGTATTGAACCCTTTCTCCTGCAATAAGTATGCCATTTTGTTTCTTTGCTGTCTGTGTCCACACACGACATCATTTTTAGGTCAGCTTATGAGAAATGATTGTATGAACTACAGAAAGTAGAGGAGGCAAGATATAAAGCTCAGGTTTATAAAAGCTTGTCGTCATGACAGAAATGAAGACTTGCAGTTGAAAAGCCAACTACGACTCCCTTCAGCACAAGTGACCCCTCCAGCCTGTCTGTACTTGTTGTAAGATTAGTCTTTACTTTGCTCGAGGGACAGACACAATGTGTGTGTTCCAAGAGCTGCTCCTATAAGCAGTGTAAGGCATTGCAAGAAGAGGAAAGCTTTATCTTTGTAGTAATGGATTAGAAACTTGATCTGGGAAAAAAAATTTGTTACTAAAAACCACTTTTCTGAGGACTGGTATTAAAGGAAGAAGAATACACCCATTTACAATGTCTTCAGCCACTTTGAAATACATGTGACTGTTACTTTCTGCTGCAACTGAATTTACTACACAACTCATTAGTGTCCTTTAACTGTGACTAATAGGAAATCATGTTTATTCAGGACCTCTGTGACCTCTGTCCAAAGAGATAATAAGTATGCCATCTGTGAGAGTAATTTGTATCATGTATACATATATGTCCAGAGAACTGGAAGCATAATAATAAGTGTTGCTTTTGCATAGATTCAAGAATACACATTTAATGGCAGGGTGACTTTCTGCTGCTGTCAAGTTGAAATGAAGTCAAACCTGATGTCTGGATGACTCTCTGGTCTGTTAACACTTCCCTGAGGTACTGCAACCTGTTCTGGTTTGAAATTTGGACTATTTCACAGACGACTCTACTAGTTTCATGTTAATAATGCCTAGACCTTGGTCTGAATAGGAAGATTCAGCTAGAATAGAGATTATGTTTGAAATAGGTAGATGGAAGTGCTCCTGAATGACACCTAGAGAGTATTTTTCATGGATTTGAATAATTTGTGTCTGTTTCATTGGATATTAAATTTGTCCTCTCATAAAAGACATTTCCTTCCACTTAAAAATATCAAACTGCCACACCAGTTAAAAAATCATGTGTAAATATGATTTATATCAGAATGTTTCAGAGCAGAGGTGAAAAATCAAAGGAGACTACAAAAGGAAGTTGTGCAGTCAGTAGAGACATACAAATGTAAAACATTATAACATATTCAGGGAAACTATTTTTTATTTGGGTTCTGACTTTTTTGTTTACTTGTTTTTAAAGAAAATGACTATTACTATTAGTCACACAGTTAATGTGAAAGCCTGTGGAGTAACAAAATCAAGTAACCTGAAGGTGTTTTGCTTTTAGAACAATAAAATTTGTTGTATATATGAAAAAATGAGTCAGAAATTATCAAAGCAATGCTGATGTCAACAACAGTGTTCATAGGATCAAGTACTTTCATTATTGTTCACATCAGAACAAGACTGTAGATGAAGAAGATTTGTCATTATTAACAGTTTGAAATACGTGTTTTGGATTTTCTTGCTTGATTGTAAATCAGAAAGTTCATTCTGTGACTCTAACACATCATCTCCACTGGCTTCTCCAGCCTCTCACCTTTCCAGAGAGCTGTAGCTTCATATTTGGTCAACCTGCCAATTTCCCCAGTTAGAACTTCCACATCTTCCGGGTTCGTACTCAGAAAGTATTTTCACAGTACAACTCTGTGCTTCTCACACTTTTTGAGGATATGACTGCTATTGAGTTATATTCTAAACAGATTAAAATGAATCTGGTTAGACTCTGTGTTTCCCACTTCTGGGAGTACTTCCCTTTCCTGGTCTAATATTAGTGCAGTGGGCAGTTAACGAAGGTTATGACAGCCCTTTTTCTTCCTTGTATTTAGCAGATCTAGTTCCTGAAGTAAACCATACCAGAAATTACTATTTTAGGCAAATCTTACGTAGTTTAGCTCTGCTACCTTCTGCCTACTGCTACCTTCTCGGAGAACTCCAATTCACTTGGAAGTGGTAATATTTCTGTTGGGTCTCTCCTAAGGGGTTAACACATCATCTGTGGAATCACTGAACAGGTTTAAGAATATCTGTATCTTCTTTCCAGATGGACTTCTATGTTCTGCCACTCCCTCACACTGAATGTCTCGGTCAGAAGGACTTGAAACTCAACAGAATTCCTGTGTTCTTACTACCAACTGACCTGTTCCAAGAGCAGTCTGAAACCGCTCCTTCCATCAGCGTATGTAAGGCACACACATAGCCCACATCTATGGGCTCCCCAACCCCATGTTGTTCTTTAGATTTTTTGGGGTTTCTACCTTATTTATGGAAGGTCAATGTGATTCCTTGTGCTAGCAGTAGTGGTCAAAACCTTTGGTATAATTATGGTTTATAAAAACAAACCAAAAAAACCCCTTATCTGTCCAGCCCATGGAACAGTCATATGTGGGAACAACTATTGAACACCAGCAGTTGGTGGACTTGCTTCTCCCCTACAGAAGCTCGTAGAGAAGTGCCATTGATGCCTGAGAGCTTCAGGTCTGGCCTTTATATCCTTTTTCATAGGATATAATTTTTTCACTATACTATTTTGGCAGTTGATTTTCTAGAAGCAAAATTTGCAATAGGTGTTTTTATCATATGAGTTGTCAAAATTTGGATTAGGCTGGAAACATTTACAGCCAATGTTATTGATGCTAATAAAAATTGCAGCTGCTGCAACCTGAAAAACCTGGGTTATGGTATGTAGTGCCTAGCTTTTATTGCCTGGATCTGGAAACAGAACATTATGGAGTCATAATCCATGAAACTTTATAAAGTTATTGAAAGAATCAGGGTCAGTCCTAGAGCCCTTCAGGTCATTTGCTTTTCACATGACTGAGTTGTCCACTTGTGGCTGGCAGTTGGAATACTATAGAGGAGCTAGAAATAGTTACTGTGGATGTCACCTGTAACACCCCAGAAGATGCTCTCTCCCGCTCCTCACCCCACCGTGACCCCACCTCAAAGCCAAACCCAGGAGACCTTTTAAAAATCACTACAGTTATGGTGATAATTTTAACACTTTTTAGTAAAACTGAAATTGTCTTGCATCTTGAAATAGTGATGGGCTTATCCATTCACTAAGATGGATGAAAAGAGTGACATTGAAAGAAATTTTCTAGTGGAATAACTTCCTTTTCAGGGCAAATAGGAATGTTTTGCCTGTGATGTTTTGTTGCATGTTACGCAAACAACATTTGATTATATTGTCTAACCAGACAGAACAAAGCATTGCTAGACATTTGCTAGCCTTAGGGAGAGAAATAATCCATTCTTTAAAATCTTCCTTTAGGCTAATGCTGCTTCTCTCACATGCAGAATTCCTAATCTACATTTTTGTAATTAGAGAGAAAATTGTTTTGGGGAGAATGAGACTGGCACAGAAGACCCAGTGTTTGTGCATAGAATATCTGCTACATGATTGACTCGGTGTTGTACAATCACTTGGTGGAACAGTAAGATTAAGGGAAAGTGTATCCTCAGTGACATTTTAGAATAAGTACCATTTGATTTTTCATGTATGCACCTCAAACTGAGCTCTACTAAGCTCAATTTTGTCCTTCAGTATTTGACAACAGTTTGAAAAATTAATCAAGAGGTGGAAACCTGCAAGTCATGCTTTCATGCTTCTACTTAAAGTAAATCAATGACTAGAAATGAGTTTTGTTGCAACCATGCTGTGGGACTGTCCTGTCTACCACAACCAGTGTTACAATGCCCAGCGCTCTCATGCTTGCCCTTAGCCTGATATTCTCCTGATGTTAGTGTAGCTGGAGCACAGACTTAGCAGTGTTTGCTTAATTATTGAACTTGGTGACCCTAAAGGTCCTTCCCAACCTAAATGATTCTATGATTCTACAAGCCTAGCTAAAGTCATCTTCCCCACCTCCTATCCTGAATGTTACCTTAACATGCCTGTAAGTTTTTTAATGGTTTCTTTGTGTTACTTAGATGATTTCATCACACACAAGAGCAGAATGTATATCTTCCTTTAGTAAAGGTCAGAAATAATGACAATTTAGGTCTTTGAAGACCTATGATAGAATTAGACAAGTGTGTTTCCAATGGTCTGTTTTTGTTCACAAGCAATATATTTTTAATGATGTAAAGGAGACTTGGGGATAACTTAAAATATTTGGAGGTGTGAGAGAGCTGACCCCCACTCATACTCAGCACATAGCTGAGATTGCCAAAACACTACTTTTTTTCAAATTCAGTAGATGCTGCTGCCTTCGAAATCCCCAATCAAAGCCAGTCTTGCCTGGCTCTTTCTATCTTGTTAGACTGAAACGATATAAGAACACTTCAGATAACAAATCATTTAGAAAGAGCATCTTCTGTTTCACATTGAATAAGTGTCTTGAGTTATCTATATCAAAACAGCTGATAGATAGCAACTTTAGAAGAAACTCAAACTAAAGCCTCTTTTATTCACTTTTTCCTAATAGTATATGAACTGAATTATGATGTATCAACTGCATGGCATTCTTACTTGATGATCAAAAAGTTTTATCTTTGTCATAATTAGTTTTAAAATCTGTGCTTCTAGTTCTAAAGGGATATTTCCAGTGCCAAAACTACTACTCTGAAACTATCAGGAACACTTCTTCACATCTGTGACCTTGTCCTCTTGAGACTTTTCTTAATCATTTTCCCCTTCCATCAGGCAGTCAAACGCTTAAGGATCTGATTTTGTATATTCCATCAATACGTCATTCTCCCGAGTGATTACTGGCTTTCAGAATACATGGAAAAGTACTAAAAGCTAAATACTCAGAGAGAGACAAGCAGTGTTCGTTCTTTGTGACATCCTTCCCTCAAACAATTTAGTGGCTCTTTTGAGAACACTTTTCGTTTGCTCTTTGTGTGAACTACATCTTGGGAATTTTACCACGTTTAATATTAATCGATGCTGGAGCATTTTATTAGCATTATTGTAGTTACAGACAAGTTTTATTTTAATTTTTGAGTTTGGTGCCAGCTGTTTTCTGGAAAATTTATCTTGCAGATGAAATTTCTTTCTGTTAATTTTCAGGGCAGACATCAAATAGGTTTTATAAGTTTCTTTTTATTTGTTGTGGTGTCCTTGAGAAGAAAAGCTGTACATACAACAGACCTGACCTTGTCTTTGTTCTCTGATAATTAGGAAGCCTTATTTAAAACTGGTCATGATCTTTGTTCTCTGGAGATTAGCATCTTTCAGATGCATGAAGTTCATCTTGGACTAATTAAATTCATAAGGATTTTTCTGAGCATATGGTGGAATTGCATCTTTTTTATCTGAGTTGTGCTCTTGAATGTGAACCCTTCCTGGCCCCAGAGTTACAGTAGGGAGAGAGGAATGGTATCATTATTGCTTGTGGTATAGCACCAGACTGTTGTAATTAAGTCACGTAGGCAGGTAGGTAAGGGGTATCAGCGTGAGAGAGGGGGTGATTTAACAGGAATGGGGAGGGAGAAGAAACAATAGAGTAAAGAGACTTGGTGGAGAACTACACTGCAGGTTGATAACAAAAATGGGGAATTCATGTTATGACTCTAACTCACTCTTACCTACAAAATGCAGCTGGCAGTCAAGATCAGAGCACAAGCCCTCCTCTGGAGATTTAGGTCACCTTTGACATGCCAGAGCTCTGAAGCCTTGAAGATCCTCATCAGGGACCTGCCCCTTCTCTTTCAGGAGCTGCCTTTAACCTGTGGTTCCTGTTCTTAGTCTCTGCCTGAGCTGTGCTGCAGGTACAGCCATGCCTGTTCTGTACCTCCCTGACTGATGCTGTTCTGGCCCAGACCTGCCCTGTCACTGCAGACAGCCTGGGCAGTTGGCAGAACCTGGTCACCATCGCTGGACCTGCCCTGCTTTGCTGTGACTTGGGCTCCTGCCTTGCTTTCCCTTATAAAGAAAGGCCTGCCTTTGCTATTCCTTGGGATTCTCTTCTTTTTTTGTAGATGGTTGTATCTGAAGTGCAAAACCAGCAAACCAAAAATGTCCTGCTGGAGGAAGCTTCAAATGCATGTACTGCAAAGTACATTTTTCTTTCTCTGTTTAGTTACTAGCTTATGTTGTGATGGAGAGAATTTTAAATTTCGGTTATCTTTGTTTTTCACCTTCTTGCATTATTTTGCTTGTCCTGATTTTTTCTTTAAGGTAGATGCTCTGTGTCTCTCTCTTCAGTGCCAGCCTCATCACTACTTCATGCTGGAAATGCATTTGATCAGAATGAAAAAACAGAATGAGATTTTAAAGAAAAATGAAGGGTTTATCTCCTAATAGATTATTTCTTGATATTGCTAATTTAACAGCATTGTCCAACATAATCAATAAGATAGTTAAACCAGATCAGACTTAAAACTAAATTGTGTTTGTATGCCTGTGGATTATACTCCCTATGTTACGAAAGCAGTCACAGAGTTTGGAGTGAAAATGGAGTGCATAATTTTTTAGTATCAGACGAGCATAGTATCCTTATATTCAACTGCTAAACAAAATCCTTTGAAAATCTTGTTTGAATTTTTGATTTTGTGTTAGTGGGAAAAGCAGCATCCAATTTGGAAAAAAAAAGAAAAGGTGGTTGAAGGCAGCTTCCTCTGCAAAGAAACTGGGGCACTCTAATCTGCATGCACTAGTTTTTCTACATGAGATGTATAAAGGGTTTTCCACTTTCTGAACTGTCACTTAGATCTGCACTGAAACATTTTGGCAGTCGCTTCCTGTGTGGTTCGTCATATGTCTCCTTGATGATTTCTCACTCCATGGAGGAAGGGGGTGAGTGAGGAGGAACTAACAAATGATAATCTAAAAAAAAAACCAAAAAAACAAACAAACCCCTGTGTATGTCATTTAGAAATGTCATGTACACCTTGTAAAGAGTATGTTACCTTCTGTGTAAGAATCCTGCAAGGCAGTGTGGGTGGCAGTGGAGATTCTGCCACTGCTATGTAAGTGCCCTTGCAAGGTAGAATCTGTATTGATTGTAATCATTCTCTAAAAGAAAAAACCCCCAACTTTTCAGACTGAATATAATGAACAGGAATGCCAGTTTGATGATGCTTCTGAGTGGATTCCTCTGTGGAATAAAATACATGGTGAAAAACTGCCAGGAAAAGACATCACTGAAGTGGTTAAGTTGGCAAAGCTGTTCTTATGCCACCTCCTCTCCTATAAAGCTCTGTCAGGGGAACCAGAGTGTATTTGTGGAGTGGTTCCTGTCAGCACAGACTGTTACTCTATATGCTCTAAATAATGTTAGTTACTGATGCAGATTCTGAAAGACCAGCTAGAACTGACTGATTTATAGAAAAAAATAAAGTTTCCTATAGAATCTCATCTTTATTTCCATTTAATTAAAGAATCATTTCCATTTTTTACAGACTAGTGCAATTATCAAGTGATGCTTGCAGAATATGCCAGAACCACTTAAAACTTCTGGCTTCTGCTTTGTACTGTCAGGCATTAGAAGAGCCCCAAGTTCCTCTGCAAGGTTCTAAGTTGTTATTTAGGATGTATGTAAAATAATCCTCAAGTACGGAAGTTCCAATTCATGGTAGTAAAAACAGCTGAAAAAAATAATTCAAAATAACTGTCTTAAAATACAAAAGGTGAAACACTGTAATTATCTCAACAGATATGTAGGAATAGTCTTGAGATGACTTCCATGGGCTTCATACAGGAAGATCAGGTCTCATTTATTTACAGCTGTTGATGGGTTTGGGTATCTGAATAGAGGTGTCTAACCCTCATAAAGACATTTTAAAGCAATGAGGCCTGGAATATTGCTTTTATCTTGTAAAGTGAGCAAACACTCAGGGAAGGAAATTAAGTTTCTTTGGCAAACTTGTGAAAGACCTTTATAGTGTAGTAAACCATAATTCCTTGACCCTTTTTTGTTAACATTTGATCAGTAATATTTATTTCACAGTTACAGGAGGATTATTTCTTTTTCAGTGTTCCTGTGACCTACACAGATTTCTCCACGTAATTAATTTCTTTCATTCTTTCTTTCGTTCTTTCGCTCATTCTTGCATTCTTGTAAATATTGTGCAGTCTTGAAAAACTTGAGTTTCTTTTAAAAATACAGCCCCTTAAGAGCTTCTCTGCAGAACCAATAAGATTGAATCCCTAAATCCTCATGAAATAGTGCAACATTAAAAAAAATTAGTGTGTTATATTGGTGTCATAAGGGTATCAAGGCTACGAGAACTGCAGAGATCAAATTAACTTGTCATACTCTATGGACAGCCAGAGTTGGAAGTGGAAGCAGAAACTTCTGAGCTTCAGTCTGTACTTTCTCACAACATGACATCCTATTAGCTAAAAACAGTGTTGCATTTTCTGTACTGCCTGAACTTGTGCTCTTCTACAGTCAAAAATCTGTGTAACTCCTTTTAAGGGACTCTCTCCAGCTTCTCTGGGTGTGTATTGCGGTATCTCCCCAGCATATCTTGTCTGACATTGTAGCAATATTCAGCCTCACTGAACTCCAAGGAGGGTTGTATAACAGGGGAAACCACCACGTTTGTGGTGGAATCAGACTAGTTCTGTAAAATGGCATTGACTTACCAGTTTACCAAGTAACATATTTTGGAGTAACTTCAGTTTTACTGAAACAATATCTCATCTTCCTGCCAATGCTTGTATTTTGTCCCCTCTATTTGACAGTGGCCTTTGGAGCCATTTATTGGGAGTGTTGTTATTATGCTAATGAACACAATTATGTTGTATTTAGACTGAAATATTGAGACCAATAATAAGTTACAAAACCTAGTATGAAAGTCTCATAACAAAGCAAGGAAAGAGCACCTCCAGTCCTGCTTTTGCCTAACTGGTGGTTAGTCAAAAGCATAAATCTAAACTGCAGTCCTACAGTGTCACTGGTTTAACAAATACCTCCCTTTGTCACGCATTCCTTCAAGATAATAAAGATTTAAGCTCCAAGAATGTTCTCTCTGTGTATGAGAAACAAATTTAACAGGGCTACAATTTCCATTCTTTCAAGACATTCTGCCTGGCAGTTCAGTATGGATCTTAAGGGATTATATTATTTCAAGTGTAGTTTTACTCAGCACCTCTGAGACCAACTGCTGTGAAATCAAGTACCTGTATGAAGAAATCTGTCTCCTAATCACATTTTTCTTGCCTCTGTTAACTTCACAGTTCTTCCATTGAAGAAGAGTCATCATCTGCTGTGAAGCCACATTATGCAGCTTGCATAGACTTGCCCTGCCTGTTGAGTTGTTATTTTAGCAGTGGTGTAGTATCTCCAAAGGCCCATTAAAATATATTGCCTGTTAGGCTGCATTCTCCAGGAAGGCCAAGAATATGAAGGGGGGAGGGCTTGGAAATCTATACAAGTTTGTGAGAAAGAAGTAATTTAGGAGGAATCAGAAACTGCAATACTTTGAGATGAATGTATGTGCAGCCAAAAGTGAAGGGTGACAGAAAGCTTACATTAAACTTCTGTGTGCTTTACTGCATATATATATATGAAATTTTCTGAGGTTTTTGGGGTTTTTTAATAGAAATAACAGCATTTCAAATGTAACAGATTTTTACGGTGGACCTTGGGTAATTTTGTGAATGTCTATAAGCTGCAGGTTAATAGGGACTGCTGTAGTAATATAAACTTTCACAAAAGTAACTTTTTACATTTAGGAAGTGGGAGGAAGTCTCATTATCAAAGTTAAGACCCTGGCCTTGCTGTTTAAAGCCACTCTGTTGCCTTTTTTCTTTGGGTGTGTGTGTGCTTCATTGTTGCAGCAGTGTTAATTAGAAATGAATCAATCGTGGCAGGCAGGCAGTCGATACCTGATTTAATTATATTATCTTTAAAGAGCAGAAGTAGGCAGGTATCGTGCAGGGTTCTGTGAGAGCTCTGTGAGGGACAAACAGCCAGAGCACTCAGGATGATTTTAAAGCAATCCTCAATAAGCTAGTGCTCAGTAGAACCTTTTGTGAGGTGAGGGGGGTGTCTGTTTGTTCCTCCCCTTCTTTCTCCCCTCCTTCCCCTGCTGCTAATTACAAGGAGACTTTTAATGAGGTTAATTTTCAAATTAGGTTAATTTTCATTCATAATTACTTTTCTCATTGCGAAGTTGGTCCAATGCTGAGGGTATAACCTACGTGAAAATCAGTTGAATTTCCTGTCCTGCCATTTGTTACTCATGGAGAGTTCACATTGCTCCTCATTCTTAAAGATGAGATGACCTCACATTCAGCAGGGATGACCCATGTTATTGCTTGCAGGACTGGTAACTATAATTGTATGCATGTTCTGGTTGCAGACTCAGACAGTAATGTTAATAAGATGATGCAGAATATCTAAGGTTGCAGGATGTTTACTATCGTTTTCAGGCATCTAATGAAGATGACTTGGGTGAACTGAAGTTTAGGACTAAAATATTTCTTTGTGGTCAGTGAAGACAAGTGTGTTCATAGAGCAATTCAAACCAGACAACCTTAGGAACTGGCAGGCAATTAGTATGAATGCCAGTCCTCATTCCTGGCTTTAACTGGCTAATTCCAACCAAAAAAGTTTGAATAACTTTCGTGTTACTTCTCAATAAAGGAATTGTTCAGCTTTTGTATTGAAGGGAACTTTGTTTAAGAGTGTATTTTCCTTTGTATTTAGTTCTTACAAACCCAGAATATTTTGATGTACAGCAATGAGGCCTTGGAATATAATTTCTCATGACCCAGTAGCCAAATGTGTTGTATTAGCTTGAACACATGTGGCATTTAACTGATACCAGTTGAGGCTCCTGTGCCTTATGGCTGCCCAGCTGCTCTGTACAGGGTCAGGTTAGAAAACAGAACTTTGTCTTCTAGGGTTTGAACAAGAACATCTGCCCAAGCAAGCTGCTGAGTTAAACAAAAGGGGAATATGCTGGAATGGAAACATTTAAAGACAGATTAAGTCCTTCTGTTGCAACCAGAGCTATCAGGTGTTCCCTTTGGGATGCTGTTTTACCTCCATATTTATTTCTAAATATGGTGGCACTTGTAGGTAGAGCAGTGGACTTTAAGTAGCCTGCACTTTCATGTCTCTGTGGTAGCAGCTATGGAATAAACAAGGAAAGAAACCAGCAAACAGAAAACCCACCAAAAGAGACAAAATAATTCTGATTTCAGATATGGTCAGTGTTTGACACCTGGGCAGAAAAGGGTTTGTATTTTCAGAATTTACTATTTGAACTGTTTTCATTTGGTATTATTTTCAGTAATTAAATTGTGCAATTGTTTTCCTGGCAAAAGCAAGGCAGGCAGACCTTCCTGTACTCTCCAAACTGCATTGAAATTCTGCAGACACATTGAAGGGGTAAGAAAAAGCAAAAAAGGTTTTATTGAACAAGCACTTAATTTCTGTTGATGACTGTCAGCATGTTAGTCATCAGTAGAATGATCTTCTCTGATACACCTGAGAAAGGTCGAGTTTTTCAGTGTTAATGATGAACAGTTATACAGTTCCTTTTTGGTAACAATTTTATAGCTCAATGTCCTTGACAGCTTTTAAAATTTTAGTCTGAGTGCAAGAGCTCTTAGTCTTGAAACAGAGTGTTAGTGCAGTGTCAAGGAGACATTTGTTGTTTTCATGACATAACTTCTTACTGCAGTAATTCATAATAATCCAATTTAACTGTGTATTTTGTTTGTTAGGATTTTCATTATCTCCCCTGCTTTTTAGATGAAGCTGATATATCCATGAAAAAAACCTAGTAGTTCAAATAATGCATGTATTTGTGTTCACCTTGAGGGTTTTACTCCAGAAGAATAAAGAAGAATGTTTTCAGCAGAGTTAAATGAATATACACAAATGTTTTTTCCTGCCTCCATAGTGTTTGTCGCAAAGATTTAAATTAGAGTATTTAGGATACTTACAATTTGTGCTTTATTACTCACTTGTTCAACAAGATATTTGGTTCCTTCTATGTGCTATTCTTCAAATAATTACAAGTAGTATCCTAGATAAAAATAGTATTGAAGGTACAAAGTAGAAATATGATCATATTAAAGACCTCAAATTGTCCATTTTAAATAGACAGGATTAGTTTGGGATCCCTCCTTATGTTCCCGTATGTTCTATAGTGAGCCCTTGAGTTCTTTGTACCACATATTTCTGTGTGGTGATTTTTCAGTGTGGTTTTTTAAAAACCTGTACTTCTCTTTAGGTAGGTGTGTTTTGCTTTTTTTTTCTTTCCAGTTCAGCTTCTTTCTGTGATGTCCTGTATTTACGCAGGCTATGGGGTTTTTTTAGGTATTATTTCTGGATTGCATTTTGTCCTTCAGAAAAATTTTCTGATTTGGCTTCTAATGAATGTTAAAGTGTTTTAGTATTTTACAGATTCTTGCTTCTACTTCTGTTTTAATGTTCTGCAAGTGACAGAATAGCTTTAGAATAAAATATTTGAAATTAATAAACCTGATAATCATTTTTTCTTGCACTTTAAAGTCTAAAATAGCAACATATATATAAAAAGAATTTTTAAGTCAACTGAGAGTATTCACCAAAGTTCTCATTTACTTTGAGAATACTCCCCTTTACCCTGAAGTGTGTAATAAAACCCAAACTGCAACCTCACCACTGAACTGATTTGGAAATCCTTCCTGAGAATAAGCCAAACAAACTGAAACTACTTTATGACTTCAGGGAGATTCTTCTGAAATCATGAAGGTTAAAGACAATTAAAGATATTATGAGGGCCTTTATAAAGTAGTAATCTGAACAGGTACCTTAAAAATAGCTCCTTAGAGTAGGCCATCGATCAAGACAAAAGTTCTTAACTTGGTAATGGTAGATTATTAATAATTTGCTCAGGCTTTTAAGTTCAACTATTTCATCAGCAATTAAGGGAACAGAAGCTGTTTTTCAACATAAACTAATCAACATAAGCTTATATGAGTGTTTTCTCACTGAAGAGGGGAAGCAGACATTTACTTTTAAGATACCCAGCTCCCTTGCAGCTTCTGATGTACTAATTAGTGTGTTTAATACTTCCTATTTATGAACTCTTTATCATTTTCTATTAGTCACCATTTGAATGTTACATTTGGATTTTAATTACATTGTGTAGTTTGATTTATCCAAGCTGCATACTTCCTGCCATATCACAAAAGAAATACAATATATTAGCATATTTTTAATTCGTTTCCCTTTCATGTGTCACTTCTCAGCATATTCATAACTTGCAAAGAGAGAAAGGTAGTTGATAAAAGTTTTCTCTTCGATTTTTAAACTCGTCACAGTTCCTGCCACCTGGTAAAAACTGATTTGCCTTCTTTTCAAGCTTGGATGAATCTCATTCAAGTAGAAATTGAAATGTAAAGGATTCCCTTAAAGAAAATAGTATGAAGGTTTCAGATCAGGCAATGCTTGACATATTAGGCATGATTTCACAGAAATTTTACCTTTAAGTTTTATTAAACAAATCTAACACTTTGCACATCCAAGCACAGTGGTCATGTTCAAAGATTGGTGCTTTTCACAACTTTTAAGCACCGATTCCTGTCCCGTGGCAAACATGGGAGTGCGTTTGTGCCTCTATTTCTTTCACCTGTTCTGTTTTTCCTCCTGTCCTGTAAGTTTAGTCCATCTGTGTTTCTCTTGTGTAAAAACAGCGAGGAAATTCTTCATTTCTGCTATATGAGGCTTTGTATAGAGAGCTTGGATATTGTACAAAAAACCCCCCCAAAACACAAGCTGAGAGAGGGTTGGGCTGTTTGGCCTGGAGAAAAGAAGGGTCCTGGGAGACCAGTAGCACTTTCCAGTACCAAAAGGGATTCCATGAGGTGTGGAGGGGGATTTTATTCAAGGTCATGGAGCGACAGGACAAAGGGGGAAACGGCTTTAAACTGACAGAAGATAGGTTTAGACTAGATATCACAAATAAATTCTTTACTTTGAGGATGGTGAGGCCCTGGCACAAGTGCCCAGAGGAGCTGTGGACACCCCATCCCTGGAAGTGTTTAAGCGCAGGCTGGATGGAATTTTGAGAAACCCGATCTAGTGGAAGGTTCCCTGCCCGTGGCAGGGGGGTTGGAGCTAGATAAGCTTTAAAGTTCCTTCAAACAAACCCAAACCATTCTCTAATTCTATGAAACTGAGCTGTAGAACCCACACCTCCACCCTTGATAATGTATACATGTACATATATTTATAAAACATTTTTATCTGGATTTTTTTATAAGTTACCATTTTTTAATGAAGAGATGTATTTGGTAGGTGTCTTCTGAAGCTTTTCTGAAGTTTTATTAATATTACCAGGCTAATTTATACAATTTAATAAATATATTACCCAGAGTGATTTCCTTTATGGAATTGTTTTGTACATGAATAATGGGATTTGAAATATTTCACATATACTATGTGAATTGACTTTGCATGAAGAAAAAATTGCAGTTTAGTTGTCTTGATGACTAAAGCAAGGAGTGAGTAATGGTACTTAAGATTTTGAAGTTTATATCAATTAAATATGTAAGCTTGAAGTTTCAACTGTTTTATTACTTATATGCGAGACTTAATATCTCACACGATTTTACGTTTTAACAAGCCTTTATGTTATTTGGAGATAGAAAAGTTAAAAGCTCCAGTTCAATTGCTTTAGCTAAGTGAAATGACTTGCAACCACATAAAGCAGAATCATAAACACTATCAGAATCGAGGGCAACTTCTGACGTGTGCTTGATTCAGCTTGCAAGTAAAAATGGGGAAATTAATCACTATGGAGAAAATATGGTCTCATGAAAACATTTTCCAATTTATAACCATCAGATTGTTATTAATTTTAAATTGAAATAATATTAGATCCTGATAGTACAAAAATGCCCTATTTTTTTAGTATTAGTAATCTTTCCCAGACAAGCTAAACCACTTTTTGTTTGTAGACGTAGTACTGAAAGGACTGATTAAGAAGGCAGCAGAGTAGAAAGTTTAGAAACATAATAAAATATTCTTTATATCCTTTACAATTAGAGAAACTCTGAGGATGCATATTTTGTTTCTTATTGTTTTCAGTGAGCATTTAGTTGAAGTAATTAAGTTGATAGGTTTTGAAACTCGTTATTCAAATATTTTATGCTTAAATAATTAGTCAGCATTTGAAGAACATTAGTTTGTTTCTCTTTATGCTATAAATCCTTCCTTAACTTTTCATTTATTTGCACCAGAGTAGTTGAGCTCTCTCTTCCAATTGCATTAAAACACAATTTTTGTTAATATAGTGAAGCTATTTCTAGGTGCAAATCTAATGGTTGTTTTTCAGACAGAGAAAGACACAAAGTATCACTAAATTGTTTATTGACTCTGCCATTTAATAGCAGTGATGTAAACATGCAGAAAATACAGTTGTGACGGAGGTGTGTGAGTTCATATAAACAGTATTTATTGAAACTTTGTTTCTAGCTTCTTCTCATGTGTTAATGTCCTTAACTAACCCAGCACTGGAGATTAGCAAGGGGCAATATTTATCACTCTAATGCATTTGCACATGCAGAAATTAATCTGCAGAAATTTATTTTAAAGGAAGATGTTTTTTGTCCAAGTTCTACATAACAAATCATTTGATGACAAAGTCAACAGTCCAAAAATTGGTGGGGTTGTCAGGTCTGTCTTTCAATACCAAAAATTTATTTTGTGATTAACATAACATATGACATTAATTTGGAAGACAGCCTCTTGCTCATAAAAATGGGCATTCATAGGGGAAAAACTTGTTTGATGGGCTATTATAGGATATAGACTTTTGTACTGCTTAGAGGTTCTGTCTGTATATCCATTCCCTGCAGTTTGGGAATAATGAAAGCATCTGTGTTAGCTGGAAATTTGAATCCCTGATGACATACCAGATTTTCTCACTTTATCCAGTGATGAAGAAAGAGAGTAAACTTCTTTGCTTAAATCGGGAACAATAATTTTATTTTTAATCTGCTGCAACATCTGTGCACAATAATAATTAAGTAACGACGATCATGTTTTCAATGGTAGTTAAGCAACAATGTTTTCTAGAAATGCTTCTCTAGCTATAGTTCATTAAATGGAGTTAGTTGTTAATATTTCAAATGATCAACATTGGATTGTTTTACATTATATTAAAGGACACAAACATCGAAAGAAATCTTACAGCTTATAATTTTATGTGTGATCAGAATGCACTTTGCATATAACTTCCTTAATTTTTAATGGCTTAATTGATAAAAGTCTGTGTACCTTAAGATTTAAAATTATTGTATTTCTTAAGTGTAAGGAAATAGCTACTCTGAAATGAAACCTGGGAGAATTTGGTCATTAACTTGGTACAACACAGATCAGAAGGTTTGTGCAGAAGAGAGTGGAGCTGTTTATGACCTGTTGACAAAAGCTGGCTTCTTAGACAATTAATTTGCTTATCATAATTATGCAAGAATTTCCCTTTTATTCTAAAGGTTAGACTACACCTCATTTACAACTTATTTATCTTCAAACAGCACTAGAAACACTTCAGAGGAAGGAGAAGTTTAGCAACAGAGAGTTGTCAGGAGAACAGAACAGCAAAGACTGTGGGTGTGTTGAGCAGGGAGCCCTGAAGTACCAAGACATCTGGAAACCAAGGCCATGGGCAGCCTTGCTTTGCTTCTTAAAAAGGATCAGAATGAAGTCATGTTTCAGATTTTTCCATGTGATATCTGGAGTAACTATAAAAGTAATTGGAGTTTTGCTACTACTTCTTCCTATTAAGCATCTGATCACTATGATTTTAAGGAAAATGAGGGGGTCTGTCCCCTCCACTGAGCAAAACAGTAATTTCAACTGTAGTAATTTCTGAAACACTGGCAATGCCTGTTTGAATGGCAGGTGAATAAAATAAAAAACTTGCCACTCACACAAAACATTGTGTATTTCTTAAAGGTGTTTGAAACTCATACCCATTACTTGTGCTCTGAAGTAATTGGCAGTATTTAAGCCAAACAAAACCAAAAAACCACCATGAAATCCAAAACAAACAAAACAAACACCCAAATCCAACAATCACCATCAAATGTCAAACTTCAGATGATGAATATGAAATACTACCTGCCATGGGTAAAACCACTCTGCGGAACACAACAAATGGATGAATTTTTATTCTTTTTGTTGCTTCCTAAATGCTGGAGCAATACTGTGTGTTTGAAGGGAACATACTGAGAGGAAATTTTTTTAAATTCCCTGGTGTCATTTGCAAGAACAATTATTTTAAAATGCTTTCTCATTTTTCAGACTGTCAGAATTTGGATAAAAACTTTCATTTTAGGAGTTCTGTTAAAAGTATGATATTGCATGCTGTTGAGAGCTACAAGTTTAGCCACCTAAACTGGATTTTAGGAACAGAAGATAATTCTTTCCATGTTATTCATTCTTTGACTGTGATTACAGCTTCTTCTACACAAAATGAAAGTATGAAATGGGGAGGCATTCCACAGCCCGATATCTTCCCATTTCATTTATCTCTTCCTTCAAGGACCATTATTCCAAAATTAATTTTGTGTTGAAAGCATGGGCTGTGAATTTAGGCACAGCCTTAGACAAAACTCCTTCTTGGGGCCGTGGTGGCTGTGTCTGATGTATGGTGATGTAAGATGATAGTTCTCCATCTACTAACCATTACTTTAATCCCTGCCTGAGGAGTTCAGTCATTTTCAGCTAAAACTTGCTAACCTTTTAGATGGGGAGTACCTTCAAATGTACTTTGAGATATAAGGCTCTGCTCTGTTTCTAGAAGACTTTTCTGGTTCTGTGAAATCCCTTGTGAAGGCCTAACAGACTTGCAGACCAAACTAAAAGACCTTCTTGTATCTGTACATCTGTTCATTCAGCACGGGCAGGAGTGTTCTGGCTGAGTTGGAATTGCTCACCCAACTGCTCAGCGTTCAGCTGGTGAAAGTTCAAAAGCCAAGTAAACGGCTAAGGGTTGACAACAGGTGAGGAAAGGTCTTTTTCTCCACAAATCCCTCACCTGACTTTGAAATTTTGTCTATTGTATAGGCAAATAGAGCTTTAGTTGTGTTTGGTGTAACAATGTCCCCTCCGGGCTCTAATGGAGAACTGCAATGCACAGCTCAGAATTATTGTTTTACCAACACACTTAAGCAGCACTAGTCTCACTCTTCTCTAGGGCTGGTTAGTATAAAACAGATGAGAAAGGTAATCAGAACAGAAAGTTGTCTAAAGTACAGACATCTGTTGGAAATATCTAGGTTACAAGAGTAAAATCATGTGAGGTATAATGAGAGATGACTGCTCTGTAAGTTGCATCATTTGAAGTGTTACTTGAAATAAAGGATGCTATACTTTGCTTAGAAAGATGTATTTTTGCCTGGGTTTCATTGTTCTTGAAATTAAAATGTGCTGACTCTTGTAAAGTTAAGCAGTTCCTGGGAAATTTTAGAAGTCATTGACAGCTTTCCATGTCCATGATTCACTTCAACTTTTTATTATACTGGCAATGGACAAAAGGAGGGAGTAAAGCAAACAAAACAGAAGTTAGGTAACAAAGGAGAAGGTTGTAAACAAGTGGAATATACTCATATCTGTATTAGAGAGATTCTTTTCCTTTATAGTGATGGGGAATATTAGGGCTCTTAACTGGTTAAATGTTTGTTATCTGTAAAAAAAAATTATGATACTTTGATTGGCTTTGATGAATAAGTAGAAAACACACAAGAGAGGATTTACCTATAGGAAGAAAATCATAATTCTAAGCACAAGCTGCTCTCTGAACTGTGGTAACCCAAAATTATTTCCTGCTGTTTCCTTTAACTAGACACTTGCAGTTCCATTTTATCTTGTTCTTGGGAGCAGTAATTTAAAGCAGGTAGTAGAGATGAAGTCCTCCTCATTTCTTGCCCATGTTCTCTCGTAGGAGGTAATTTAAGCACTTTTGGGGATGCAAGAAAACAGTTCATGTATCTATATTTAAACATCTAACTGGTAGCTAAGAGATTGTAGTCTCGCAGGCCACTTCAGATAGGCAATGAAGGGATAGAGAATGACTGAATTACCCTCTGGAGGATGTGAGGTTAAGCAGCTTGCCTTTGAGGGGTTACTCTTTCGCTGTGGCCATAGAGAGCCAGAGAAGGCTAAGCTGCTGTTTTAGCCACCAAAACTTGGAAAGTGTAAATACTGCTCTCAGCACTCATTACCCCAGTAAGCTCAAATGGAAGGTAAAAATAGTTTGTGGTAAAAGAAGAGTAAACATTTACAGTTTGTAAATCTAGTTTAAAGCCAAGAAATTTATATAGTATTTGGTTAGTAATCTAGTTTAAAGCCAAGAAATTTATATAGTATTACATGGTAAAATTCTGGGTGTTTAGTCACTAATTTTCCTCATTATTTCAGAAGATCCTTTTTTAATGAATTCTACTCAAATTTATTTGCTTATTTATTTATTATTTTGGACCATTTTTATTGTAAGCCAGTTAATACCATCTAAGATTGTCTTGTCATCTGAGTCCTGATAATGAGTAATCATTGAGAATCTTATTCTCGCTAATTTTCATAAAGAATAAGTAGTAGAAGGCAATGCTCTGTTTAGTACAAGCTTAACACAAGGAAATGGAATTATCTGGAATAATTCAGTCACTCCTTCCCACCAGCAATGATATGCTTAACTTTTCCCAGGAAAGCAGGGCTTTACCACGTGTGACAGTTACTTGGGAAGACAAATGCCTTAACTCCAGACATCTGCTTTCCTTCCCTGTTCTTCCCCCAGCTTTTGTTGCTGGGGAAATGGTGTGGAATATCCCTCTTGTTAGTTGGGTTCATCTGTCCCAACTGTGTCCCCTCCCAGCTCCTCATGCCCCCCCAGCCTCCTTGCTGGCAGGGCAGTGCGAGCGCCAGAAAAGGCCTTGGCTCTGTGAGAGCCCTGCTCAGCCACAGCTGAAACATCCCTGGGGTTTGCTGTTTTGGTCACAAATCCAAGACACAACCTCATACCTGCTACTGTGAAGGAAATACCTATCCCAGCCCAAACTACTGTGTGTATGAAAATGTGATGAAAATCTCAAAACTCACTATAAATATACGAAATTCTGTATATGTTCTAACTATATTCATGTTAATTTTAGAACATGTAGGCTTGGGGTTTTTTTTCAAAATTGGAAAATAAAAGAGATGAATTTTTGAGATGTTACAGTTCATTAAAATAAGCATCTCTTGATTATTATTTCTTTGAAGGTGTTCAAGAAGGAAAAGACTGATTATATGCATGCCTGTATTCTAAAATTATCAAGTGTTTTGGTTTTTTTCTTCACTTGTGAACTAATAAGGTTCTAATAGTAGACCTTATGCTAAAAGCACTATATGGTAAAATGGCTTTGATCCCTCTCTCCATATATATACCCACATATGTTTATAAATTATGATGCAAAGACATGAGAAAATAATCTTTTCTTGCATTACTCAAGGGTATGCCAACACAACTATTACACATATTCTTTCACCAGTAGTGGTGTAGGCTGGAAAAGCCGTAGCGGTTTTTAAATTATGCAAGTAGCTTATGAATCAGAGAGATGTTTTGTCAAATGAATCACTCCCTTAGATAATTAAGCTGGGACAGATCTTGGGTTTTCAAAAGTCTTAATGGATTTTGGAAACTTCAGGCCCTCAGGAAAAAAAGGGTTCATCAACTGCATATCAGCTTTTATCTCTTTACGTCAAATGTTGGAATGTAATAAGAGTTTACTTCAGAGAGACCATGTAAACTGTTGGACTTCATTATAATCACTTGAAGAAGCAGTCCATGAACACTTGGTTGAGCTGATTTTGCAGAATGTTATGCTTCAAAATCTTTTATGAAATTCAGCTTTTCTTTGGAAAAAGAAATCTGCTTGCATGTTATTTTACAAACTACTAGTTTTTCAGCTGTTTGGATCTGTTGTGACAGTATACTTCATCTGCAAAGTGGCAAGAAGCTTAGTGAAGTATCCAGTTAATTGTTTTCATCTGCTTTCCTTTGACCCCAGGCTCATCTTTGGTGACCCCAGGGGATCAGTGTTCACTGTCGTTCAAGCATGAGCAGAAGTTGCTGGCAATGATATTTTGCACAGTGTTGCAGAGAGTAACTTCTTTTCAAAAATAAAACTCTTTGGTGTGTCATCAGTCATGCAAAAAGTCCCAGACACATGCAAATGAATGTAAAATCTCTCGCCAACTTTTGCTAGTAAAACAATTTCAAACACTGTTCTCTGTGTGGGAAGATGGCAGTCTGTGAAACACTGGGATGAACCATTAGATTGAGTTATTCCATTAGGAACCCAACAATGGAGGAAGTGATTCAGGATTTGGTAAATAATGTTGAGGTTTAATTACTTCCTTAGTATATGTCACCCTGTATTTCCAGAGTGGTATTTATTTTTCTCTTTTAAACTCAGTCCATTAGATGTTTTTAATAGTATATGATATGGCTTGGAAATTATAGGCACTTGGTTAAAAGTTCTTCATGTCCTTCCTAAGAGTTAAAGGAAAAAAAAACCATACTGCTTGGATGTATGGCTGTATCATCTACATCTTAATTGCATGGAACTGACTGTGCTCCTTATTTATAAATTCTATTCCCAGACAGAAATAAGGTACAAGCTTACTGCATTTCTCAGTAAGCTTGTACTTCTCATTTCTCTCGGTAGTTTCTAAGGCTTCAGATTTATTTTTCTTTTCTCCCCTTAAAAAAAAATACGTCGATATTTTACTTACATTGCTCTTATTTTTAGTGGTTTTTAACAAATACTACTCAGTGAATCTGAACTGTTACTGCTCTTGAAATTGTGTCAGCCAAAATATCTAGCCAAAAATAATTTATGGGTTAATGGGAATATGTATAATCAGTGATACAACAATGTCTAGACCTTTGAAACAGAGTAGTGATTGTGTTTGGGGATTTCTTTTTTGCTTGACACCACTAGTTCTCCTGCTTTTCCCCCCTCTTATGTATTTAATAGTACATTTAGTGTGGGTAGTGATTTGGGTTTTGTTTCAGTAACTGCAGGGTCTATTCCCACTTCATTATGTCAATCATGTTTTCAAAAGTATTACTTTTGCTGATGTATTTTTGCCTGAAAATACGGAGACAGCATGCTTAATTGGTATCTAAATGGGAGGCTCTGGGAACACTTCTATTCTGGTGAATAATTACCTTCTTTTACTTTCAAGATGGCAACCTTTTAAATTGGACTCCTTTTTCAGGGGATTTTCTCAAATCAGGCCAGTGACAGCAGTTAAATTATGAGAAACTGAAAAATTAGTCTGGCTATTCTGTGGTTTTCAAACTTACATCATCAACAATTTTTAAATAATTTCTGATATACCCATAAATATGAAAGCATCTCTGCACCTTTGTAGAGAAATAGTTTTTCAATGGTCCTGAAATAACATGAAACACTTTTTGTAATTAAAGTAATAAATTGTGAGATGTGAAGAGCTTACTCAAGCGATGATAAAATAACAAGGCTTTTTTCCACTAAATGAGCTATTGAAATGGTGATATTAGTAGTACTGGAAATATTTTATTCCCAACAGCATCATGACTATTGATGAGTTGACACACTGATGATGGCTTTGGTTTCAGGAGTGAGTTGCTGATTTAACAATTAGAATATTGTTTTTACAGTAGTATTTTCCTTCAAACAGTGGAAATGCCTTATCTGATTAAGAATTTTATTACTGTAGTTTATAAACTCATAAATAAATAATTATGCAAAATTGATGCTACAGTAATCCTTTATTAACGTGATTTCAAAGGAAGATTTCCTGATATTAAATCAATTGGCTGCAGTAATACATGACAGAACAGCATTTTTTATTACCTTGACATTTTAGTCCAGGCAACTGAAATCCATATGCTGGATGTGGATGAATTCTTTGTTTATTGACTCATTTATTCATTCATTTTTGAAAACTGAACTTTAGTTTTATTTCTGTATATTCGGTCTGTGTTTTGAAAGAGTTCAACATCGTGATCTTAAAACACAACCTTAAAACAAAATTGTAAGCTACGTATCTCCACACATCATTCTGGAGTTAGCAGAAAGGCATGTCTTGATTATGCCTATTTAGCTGAAAGATAATCTAAAGCCTCTTCCCTCCAATGGCAGCTTTTCTCACTCAGCAGCTACTGGCAATGTATTTAGTGTCCGAAGTCATAAGAGCACTCAAGGGCATGTTCCATGTTTCCTTCCTTTGTTACGTGGGTGAGCTCAGAACAGTTGTGGCCACACTCCAAAAGGTCAGCTTTCCCCCTCATTTTACTTCATCTCTACTACAATACTGACAATGACCTTTCCCGAAAACAGAAATGCCATTTCTGGGATTACATTGTCATCAGAAATATGTCCAGATGAAATGGGAATTGTTATACTGTGATGTTTCTCAGAATATAGTGTACCTAAAAAAATAGAGGAGTCATTGCTGTGTTTCTAAATTGGAGTCCATAATTAGTTTATTGGGGTATTCAGTAGGTAGCAGTGAACTTTAGGTCACTGCCTTCATCACCCAAGTGTGGCAGGAACACTTTGGGACATGTGATAATTTGCTGGTGTTGCTCAGGGATGAATGCAAAGCAATCCTTTGCTCTAGTATTGGGAAAAGTTCTGATCTGTTACCCAGGTGTGGCTGGGGATTGTGGAACCAAGTGTTGCTCAAAAAAATGGTTGGAATTTTTGTTACAACATTTCCTCCAGATGTGTCAAGTCATTCACCTACTTCCCAAATGTATGAGAAGTTGGAGTGTTTCTTCCTAGAGCATCCTTAACCCTTAAAGGCTTGTCTTCCTTAAATAAGCTTCTAAACTACCTGTGGGTGAATATCACCCTGAGAGAACTGGAGAAAGAGAATAAATCACATTTATCAGTTTTGTTTATAGATTTCTAGCAGGGTATTGACAAGAGGGGAGGTTATAAATTATGGTCACGTGGAGGAAGAATTGAGGTTTGGAGGAATAGTTGTACCAATCATGAGCAAAAATACTTTGATCTCATCAAAAGCAGGTCTTCTGATCATAGGCTTTATGTGGTAAAGGTAGGAATGTATGCATGCAACAGTAAAACAGTCATACTAAAAGCATCTTTTCTATGCCTAAATATTTAATTTTTTTAATTGCATTTTATGTTGTCTTAAAAGGTTTTCTGTAAACCTAAGTCATGGCCTTTGAATGATTCGCATGTTCCTGCAAACAGCCACTCCTGAAGTTTACATCTAAGTGGGACAGATGAAGAGAATTAGATGTGCTTCCTAAGCAGTGTTGCAGCAGGTAAGGTGCAGTAGGTCCAATTTTTTTTAAATAGTTGTAATATTTCCACAGCTGCTCTTTATGGAAATGCATTAGGAGTTTAAGCAGTGCACAGTGTCTGACTTTCAGCTCTTGTAGCTAAATTTAGAAATTGAAATTATCTTTTTATTCTTTAAATTCTGCCATTTTCCATACTTCCTGTCATTTCCATACTGAAAGTAATTATTTTCTTTAAAATGCCCTCATTTTATGGGCATGTCATAGTTGTCTGTGAATATCTGTAGAAATCCAAAGGAGAATGCTTTTATGTTGTTATGCAGAAAAAACACCAAAAAAAATATCAAAGAGTGTGGTGTATTCACTCAACAGCAGAAATTCTCACCTTACATCTGTAATTAGAACATGCTCTCTAAGTGAAACTATCTGAACCTGTTTAGTAATAGTATTTTCTACAGGTACAGTACGGTGTTTTAACATCCTAACCAAGTGGACATAAATTTTAAGCTATTTTTCTGGGTAAAATGTGTTTTCATTTTTTTGAAGTAATTTTTTTATGAGAAGCGTGTGATAAAAATCTAAATTAAATCTACTGTTCATTAATTTTTGAGTGGTTTACAGACCTGTCTTTCTCTTTCACCTATTTTAAGAACTAGATTTTTTTAGACAAGCACAGCCCACCTACTGAATATTTGTCTATATTTTTAAATGCTGATGAATAAATTCATGAGTATACATGGCTATAGTAGGCTGAGAAGAATAAGTAATTTCTTGCTATTCTAAGGTTTCTGTCTCATTCCTTTTTATTTTTCTATGTTTTACAAAAAGAGAAATGGGAAGTTGGAAGTGTAATGAGGACAGGTTGAATGAATTTGGACTGACAATTTGTTTTGTTCTGAAGTGTTGAACGCTAGCTGAGTTTTCCAAGTGTTATAGGAGTTTCTTTTCCACCTTTAAATATATGGTTATCATATTTGATTATGTGTTAGACCTGCTTTATTGTGCTTTTATTGCACTCTGGAGAGGCTTGATTTGTATTTTAAGATACTTAAATGTACTTCAGAATATATTAAAAGAAGAAAGATGGTTTGCAAGGTATTGAATTAGCTGAAAATAATGTGGGTGGTAACTAAAGTAGTGTATTCAGTACACACATAAAAGCTAAATTAGAGCTCTGTGTATCCCATTTATCCAGAGCCAAATGTACTTGAAAATGATATTAGCAAAGGATCCAAGCCCCAAATATCCATGACATTTTTCAAGCTGCATTTCTACAACACAGTTTCAGGCTAGCTCAGTTCCTAAGCAAAGGAAGCCAGAATTTTCATGTCACTCTTCTCGTTTTCTGTCTTTTCTATTAGGAGTCATATTTACCCAACTGAAAATGTATGTTTGCACATATGTACGGTCTGAATTTATAACACAGATATGATAGACTTCATTAATCTGCTTTGCATAGTGTTTCAGTGACAGATATGTTTCTCAGCACATGATCAGATGCCAGACCAGGGAAGAAAAGCATCAGGTTTTGTACCTACCACCTTCTGCACCAGGGAAGGTCCTGCTTCAGTAGAGTGGGAAAGAGCTGTATGAGTCCCCCTGAAAGATGGAAGCTGAAGGCACCTCACAATATGTTTTTTCAGGATACTTCATATGTGCATATAATGGAATATGGTGATGTCTTTCTTCTGCTTTCAGTTAGCCTTAAAAAAGCAACAAGCGGTACAGCACAATCCCAAAGATCTTTGTGTGCTTTGTCCTTCACTCACAGTTCTTTACCAGGCATCTTGGTGTGGTATGTGGTCTCATTTGAAATCATCTGTAGTATTAGAATTCTTGGAGTATTTGCTTCAAGGATTTCTGTGCTATTTCTAGGTCTTCAATACCTTAAGGACTAATTAAAAACCTTTAGTTACCTAAGGATGGCCATGTGTATCTCTCTAAACTGTTAATCATGAACATCTGTGTGCAGATTTTTATGTAGATAATTTGGGTTATTGAGATCCATTTTTTAAGCTCTATGAGGGTTTTAACAGTATGTTCTCCATGTTAATGTACTGTTCTCCCAGCAAAAATAGAACATTCATGTTTGATTGATGTTTAAATAATGCTATTATCAAGAAGAATAATCAGATGGACATCAACAACTTCCTTAATTACTGTACTTGACAGAAAGCCAATGCTGATTAGAATTACAAATTTGTTAAAAGGAATTATTACACTGTTTGTTATCAGCATAACATGCTTCAGTTGAAACAGTTTGAATAACGACAACATTGCCCTTTAAATTTTGTATTTATAAGGAAAGGGGAATTATCTATCCTTTTAACAGCTTGAGTTAAATAAGTATATTATCCTAAAGCAGCATTTTGCTTATAGGGGCTCTTGTTATGTGTGTAAGAATTTTAAGTGGAGAAAACTCTATTTAAAAAAGCCATTTTATTTCTTTTGTTAAGGAATTTACTATTCTATTAACTATCTATTTCTAAATTAAAATGAAGTAGGAGTAGCACAGACTTACAGCTATATCTATACTTCCCAGAAGCACCCCTAAAACTTTGGTATTAAGTGCTTTAACAGCTCCTTCTAAATCTCTCCTAGCTAAATTTTATAATTGAGTGGAAAAGAAGATACCACTAATCTTTAGCATGTGCTCTCTAGGGAGCTGTTGGAACTGTTCATAAACTCTCCTTTAATACTTCCAGTCTTAAAAGGAACTGTTTCTCAGTTTCATGAGTGCCTGAAACTTCCTCTTCCCGTCTGAACAGGACATCAGAAAATGCAGCACTTGGAAAAAAAAGTGTTCAACTTGTGTATGTGCAGTCATACTGATTTCAGTGTGACTGCTTAAATATGTAAGAATTTGCAAAGTAGACAAAAAGGGCTGGTTCTTCAAGACGTTTTAAAATGTGTGTGCTTGTGGAGAAAGTAAGAGTAAGGCAGAGAAATCCAGACTAGCTCATGTATCAGTAAATGCTATTTTATTTTTTAAAACCTGATTAACGATAGGAGCACAGTTCACGTATGCTGACAGCAGTCAAAATTAGTTGCAGCTCTTGTTCTTACATCCAGATTTTGAATTTTTAATAGACAATCTGTCACAGCCAAAAATTTGAGTCTATTCTAGAGATACAGGTCTAGATACAATTCTGCCACAAGTAGCTTCTGGAAAAGTGAGTGTTTTGTGCCTGAATGAGGATGTGAAAGTCCCTGAGTTTGAAATTACTGAAAAGTGCCATTACACACTTTCAGTATTCTCATGGACAACTCTACTGGCAGTGTTTGAATATGGGTCTGGCCAATAGTAACATGTCCCTTGCATTTCCTGCTCACAGATTGCACTTTCCAGCCACAGCTGAGCTTTTTGCCTGTGGAAAACCTTTTCTGGCTTTCTGTATTGTGTGGTTCTTTGGGACAACATGTATATTCTATTTTCCTTTTACTCACTTCCTCCGTATCTCTGCTGCAGCACCTAATGCACAGAGTCAGTGGCTCCAGGAAGGAGGAATGGAGCAGCTTTGTATCCTGTCACCACCCTTCCAAGTAGTAACAATAGTAGAGGGCTGACTTCTTCAGCATCACTGTGTGTGTGACATATCCAGTGGCATTTTCTATTCATGATTGGATTATTGTTTTCCAATGTATTTTTTATTTTTCTTTGAATTTAGAATTGTGATTGCAGTAAGCAGAACAGTAAAAGACAATGAGAGGGAAGAAACAAACCCAGAATAAACTACTGGAGAGTATAGCTTGATGAAAGGCTTCTGAATAAATACAAAGCAATTTTCACTATTCAGAGTAAAAGAAGCCAATTCCATTTTTGTGTATCACATCTGTTTTATTTTCATAACCATTCCACTGGAAACAAGATTTTTACTGATCTACTACTCTAGCAGAGAAATGAGAGCTCTGATGTTACCTGTAAGTTTCATTATTTGTTTGGTGAATAATTTGAAATACCTGTGTGTTTAACACACATGCTTTGCCTCTGACTGAGAGAAGTATGTTTTACAGGAGTCACGAAAACAGGCGTTGAGCTGATGATTCCTCCTGTAAGAACACAAGGCAACAAGGCAATTAATTTTCTCTGAAATTCAATCAGTTACTTTAGGAATCTCTTGATGTTCCACAAGGATGATTTTTCAACTGGCAGTATTGATAGTTTCTCTTCAGAAATACCAAAGAATTCCTGCAAAGAATTTAAATCTGTAGCCTAACTCTTCTAAAACAAAATCTACTAAAGGGAACAATCAAGTAGCATTTGTAAGTAAAAATAACTCTGTACTTAGTCTTACATTGCCAGCTCTTCACAGAATACTTGGGAAATAAATGATTCTACTACATCTTTGAGATCCCAGTGCAGTTAAATTTAACATTATGCCTTTTTACTAAATTTTTCTATCCTTTTACAAAACAAGAGATACATTCTTTCCTCAGTTCCATAAGCTTCAGTGAAGCTTAAAATTGGTTTAGCTCCATTTATCTCAATAAAATTACACCTATTTACCCTAGCAGGCTTCGGTGAGTATGGCTGAGATACACTTTTACCCACGATAGATCAGTGCTTTCCTTCATTTTTTGTCAGTAATAAATTTAAAAGAAAATAAACGCATGACCAAAATGGGATTTCAGTAATACAAAGTAGTTGAACTATCTGCTTAACACTGTTTATGCCAGCATATGTACTCAAAGCAAATGGCATTGGAGATGTTTGTCAGAAGCAATAACCAATGTCGTAGAAGAACTTAATTACTTGTGGTGAAGGTATTTTTCTTGTGAGCTGCACACTTACCCTTAAATTATTTATTCATTCTTAAACTGAACTGTTGCTTTGCATAGTGTCTTTGCTTGTTTTAATAGGGGTTTCATAAGTACAACTACTCTTACCGTTAGATATGTGTCAAGAAACTCCACCTGCAGTTGCAGTACTGGAGTCCAGCAATGCTACCTGTTCAGCTTTATTTTTTTCCCAGTTGCTAAATGACCCGTCTGCATTAAGCAAATCATTAGTTCAAAACAGCTGTTACACTGATAGAGTCAATTAGCTATTTTTCAAACAAGTAGAAATCACTCAAAGAAGGTTTATGCTATAATGAGGATTTTATTTATGTCTTCACTGCTTCTGTTTTCTAAATGCAGCAAAATATTCAGGTCAGCATTCTGTCTTTAATTGGAGAATATTTGCTTATCATATAATAGAAGAGGAAAGAGAAGTGTCTGTTGAAAGACAACTACTCAGAAAGAAATGTCTGGAAAGGTCTTTTGGAATTTGTGAACACTAAAAGACTTCTTGGAGAGATGAATCGAAATAGTGACAAATGCCAGAAAGTTAGCATTATTTGTTTTTAATATACTACTTCACCACTTCTCCTCCTTCAAAATGCACTGGTCAATAGATATCTTGTGCTACATTTAATAGTTTAAAAAAATGAAAATGGACATTATTAGTGTCATAGGTAGCATTCACTTCCTATACCATTAATGTGTTTACAGGTTTAAAAACAAAGCAAAAAAATAAAAATTATATATAGATCTATTAAGAGATGGATTTTTATTATCTTGGTTTCTAGTTACTTAAATAACATACTGCTGTAAGCTCTTCTGCTAGTCTATATAACATACCTCTCTTCAATAAATGGGTGTGCTGGAGGGAAAAGGCCTTGATGGCAGAGGTACCCTGAGCTCTGCTCGTGCAGCTGCTTTTCCAGTAACAACCCAGTGTCCAGATGCACTGAAATACTTGACAGAGCAGGGCACTGTGTGTGACTGTTAAGGGGGAAAAGGTGACTGGTGAGGTATTAACTACTGTGTTAGTACAGTGGTGATCATAGCAGTGACCTAAAATGCCCAGCACTCTGGGGGTAATTTTGGTGTAGATGCAGCTCTTTCACTCACTTGACTCATTCAGTCAGTCCTTGTTTTGACCTATCCTTTCATTAAATAATTTTTATTGATGTCTGTGTCTTGTAATTCACTTGTAAGTTTTAGATATTTGCCACTGTGTTCTAATCTCTAAGCAAATTAATCTCCACTCATTAAAAAAAAAAAGTCTTTTTAGAGCCCATTAGATATTATTTGCAAGACTAATGCAAAAGAGGAATAAATAAGGAAACACACATGCACGAAATGTTTGACAAAAAATAATTTGTTTCTCCAGTTCCAAGCCTGCAAAATCCTCTTTGACTTTGCAGCCAGTTTTCATGGGTTGCAGGCAAAACTCTTATGCGAAATATAAGTAGATTTTGATTCTGTGCTTTACAATTTGTATTTGCTGGGAAAAACAGGGGAAGAGATTCACATGCTTCAGCTCCTTAACTGGAAAGAAGATTAGTTCCTTTTTCCAATAAAAAGGATTGAGAAGTAAAAACATTTGCTTCTCCTGGTCACAATGGGGGAAGAAGCAGTTAAGTCTGTTTGGAGGAAACAGACGGAGATTGAGTCCTTTGGAGAGTGAAGCAAATTTACCTGGTATGGAGAAAGAGATTTTGGGGGACCAAATGTTATAGTGCTGATCCTGCTCACTTATATGTACAGCTGTAGAAGAGAAACAGTATTTTTTTGCTAAAAAAATTGTTTATATTTAATTAAATGAGGAATTGTATTGATATATTCTCTATTATCTATATATTCTCTATCTATCTATATATTCTATATCTGGGGTAGAGAATAAAGTTAAATCTGTCATGGCTGTTCTGGTGGAAGGTTCGCTACTGTGGAGGCTACAAAAGAGAGTCCTTGTTCTGGATAGTTGATAAAAGTCTTTCCTACAATCTGTGTATTTTCTTGTAACAAGAGCTTTAATTATGTAGCTCTTTAATACCTATATATCACCTTGAACTAAGGCAGACCTGCTTACAGTCTTTAATTGGTCAGAGTATGCTATTCCTCTCCACTTCTCCATTTACACTAATTTTTTTCAAAAATGTAAAGTGTTTTTATTAAAAATTCAGTAGTAACATAAGAAAATGCCACTGTACCTAACAAAAATGGTTATAACTTAGACACAGTATTGCCCCTGTGGCTTTGTGGCTTCCAGAGCTCCTTTGTTGGAAGCACACATGTATATACTCTATTTTTAGTGCAGGGAAACACAGGAATCTCTATCCATTGAGATGAACCACAGGATGTAAATCACGTCTCACTGGAGCCTCTGGCTAGAGAGGAGAGAATTCACAAGTGCTATTATAGCAGTGGGTTTGTAATTATATTTTAAGAAATTGTTATTTTTTAGGAAATGATGGCATCTCTTTCAAAAAGCAAATAATTTCTCAGAAAAATAATTATGCTGTTGAAAGTAGCATTTTCTGTCAAGATACTTAGAATAACTTCTAAGTGAAAATGTTTCCAACCAGTCATTAATAGTGACTAGAGTTAGCAGGGGTGTCATGTTGTATCCCAGTACTTGAATTCAGTGGTACACACCTTCTATTGCTGCCAGTAAGTTACAAGACAATTACATAATTGATATTCTGAAGGTCACCTGAAAATTGCAAGAAAGAATGGAACTATTCTATGGTTCCAAAACAAATGGTAAGACTTGGTAGAAATTTACACTTGTCCTGCTCAGTCTTATTTATAACATTTATTCCCATAAAAGCAGGCTACAATGACTTATGGTTATTGATGATACAGACATGAAGATGTCAAGGAAATACCTGTGGCCCACATGGAATTACTTAATTTTAATAGTAGATTGTAAGTATCCCCAAGATGTTTACAATGATAAATAGACACTTATCAGTGTTCACTCACTGCATGTTCTTTCTTGAAAAGAATATTTCCAAGGATGATGGTTAAAGAGTAATTTATCACATTTTACGTTTACCTTGGAATAAATGGTAGAGCATATGGGAACGTTATAAAAGAATTATCAGTGCTAAATTTGATTTGAAATTTTTTGGGTGAGTGGAATGACCTTTCAGCTAGTGGAAATAATAGACTTTCAAAGAGCACATTTTTCTTATTAGCATAAGAAAAAACGTTGGTTCTTATTTGACAATTCTACTTACTGCATCTTGTTGCAGAAGCTAAAACTTCTGAAATCATAGTAACTAAAGGCACAGCAAATCTGTAGGCAATTCCTTCAGACTTCTACAAATTATATTCATATAGTGTGGGTCCACAAAATGGGCATGAACTAACCCTGAAGAAATCATTGGAAAGACTTCAGTGACAGACTGAATTTGGACCCAACCAGCAGGTATATTAGCACTTTCTTTTACCATCTATAGTTATTTTTGGAAAAAACCCACTCTCAGTCAAATCTTTGTCATAACTCTAGGCAATTTTATTGACTAGGTTTCTCATTATTTTTTCCTGTAAAAAGACTGTTTGTAAACATTTTTTAGATGTAGGTAGCACAAAACTGTAGATATGGAAACATTCCTGCTCACAGTAGGAAATAGGCCAAAATAATATTATAGCACCAAGTAATAATACTTAAGCACACTAAGGATGCCATTAAAAAGAACCAGGCAGCACCAGATAGTTCAAATTTAGGGAAAGAGAACAAGGCCCTGGGCTTCATGCCATTTTCTTCCACTTTTCACATAGTTACTATCTTCGTTATCAAAACATATTGTGGTTCATCTGAGGGCAGTACAGAACTAGAAGCATTGTTTCTCAATTATTTTTTTAATGTAAAAAAGTTTTTATGTAAGAAAAAAGTACTTTCACATGCAAAAGGAGAGCATTGTAGTGGTTTTCTGTAGGACACATTTTAAAAAGGCCTTTTGTACCTTGGGCAAATCATTTCACTCGTTCAGTCATCATTTATATTTTCAAATTTTTACAAGCCTGATCTGTTATGAAAGCAACCTAAGGCAGGGAATTTTTCCCACTTTATGCTTGCATGGTAGGTGATGCAATACAATATCCTGTGGCTTTTGGCCATGAGTATGGCTGAAATGCAATTCAAATTGTAATAAAAAACCCCATTTAAGCTGAATGCAGTTCTGCATGTGGTATGAATCACTTACAGTCAATGGAAATAGCCTGGATAAGAAATATGTGCTCATGACTCATAAAGGATTATCAACTTTTTAAATCTGGTAAGTTGAATAGAATAAACTTAAAATAATTCAGGTTCCATTTTTTTCCATGAGTCGCCTAAGTAGTTTTTGTAATTATCATAAGTTTTTCTTTAACCTGTTGCTAAATGAATATCATCTACGCAGAGAAATTCTCCCCTTGCTTCCTTTCTTGTAGTAATTCCAGGCATTGAGTTGTAAAAGCAGCAAACTAGAGTTTGTGAGGACAGGGTGAGCTTTAGGGGGAGTTTCCTAATTGGGCGTTGCACTTTTCTTCACTGGTTTATGCCTTCTTCTTCTCTCTGCAATCCAATGAAGAACTACATTTTAATTATTTTTAAAAGTCACCCAAGAAAGAAGGCATCATTAACTGGAAGTGGTTTGAAAGTGTTGTAATAGTGACGTTTTAAGTTTAATTTTGTTTGCCCTTCCTGCCCTTAGCATGCCCAAGAAAAACTTTTAACATTGAAGGCCTCCTTCAGACACCCATCCCAGGATACACACATATTTCATTTTTGTGAACTGGTGACTGAGTAATTTACACCTGGAGATTGCATCCTTACAATTGGATCTAAGCTCAAGGCGCTGTCTGGCATGCAGGCTGTATAAAACAGCAGTGGATACATGATTTCAGGGCAAAGAATCATATTATTGGGTTCTGTAATGTATTGTAAAGTACAGAGCTGAATGAGATGAAGAACTACTGATTAAATATTAGACAATTTTAGAATATGTGTTTATCCATGACTTTCTGTGAAAGTTTTAAAATCATGGTGTGCAGGAAGTGCAGATGAGAGGTGTGTATGGAGAGACCTCCTGCCACGTGGGGACAGATGGAGAAATCCTGGGGAAACTCTGACTTCCTTCACTGAAAAACACTATCCTGTGGTTTTATGCAAACTGTAGTCATTTTCTGACACTGTGGAAAGTATAAACTGGGTTTTCTACTAAGCTTAATAACTTTTATCATTATTCTAGTAATTTTTAATTAAAAACTTCTTTGGAGTGTTTGAGAAAGTTGACCTAGCACAGAAATTCTTGTGCATATGTGATGTGACATTTGCTTTTTTTTTTTTAATTTACACTATTTCACATTTCATCTTCTCTCTACATGCTCCTTTTCTCTACTGACCCTAAGACCTTGTCTGCTTGCCTTGAGATAAATCTTTCTTACCCAGATACTCCTGGTTATGAGTTGTTGCATGTTAAATCTCAGCAGTGTATTTACAAAATGAAATTACTTAGCATACACCTGGGGTGGATAAAACATGAATTGAAAACTGTAATAGTGGTAGCTTTCCTGTTCTGGAGTTTAATCAAATTGCTTCCTGAATCTTAAAAATACTGAGGTATCTTCTCAAAAGCTTCATGGATTAAAGAAAGTTAAGATAAATCAGAAAAGAGTGACTGGATTATGTACATTTCACAGGCCCTATCTTTTTGTGCCTTAGCTTTCTTTTTCTGCGGAAATAAATTAAGATTTTTTCTTTTTACAGAAGAATTCAAATTAAAATTGAACTGAAAAATTCTATTCATCTTTGAAGATGGAATTTTATAAGGAAAAGGAAAAATACTGTTACAGAAAGGATAAACCATGATTTTATTACTTTAGTACACAGTTAACACATCAAAGTTTTTATCACTTTGCTATTTTCATATTTCTTCTCACAATATGTATTTTGGCTGTGTCTTCTTTATGTATTAAGAGCTGTTGGTATATCACTGTGACATCAGTTTTTGAGTTTTTGGTCTATGTTTTGTTTTGGTGGCGAGATTGTACACCATCATTTGAACATAAGGTAAATTTGATATATTTAAGTTTGATCAGTAAGAAATGGGGGGTTTTTTCCCCCTCCTCTTTTGCCCTTATCTCTTTCTTCACCAAAATTGCCTTTTTGTGCTTTAGTGTTGCTGGGTACTGATCAGTGGGGCAGTGTGTGTTTTTTGCCTCTTTTTGGATATTAGGAGCGTCAGTTATGCAGCTCTTTAAATGTCTGTGCAGTTGTCATCACACCACCTGCCAAAAGAGAGAGCAAGAACATCTAATTGTTTTTCTGATTTTCTTATCTCTCCCATGTAAATATGGACATTTTCATTAAAGGAATAAATTATTGAGCGCTCTTTAAAGTAGAACAATGACAGGGCTTGTAAGAACCAACCTTTTTGTTGGGTTTTGTCATTAATAAACCTCAAATTCTAATTTTTCACTCAGTCCTTTGGGTCCAAGGGTTTACTTGGGCATTGCTGAAGAAAAGTAACATAGCAGTCATTAAATAAATGCAGGTGTTTCCACTCTAGATCAAGATGCCTATATATAGTCTCACACATGCATTCAATAAATAGAAATCAAGCTAACTATAATAAATGCGTAGACTCTGATTAGAATGACAGCAAAGAAAATGAACTGTAATAGATATTGGGCCTTAAAGCTGTCAGTTAGCTGCATAATAAATTTCTATGTTATTTGAATATATTAATTTCTGTATTTCTGCTACTGGTGGATTGCACTCTTATTGCCATGTACCTGAATTATACTTTCAGTGGTATTCTGGAACTGTGCCACTACTGTGGGCTAACCTAAAAGTAGCAGTGTTACAGGGAGTTTTTCCATGAGTAGCATGTAAGTTATAAATGGTCAGTTTTCTAGTGTATTTAATTGCTCTTCTAAATATGTCTTGGACAAGAATTTAGCTTATAAAATATAGCATGGATAAAATACTGCGTGATTTCAGAGCAATAGAGGTAAATCTAGCTGTCTGGCATATTTTGTACTAAGGTCTCTGAAATCCACTCTGGTCTTATTGTTTTCTCCTATTTCATGGAGAAACTTCCCCTCCACACCATATCCATACTTCTTGTGAATTCAAGAATTCCATGCATTGATTTATTTTAATGGAGAACAGCTTGGCCTCATGCTTAAGTGTTAATACATATAACAGTGGAAAGTAAGGAGATAATCTTAGTTGTACTGAATTGAATTTGCTATAGCCTGAGGGCTTGCACTCAAGCTGTGGTTTGGGAAGTGTGTGATAACCAGGTTAAGCCATGATATATGGTCCCAGAGAGATGTGCAGGGATTGATGCTGGAGTCAGATCGTCTGTCATAAACTGCTACAGCATCGCCCTCAGTTTCTCAAGGTAGATTCAATTTATTGTCAAAGTGCTTATTTATATGACCTATGTCTGTGGTTACTAAGGATTAACTTAGAATCTGTTTGGAACAGATAGAATTTAGGCAGTTTTATCTGTGATCTTCTAATCATATGTGTATTATTCAATTTAACAACTCAGTATGCGACGTAAAGTCAGGTTTAAAGCACATGTGTTTTTCTGGTTTGTCTAACTTATCTAAAATTAACAGCATTAATTAAACAGAGGAAAGTTATGATTCGGGCACTTCTTAATGTTATGTGACATTACAAAACTATTGTGCACCCAGGAGCCATTGCTAACATTGGAGGGTGAACTGCTGAGGAGCATTCTTGAAAGCTACTTATGTATCTGTCTGAAATGACTGTGACCCTGCTCTCAAGCAGCTGTTACAATCCAAGAATATCCAGGGCATACACTGGATTAATATTTAGTTTATAAGGATAATACAGAAATTTGTGTCATACTATACCTATTTAAGACGTTCTCTGTGATTTTTCTTAAGAAGAAATATTATAATTTGAAAATAAATTGTTCATGTCCAAGGAAAATGAAGGCAACCAAACTTAAGAAAAGCAAAGAGGCTGGATTGGACGGGGCCTGATTTAGTGAGTGGCATCTCTGCCCATGGTGGGGAGATTGGAATGAGATGATCTTAAAGGTCCCTTCCAACCCAAACCATTCTACGATTTTGTGAGAACAGCTGGTTTCTGCTGTTGCTCTTGAAATATAGTTTGATCAAAGAATCAAAGGCAAAATACAAATCTTGAACAGATAAATCATTGAAATTAATGGTTTAATTAAGTAATTTTTTTGGAAGAAAACAAATTTCATAAAAAGCATGATGTCTTACCTAGATTCAGTTCAACCCATCTGGAATATAGATGCCATATTCCTGAGTTTCTGAGGTTTAATTACTTAATCATGGAGTTAATACAAATCTTTGTATTTTTAAACACAGCTGCTGGGTTTTGGGTGTATTTGGGACCTTGCTATTTTTTGTTTCTTTTAAAATGTTGTTCCAGACACAAACAGATATAATGACATAAATATGTCTAAAGAGTCTTTAACACTATTTACTTGACCAAGTTATTGCAGAGACGCACCTTACTCTTAATGAGGGTGATTTATCTGCTCAGGAACATACTGCATGAACAGTACTTTGCAACATGGGTTACTATAGTAACACTTCTCTAGTTTTACACTCATATCCCAGTATATCTTGTTTTTCATTTTTAAATCAGCTTATCGCTTGAAAACATTTGTGAAGGACTTTTTTACCTCAATATTATTTAATATGGTTGTTATGGCAACAATATATTTCTCTTGATATTTTACCTATGAAAAGACAGTGGGGGTATCTCAAGCAAATGAGAGAAAAAATTCATTTACTTTTGTTGCTACACACATGGTACTCTGTAACAACAAATGTCAGCGAGCTGAGCATGAATTATAGAAAGGGTGTGGGCTGTGCTTCCCTCCTCTTAGACTTTTCATTGACACATGCAAAACCTTGATTGATAAGACTGATTAATGTACGTGGCGATGTTGCTGTTGCAGGCTTTGTGGTGAGACAATTATCTGATATGAGTTACTCTGTGACAAAAGCTTGAGGACCTTGGGAAGTGTGAACTTATTGAGGTTCAAGAAGTCCAAGTGCAAGGTGCCGCACCTGGGTTGTGACGTGGACCTGAGAGAGAGTGTCCAGAGGAGGCCACAAAGATGCTCAGAGGGTTGAAGCACCTCTGCTATGAAGGCAGACGGAGAGCTGGATTTCAGCCTGGAGAAAAAGTGTCTCCAGGGAGACCTCACTGAGGTCTTACAGAGCTTAAATGAGGGCTTAAAAAGAGGAAGAGTGACTTTTTACACAGATACATAGTGATAGGACAAGAGGAATGGTTTTAAACCAAAAGAGGGGAGAAAATAGATGAGATGTTAGGAGAAAATTTGTTACTGTGAGGGTGGTGAGGCACTAGCAAAAGTTGCCCAAAGTAATTGTGGATCCCCCTTTCCTGGATGTGCCATGGACCAGGAGGTTGGAACTGAAGGTCCCTTCCAACCCAAACCATTCTATGATTCTATGAAAACAGCATAATGAAGAGCAAGGTGTACTGCAAAGACTATTGTTGAAGCATAGAGGGTGCAAGGAGCAGCACTGAAATTAGAATGAAACAGCATTGTGCTGACTGACAGGCTTACTGGTTTGGTGGGCACTCTGGAAAGTGTGACTGGAACCAGTCTGCCTGCAGGAGTTTTCCCATCCAGCTCTATAAAGTAGACAAGCAAATAGTGCAAGAAGTATTGTTATTGCTGGTGGACAAGTCCTCCTTGTTTTCATTCTTGCTTGGTAGGAAGAAGATCTTAAATAGAGGACTATGAGATGCCAGGATCTCATAGTCTCTAGCATGGGACTCTAGCACCCTACAAATGTTCATATTAAGAATCCTTTTTGGAGGAAAATGAGAGAAATTACTTTGTCAAAGCAAATTCTGAAATCCTTGCTACTTCGTATCTGTTTACCAGGCAACAGTATGTATATACGCAATCCTACATTCAGGTGATTAAAACATGATTAGATCATGGGATTAAAACGAATAATTTATATTTGAGAAATAAGTGTTACAGCCTAGAGCTCTATGAGACATCATTTAGGTTACTTGTTTTGAGTAATGACTAGGCATTTTCTATGTTTATCAGAAGGTGCATACTCTTTGCTCAAAATAAGCAGAAGAGCAATATCAAGAACAACACAGTATGTTTTGGACTGAGAAGTAAAATAAAATGTTGCAATACTTATTTCTAATGTGTATCAGGGTATTAGAAGCTAAGCTTTTGGATTCCTTACTCTGAGAATTAATCACTACTAGTTAATTGAATTTGTGGTCTGATAAAACCCTATCTCCTCCATCAAACAGTCTCTAAACAAATACTGACATTCAGCTAAAATTTAGCTTCTTATACCAGTAAGTGGAACAAGCTGAGCAAAGCGGTTACTGAAACTCGGTATAATTCAAGTTTAATAAGACTGTACAAGAAAATATTTTCATTAAAAGGAAGCATGTAGCTGAGAGAGAAAAATTTTATATACAAATAAAAAGGTATCTAGGAAGCAGAAGCAGTAACAGAGCTGTGTGTAAGATACAGCAAAGTGGTGTAGTAAAAGTTGTTTACTACAAAACTGTTACTGGTTTGTATTGGTTTTTTTGGACTGTGAATTAAGTATTTGCCTCTTTGGAAAATAAATTCAAAATTGAATAGCACAGAAAGTATAATAATTCCAGTTAAATCATTCCTGGACTGATCTAGAATTAGTAGAAATTAATGCAGTGCTGTGATGTCACCCAAGGAGCAGCCCCATCAATCTTTGTTAACTGGATAAACTTGCAGGTGTTCCTGAAAGCATTCCTTTGGGTCTTCAGTAGGGGGTCATTTTGTGTAAACCTTTCCCCAGTTTGGATGATCTGAAAGTAAATGCTCAAGTATTGGGATTATTTTTGGTGAATGGATTAGCACTGTTTTTAAAGAAACTATGCACTCTAAGATACAATTCAAGTTTATGATTTTTCGAGAATATGCTACTTTTTCTGATAATGAGATTTATACATTGAAAGTCTGCCTGTGCCATGTCCAACAGGGAGGAGAGATTTTAAAGGTGTAGAGCATCTTGGGCTCACTTCTGCATGATACTTGTTTATCTGTAAAACAGTACCTTTAATCATATTCCTCCATCAGGAAAAAGGTGTGCTTGCCTCTAGGATCAAGCACAAGGATCTTGGAGACATTCTGATGCTAGAGGAATTGTGTTTGAGGGTGTGTTATCACCCTCTATCTCTGCTCAGATTTAACAGTACACAGTCAAGTGAACAAACACTTCCACTGTACCCATTCATTTGAAAGTTGAAGCTTCTGCTTTAGTTTGAAAGAATAATAAACAGTGCAAAAATTGCTTTGATTATTTTCTGATTTTGCTGAGCAAATAGGCTTTGTAGCTTCAGGGAGTTTGGGGTTTGTTGTTTGTTTTGTTTTTTTTTTTCCCCTTTGTATTCTAACAGTTCTGTTAAACTGGGATCACTATGAGGAACCCAGGCTAGAGAGTCCCTGCTATTCAGTGTCTATCAGTAAGAACCAAGAGGTCACTTGTAGGTCATTCTGGAATCCCCATCTCTGCTAAACTCAAACCTCAAACTCTGTTCCTTGCAGGAAAAGAGTACAAAATAGTGAGTTTTACCATGAACTGGTTCTATGCCTGAACTAGAGGATGTAACTTTGGTCTGTCTGAAATATTTCCTGAATATTGACTGCTGTGCAAAAAAACCAAACCTGTTAGTCTACTTGGTTACAGTTGGCTTTTTAGGCCATGTTGAACATTTCTCTCATGAGCAAGGACCAGTTAAATCACTATATCTGTGTAAGCTTGGTCAAATCCCAGCAGATGAGTGAGCAGACAAATGCTTGATACTTTGATGCAGAGAAGTGCTAAAAATATTATTCCATCATGTGCGACTTTCATTATATCGCAGTAAATGTCTGACTTCTAATCAAGTGTGTTATAATATGCATTCACTTGTCATATTCTGAGGGGAAAAAAAAATCACTTTTTCTTAGGGAAAATGTAAGTGTTTAAAGTGCAGCATAATAAGCATTTGTATGGCAAACCTTTTTCATGGGGATTTGTCTTACCAAATATTTAATTAAATTGAGGTGAAATAGTGCTATTCAAGCGAACCAGGTTTGTTGGAATAACTAAACTGGTTCAAAAAGATTTCTCTGCACTTTCTTTCCACATCAAGAACAGACTTATTTGGAAACCCTTCAAACAAGATCGGGTTCAGTTTCTAGAGGTCACTAATAAACACTGGGCTATGTACCCTACCCTAGAAGCTGGAAAAAGTAATTTAAAGTGTGTAAGTACTCAATGAATGACAATTACTGACAATGTTTTGTTTAAAGGAAAGAGAAGATAAATAGGATAAGATATGAAAACTAACTCTGCTTTCCTAAATACAAACATAATGTCAAGTCTTCTCTGACTTCATTTTGAGAGACTGCTAAACAACTGGCTGTTTGCAGCCTCTTCCAGTAACATTTCATTTAAAGATTAGCCCCTTCCAGCTCCAGGCTGTACCACTTGTGGGTCATTCAGCAGCTGTTCCCATTCTGGAACGGTTTCTGTCCTTTAGCAGCACTGCACACACCCCTACTGCCCAAAGGAGGTTTTTGTAAAGTCTCTTCTCTAAGGTTTCAAGCTGCTCTTCATTAATGTGAGTGCTTACTCTGGCCATACTTCAGTTGCCTTGCCAGGCCCTCACAGTGCCGAGTTTCCTCCCATTTATGACGTGACTGGTTCTTAACAGAAATATGAGAAAATATATGCACAGGCACGTGTGGTTCGGGTTTCCCTCTTAGCTTATCTTGGTTTCTAACTCTCTCTGTGAGGAGCTGGCACTGCTCTCCAGCTCTCTAGCGGTGGGACCTAGTGAGCAGGTTGGCATCTATTTCAGTGACAGAGGGAAGCACTGTTTATGGAGTGCAGGTATAATTGATGCCACAATATCTTCTGAAAGAGAAAGCCTAGTGATTTAGAAAGATGACTTAAATGTAGAAAAAGCTAAAAGTACTGTTCAGAATAAGGAAAAAACCTTTTGTTCATGTGAAAATTGTGTTCAACAGCTAACACAAGCTTATTTTGTAGATCCGAGTTCTTCAGAAAAAAAAAGACAAAAATTTTCCATATCATCACCGAGTATCCCTCATGCAAATTCATGCAATATATAACCCTACTGGCTATTTCCAAAGACAACACTCTAAAAATGTCTCTGCGTGTCAGAACACTGAGATGGGAGATGTGTTTGGGTTTTAGGTAAACTTCAACATTAAAAGCATGTACAACAGAAAAAACTGCATTGCCTTTAACTGACTATGAAAAAAACAAAAATCTGTTGTACTTTGCTCCGGTTCATGCCTAAAATGGCTGTGCCACTGACAGTCTGATCACCAACTGCACACATCCCTGAGCTGCCCTGCCTGTCTGATCATGAGCTCATGTGGGCATACATTTTTTTTATCACCCACTGATCTCTCTGACATCTGGAGGGGGGTTACAACTGCCCATTACAAGAGAGACTACAATTAGGTTGGATTAAATTTAGTGTGAAGGTGCACTCTTGGTCTGTGTATTTGGCCTCAACAAGTAGAATAATTTGCTTGATGATGCAATAAAGAAGATTTCCATGCGCTGATCTTATGGTCAATATTCAGGCTTTGTGTTAGGTGAAGGTTTAATCAAATTTGGGTGCCTGTGGCTTGCCGGAGATAAATACAAAAGCTTCCTAGGGAATTAGATACTGTCAAATTGTCACAACGCTGACTTTTGCTGTGAAAATACGTATTGAGAGATGAGGAAAAATATTTCATGTATGAAAAACTGAGCTCTGCGTTCAGTGTTCTGTGCAGAACTGATGTGAAGTATCAGACAGTAGGGCTGCAAAGGCAAGCAAAGAAGAAAAAGCACATTTTAAAAGTATTGTGCTTGGTTATCTGGAGTCAGCATGGTTCATTCTATCACTCCTTTACTTTTTAAAAAAGTTAAGACTTTCACCAACTTTCACCAACTTCTGAAGTTGGTGAAAATACAATTGCTTCCATGTTAGTGTTTATGACTGTACTGCATCAGTTTTGTCAGTAAATTATTTCTGTGGAAAACCGTATGTTGGTCAGCTGCGAGAGAAACTATTAGGTAAATTTTGAAAATATTTTGTTTATTAAAAATATACAGGGATTGCAACTAGAAAAAAAACCAAACTATGAAGAGAATGGAAAATTCTGGACTTAGCACTTATTGGCAGTTAAGAGTGAACAGACACTCATCCAAAAAACGCAGACCTTTGTCTGCCTGTAGGAGTGGTCATTTTTTAAATTAGTATGTAAGGCCTGAATAAACATATTTTTAGTACCTTTGCTTATGGTCAGGAGAGAAAATAATGTAGGTTCTGCTGTAAGAAGTTTGATTCAGAAGTGGACAGGCAATGCAGGAGGGTAAATTCAGTGCAGTGGTAAAATATGCTCATTTTCCCTCTATCCACTTTTCTGTTTTTTTTTCTTCCTGCTCAAGTTTGTTGCCTTACTGTGCACAAGCTTGTTGCTACAGCAGGGAAGAGAGCAGCGAGGCAGTTCTGGAGTTGCTTCACCATCTGTTTCTCGGCTCGTTGTTCAAAATTCCTGATCAGAAACTCCGAAACCGTGTTGTCTTCTGTCACAGGTGAGGATGTCGAGGCCTTTCCTATTATGTCACTACTGCTTTACTTCTCATACTCTCGCCATTTTTGTCAGGGAATTATTCCTCAGTAGAAACAGAAGTTCATCAGTACAAGCTGCATAAGAAAGAACAAGGCTTGCTTGAAGTCTTAGTAAAAATCGAGTTCATGTGTATTTGTTCTAAATTTCTATTAAGGTCAGCAGTGTCATTTTCTATGTTTAATGAAGAAAAGGGCTTGGACCAGTTAAATACATTATTTGTATTTAACCTGTTTGACCAAGCTCAAAAAACCCATGAGTTACTTGCTGACAAATAAAAATTGTAAAAATTTATCTTTTTAATATAATGTATCAATTTTGGCTTTACATATTGAGACTTTTTTTATGAGTTCTTTATTGTTTTCAGGCTTTTCCTTTTCACATCTCGGAATAATCCTTTGTATGCAATGGAAAATGGAAGTCAGATTATTGTTTAGTCTAAGGAAAAAATACATCTGGTAAAATCATGATTTTCTCATTTAACATTAGTTCAACACAGAAAATCAGAATTTGCTACTAATTCCAGCACACAGTTCATTGCTATTTCAGTTCAGATTAAGATATGATGTATTCAACTTCCATGGCTTGTTCTACATCCTTTTCTAACAATTATGCTTGTGCTGTGCTGTGTACACTTAAAACTTCTGCTGGAGATCTTTTAGAAGTATTTGCTGGGTTGTACAACGCCGTCCATAAGGGAATGTGTAAGCACAGGGGGCTGATGGTGCAGCTCAATACATGAAGAAGATGAAAGTAAACAAAATCCCACTAGAAAGGAATCCATTGTTGGATAGTCTGAAGCAGAATGGAAGTGTTCAAAGGCACAGGTGATAAGAATCTATAAAGACTCTTTTCCAGTTCCTGTTGATTAGATATGGTATGATTTTATGGAAAAAAAATTACAAGAATCTGTTGCAGGGTTCTGATGTCATTGTAACAATGATTATCAAAACATGGCAAGGATAGTATCAGGTGCTTTAAAAGGCATCCTTTTGTGCACAATACTCATGATTAAAAAACAGATATGTTCTTTTTTCAGCAAGGAGATCTCTACTTACAAACCTGCATTGCATAAGGAATGATGAAATGTGGGAGGTACATCTGTTCTGCCAGGCTTTGTTTTCTCTTGAGTCTGTTTAAGTTATGTTTATTGTATTCTTACTCTGTGTCTTGAGAACCAAGGTATAAATTGAGGTGACTGTATTATCCTTCAAAGTGCTGTCAAAGGAGATGTCAAATAAATTCAGGTTAAAATTCAGATTAAAAGCTGGCACCTTTTGTACAATGCTGAATTCCATGGAAATAATCAGTTTCTCTGAAAAAGTTTATAAGCAAGAAAGGAAATTAAACACAAACCTATTCAATGTGATGGGCCTGTCTTAAAATCACAGGTTCTGCATAAGTTGAGAGGAGATATTTAGCAAACTAAAGTAGTAAACAAGTACCACAGAAGCCTAAAGGCTATTGAGGGTGTGTACCTTCAATTTTGGGGTGAAAGAGGGTGGGAGGAATCTCTGGCATACAGGCAAAATGCTTTATCCTTTTATATATGTTGTCTTGTACTGTTTAATTCTGTTCTACTGCAGTGTTAGGTTGTCTGCTTTGCTGTTATTAGAATAGGCCAGTTATTTCATTAACTGACCTTCTTAAATGCCTGAAGACATCCTGTGTCACTTAATGAAGTCAAATATGGCAAACCTCTCTTATAGTTGTATAAAACAAGTGTAGTTAAGAAAAATATTTGCATACTATAATTGTTGGAGAACATTAGAACAAAGTCTCCAAAAAGAACACACACTAGTTATTATTCTGGAGATCTGAATTGCAGCTCTGAAGCTGAAGGAGCTTTATTATGTAGCCTTATGAAAAGTGAGGAAAAAATAAATGTGATTCGTTTTATAGTCTTGTGCATATATAACTTTCAGCTTTGTTTAATACTAATATTTTTCAGCTACCATTTGTGGATTTAGTTGACTGAGTTCTATGAATATTAGTGGATCATGCACTTAAATCTACTTAAAAATCTAAGCTTTTATTTAGTCTGCAGGTATATAAAGCCCAGAAAGAACACCAAGGTCACATCTGGATTGGGTTGTTTCAACCTTGAATCATTCCAAGGCAGTTTAAATAAAATTTCCTGTGATTTACCTAAGAACAAGCTAATTGACATCCTTCCATTCTTAACATGTGGTGTATGCATAATGCCAGCAGAACAGAAGCAGGCATCACACACATTTTCGTGCCCATGTGCTCTCTGTACAGGAACTCTAAAGAGATTTATTTTTTTTCATCTATTGGTGAATTTTAATCATGTTCTGCAAGAGCAGAAATGAGCATATAGAATTAGGACAAATCCCTAGAGCATACAGAAAACTATTTGATGACTAACTAGTTTATCTACCTTGCATATTGGCTTTCTGTATAGAGAGTTTTCAGGAACTGATATGGTAAAGGTAGTACTCACATAGAGGAGGCTGTGTGTAAGAGAACAACTGTATCAGAGAGGGAACAAGAAATGTGTACGCACAGAATTGCAAAACATCATCACCATGACAGAAAATATTCTCACCACAGTTGTTTAATTAACACAGGAGGGAATCCTTGGAAAGGCAGATGAATGTATCACTTTTGATATTGATATTTCTTCCTTACGGCCACAATAATGATTAAAAAATATAAAAATGCAGCAACACACTAATGGGCTTCAAAACAGAATATAATGGAACTGGAAGTTAGAAAATTGGGTTGTGTTACATTGAATTATCTCATTTTCTCCATTTCTTCAGTTGGGCTCAGTTGAAAAGGAGTTAGATTTTACTAATTCTAAATAACTGGAGTCAATCTTCACTTCTTACTCAAGGTTCCTTAGTTAATTCACTTGGGTGATAAATAGAATACTTGGGTGTAATAAAAAGAATACAAAACATTGATTGCTCATTAAATCTGAAACCTTGAAGTGGTCAGGCAGTTGGAGGAGATGATTGTAGATCCCTTCAAACTCAGCTGTTCTATTCTGTCTCTCTTTGAAGGTCAATAATGATATAGGTGTTGAACATGGATCCTGCAGAAGATAAGGTACTGACAACTCTTCTCATTATTAATCTTTAAGAGTTTTACCTGGGTCAAATTCCTCTTGCTTGTTGAGTCAACTCCATCCAATAGAGCTGTTGAATAAGAGGTGGGAATAATGTTTACCTCCATTCAGCCTTCTCTGACTTCTTGCCTTTGCATGCTGGAGGTGTCATAAAAAAATAATAAAATCTTGTAGCAAATTTCACGTTTAGCCTAGAATTGTTATTATACAATGTATATAAAAATTAACATAACAGTTAATTATGGTAGAGCCAACTTAGTTGTCTTGAGCCTTTTCATAGAGAAGTTATATTGGGAGCTACATTTCCACAAACAAGGATAATGTCTGTGTCTCAGTTTTTACAGCCTTACTGCTGCTCTACACCAGTGCCTCACAGATTAAAGTGAATCTCATTGTTCAGGTTTGCACATTTCATCCAGTAAATTTGTACAGTACATTTGCTTCTCTTCCCATGATTGAATTGTTGAAAGTTTCTTAAATCTTAAATCTGTGTCAGGTCACCTCTTAATTCAGTTTTCACTACCAACTGCTCACTGACAAAGTGGTTCATTTCCATTTGCATTATTGTTTCCTATATCTTTTCTACCTTGTCCCCTTATTATTGGCTGCTTATCTGCTGTGACTGAATCTTGTGTCTCAGCAATCCTCAGTTCTCTCCCAGGCTCTCCATTCTTCAAGGGAGTTTATAGCAATAGTGAACAGAATGATGTCACCTTAGGTCATGCTCTGCCTTTTGTGTTACTATTTTTGTACTTGTCCTCTGATCCTTTATTGATGGCTTTTATAACATCTGTTTTTTTTGAAAAAAAAAAACCAAAACAAAACCAAAAACTAATACCTTTTCTAGTCTTGTTTTCTCATTTTTAACCCTAGCAAGTAAATCTTTTTTTTATATACTCATGCATTTTCTAAAGCAAGAGAATTTGAATAAAATAAAAGTTGAACTAGTTGCTTCATTTTCTTGCCATCTCCTGTCCTCCACAAGGTTACTTTGCCTATTTGCTTTTTGTTCTTTACTTCTTTCTTCTTTATTCCCTGTCTCCTGCCTGTATTCACATATCTACGTTTTAAAGGTGCCTTTGCTGTTCCAGGGCTACATTCAGACCTTGCCCTTTTGTACACAGCATTTCAAAAGGAAATATTTGGTTTTATGTATACTGCTAAATATTTCTGTGTAAGTCATGGTTTCCTTTCTTTTTAACCTGTAACCACCTCTCTGATAATCATGTTTATATTCTGCAATCGATAAATTCATCATCCTGGTTTGTCATCCTGCCATGTCTCTTCCTTTCTCTATTTAGATTACTTTGTGTGGGTTTTTTCCTTCATGCCAGACTTTTCATCCACTATTACCCCTCAGCACAGTCCTGCAGCTCCTTCTTTGTGCCTCCACATGCAATGCACTTGCTGAACTCAATCACGAAGTCATTGTCACTGCTGACCTCAGCAGCATAGTACAGTGCTTGGTATCCAAAAAGGCCTTCTGAGTTTTGTTTGGAATCTGAGGCAAAATTTAAAGTAAACCTGTCCTTATGTTTAATGTTTTCTTGACATTATTTGTTCTTAGCCTTTTTGTCAGAAGTTATATAGCAAACAAGCTTCAATTTGCCAAATGTTACTCCTGACCAGTGTGATTGAACTCTGGCAAATATTTGTCCAATTTACTGCTTTGCTTCTGCCAGAGATGAATAGAACTGTTCTGGTGCAGAGATGAAACTTCTGGTGTATTCATATGTTCTCAAACTACTTCCTCAGTACCAATACAAAATAACTTGGATGTACTTAAAGCACCAGGAAAAGGCCATGGTAATGATCCTGAGAACTTTCAACAGCAGCAGCTTAGTGTCTCAGCAGCTTTGAAGGTAACCCTGTTTTGAGAAGAGACTACACTTAGATGAACTCCAAGCCTAGGTTTGATCTTGATGTTTGCCTTGACTCCTCCTCCCAGGATCCTGAACTCAACAGTCCCATGGCCATTTTGTCAGAATCTCCTCTAGCCAAATGCCACCAAGTATGTCCTGACACTCAACCATAACCAGGTGAGTCATTGCAAAGAGGTATTTTCTGACTATCCATCTGACTGCGTGTATCGCTAATATTGAGATATTCTTTTGGCTGCATCACTAGTGATATATCTGTAAGGAAGTACAGACTTCACCTAAACTTAAACATTTGTTTGAATGTTATGTTTGGATAAAATGGCTTGTATCTCCACATTTTTCTGCAAACTGTTCTTATCTGACTCCCTCAATATGTAGACTGCTGAAATAATCCCTATGGAGTAGTGTTTGTTGGTGTTTTTGGCACTAGTTCATGAAGGCAGTCCCTGGATTCCATGAATTCATATAAACAGAGCACAAAAATGTGCACAAAAATCAGGAAATCCTTACCTTGCAGTGAATTTTATTACTGTTTTTTTGTAATACTGGGTATGTTGTTGTCAGGCAATTTCAATAACATACTGGAGCTACTGCAATAGCTGGCAGCTATTGGTATAGCAAGTTCTTACCAGAGCACTGTGTTTCTACATTTGTGTATTCAAATATATCATACTTTTGAAGACTGAACTATTACAGATCTTGAGCAAAGATATATGCATGATTAGCCTGTGCTAATAAAACCTTAGTTATCACCAAACTGCAGCTTGAAGGATGTGACAGAGGTTACTGAAATGCACAAATACAGAGTGATAGCATAGGTCTTCAAAGTACAAACACAGCATGATACTAGAGGTTATCAGAGCTATAAATAACTCAGCAATGGTCATTAAATTAGTGCAACCTCAAGAGACATTAAAACCAGTTTTAGGGATCGCAGAGAAAACATTAAATACATAACTACATACAGTCAATTCACGTGAATTATATTATAATGGAATTGTGAGCCCACGAGAAGGGAGGTAGTAAGTGCTCTGTGTTAAAAATAATGCTGAAACTGACCCCATGTACACCCAAGAGCAAGGTGAAATAGATGATGAACATCATACTCCTGGCAAAGAATGTGGGATGCTGACAAATTGTTGTCCCTCTTTCTCCTTGAGGGAAGCCAACATCACAAGCTGTGAACCTAGGGGAGTACACAAAGAAGAGCAGAGAAAGAAGAGGATTGTAGAAACCTAGAGTGAGCAGAGAAATATCAGAGAAAGAAATATGTATTAGAAAGTTTTTAAATGTCAGGTTTAACTGTCTTCATTAGGCACAAGTTGCGTAACTGAACTAATAATAATCTTCAGTTAAACTCGTAAGACTTTAATTAGACTAATAATAGATTCCTATCTTCACTTAGAAGGTGTGTTTCTTTAGCCTACATAATTTACATGGGGTAATTACATGGTAATTTACATGGGGTGTTTGGTACAACACCATGTGCCCCTGAGGCTTGGATGTTAAATTTGGAAGCAGTAATGCATGATAAAGATGTCAGTTGTCACAATGGTTCTTTAGCCCAAGTTCTGTAAAAGTTTTTAGACACCTATTTCCAATAGACTCTCTGAGATTTGCCTGCCTTTCAAAGTACTCAAAAGTTTTCCCTAGGGTGAACAAAGAAAGCAGTGAAAAATTTCTTTTCAGTCCTTTGTACTGAAGGATGGGATCTTGTTATAGCAGTCCCTCACTGGGGAAAATGTGTCTGCTAAATTTTTCTCATTAAATCAAGGTGATCAGTTTTGTTATGATGGTCCATCCTCAGGAGAATTTATTCAAGTGGATTGGATTAGGTCTTGATAAACAGACATGATTGAGTTTTGAGCTGGATTGCATTCACAGTAAATAAAATAATTTCTGTTAGGCTCCTGTAGTGGCAGATACCATTTTGACAAGCTTAGTGTTAGTAACTAAGAAGCTATGGAAAGATCTATCCAAATTGCAGTTTCAGGGGGACACTGTGTTACTGAGTCCCAGTACTGACAACTGGCATTTAGGATTTGCTCTAAAACATTATTTTAAAGAACGATGTTCTAATCTAAAATGAGAAGTTTTAAATTAGGATTAGCTGAAATCCTTTCACCCAATAGTGATTACCCTGTCATTCAAGTGGACATTTCCTGATCTAGGATTCTGTGCTTAGGGAAAGGTAGGCAAGTGGTTTGTTGACAATAAAAGGTTTGCATACAGAGGTGCAAAATCCCAAACTACTAATTTGAGTCAAGTGATGTAGTTTTGCATCTGGTAAGGAACTGGCTTTTAAATCGTAGAAATTCTGGTTCTGCCTGACTTCTAAGTCACTGTGGTTTAGGTAACTTCTTAAGTAACTATTTTAAAAGAAGATGAATCACTGCAAAATGATTTATTCATCATACATTCTAACCCTGCTCAACACAGGGCACACTTCTAAATTGGCAGTTTTCTCAGCCCCTCATCTGTTAGCCTTTAAGCATCTCCAAACCTAGAGATTTCACAGCCTTACTGAAATCCAGGATTTGACTGCCCCCATTCCTCTCAGCCCCCTAACTTTTTGGCCTTTCCGTGGAGTTTCTGCAGCGTTTCAGTGTCTGTCTTGTTCCAGGGAGCCCTAAGGTGCACTTATTTCTACAGATGAGGCTTTGAGAGTGCAGAGTAGGGGACAGGAACTTTTTCACTCAGTCTACTCCTTTGTTCCGCAGACTTATTAATGCAACCCAGTGTGCAGTTGACCTTCATTGTATCAAGGACACAGTTTTGACTGACTTTCAACTCATCTACCATGGAAGAATTTCTTGTCAATAATACAGTCTTACTACTGATGTATTTTTACACTTAGCTATCTCAAAAACCTTTTTTTCTCTGGTTAAAAAAAGTACTTCAATGAACTAGGGAATTAAAAAAGCAGGTACATTGAATTTTGTTCACTTCAGAAAGGAAAGTTTCAATCAGAATTACCTATATCAATTGATAAAACAGCAGTTATTCCATGATTTACAAACTAATTCATAAAATTGTCTTATCCCATAAATGGTGTGATGCAAACATAATAGAACTAAAACCAGTGCTGGTTTTCAAAATAGTTTTAATGTAGATATGTAAAAACGCAGGTTCAGTATTTGTTAAAGGAAGAGGTATATTTCTCAAATAACAATCCATGTTGCAATATGAAATAATTAAAGAAGGTATCAGAAATACTTAAAAATAAAAACTTCCTTTTTTTTTTTTTAACTCCTTTTTCATTCTTGCAATCAGCCAGGTAGTAGATTAGGGCTGTATAAGAGCAAAACACTTTGCTGGGAAGAAGATGCTCTCGCTTTTTTTCCTAGAAGATGAGGAAGTAGAGATGAAACTGCAACAAATTTTGTGTTCCAGGGTAGTAGTATGGGTTATAATTAGGTGCCCAGTCTGATACAATCTTAGTTGCATATTGATCAAATCACCTATTTAGTATGACTATGACTTCCTTTAGAACAGAACAAAGGTATAGTTTGAGATGGAGAGCTAGAAAAAAATAGCATAAATTGCTCAGAATATGGATGTTATTTAAAAATAAGAACCAGAGGGGTATTTGTTGTTTTTAAAATCAGAAGCAATCTCTCATGTTTTTAAGATTCTATGCACTGTAGTCTTAGCAGCATGTAAATCAATAACAAATGGTGGCTTTAGAGGTGGTTGAGGATTAAATTTTTTCTTCAGTATTAACCTAGAAAAATTCTGTGAATTTATTTAATTTATTTTTCAAATAAAGGCTTTAGCTAAAATGCTGCTACTTCTGTCCCCTAAGCAAATGTCAGGGGTTTTATTTGGGAGGCTGAACTTGTAAAGTTTGTGCTGTATTATTTTTCCTATCCCAAATTTTCTCAGCACAGAACATTTGAGCATGAAGGATACTCTCCAAGAATTTGTATGATTAAATTTGTACCAGTCTGGAAAGAATCACAAGTTGTATAGAAATGAAGTCTCTGCTTTCCATCTTTATAAGTCAATCCCATTATGTGTGTAACAAATACCTAAATAAGAAGAAACCTGTACTGTTCAATACATTCTGGTTTAGGATTAATCCACTTATAATGCCTTTGTCATCTGAAGAATGTATGTATTTGAATTCAGAGAGTCATGCTGAAAAATGAGATTTACTATGTTTCAGTGTCAGCTGGAAAACTTTGGGATAGTGAAACTCTGGGGTCAGTGTAACCAAGGACAAATACAAATTGACTAAAGGAGAAGAAAGATGGGAAAAGATTTAAAAGTCTCCAGAACCCTACAAAACTAAAAAAGGAGGCAAAAATAAACATATTTCTTTTCTCAGGTGCTGAATCTTTCTGCTGTTCTAATTTTTCATATGTGCAATTCTTGTAGTTTACTTTACCCTTGGTGATTCTTCCAGAGGTATTTGTTACTGGAATAAAGCCCTATAAAGTTTGGTCATTAAAGCAAAACTGCAAAAGTCTGTATAGCATTTCTCTCTTAGGAGAACTGTAATGATAAATCAGAAAAGGAAAAAAATAAGCATTGATAACAAAGCAGTCCTCAGAAAATACATAGCGATTTTCTGTTAATTTGTTCAATCTGTCCAGTTTTTAAATGATGCCTGTAAGACCCAATGATGAATAATATTCGGGTCCATTTCTGACATTTGTTCTAATTTGAATAGCAATTTGTGTAGCTTGGTTTCATGGAAACTCTTTGGAAGGAAGAGCATCAGTCATACCATCACAGAGGCCACAGAATAAAAATAAATAAAGTTTTCTGGAATAAATTTCGGACTTTTTTGGAGCAGACTGGCTCTGTCCTTGAAGAGCATAGCAAATGAAATCCGTGAAGACAAATTGTTCTGAGAGTTGATAGATGCAGCATCACTGGGAAAGACAGAACATGTTTCTGCCAGGCATGTTTGGCAATAGGGACTTGAATATTTTCATTAATCTTGTCATAGCTTATTGCTGCTAACTTCCACAACAAAGATGGATTTTCCTTTGTAGTAGTGAATGAATATGCTTCCTGAAGAAGGCTTTGACAATCTACCTTTTTCACATTCAGTTATTTTTTACATCTTTCATTCTTGCTAGAATTAAGTAACTCATTACTTAATAGAATTGGATTTATTTAAAAAAAAATACTGTACCATTATATGTTACATCCAAATCTTAATCATATCAGATTGTTTTCTCTTTCAGATATAGAAAGGTATCCCCGTTTAAGGCTCAGATTATTCAGTAATGAAGTCCACAGGCACAGTGGTGACTTGTGCTGAATTATTGAAGTCAAATTACTAGTTCTTCAGAACTAAGAAATCTCTAGTGACATTTCCTTCATTATCTACTAGCACTGTTGGGGGGGGGGGAGAAAGAAAAGACAAGGTGTGAGATTGATCCTGAGATTGATCCAGAGTTATTTATGATCACTCATCACTCTGAAAGTATGAGCTAGAACAGAGATGCAGAAACAATGTTTACCAACCACACAATGGTGCAAGAATGACTGGGAGATAGAGTCACTTTTCAAAGTTATGCCAGGCTTCATCTTGAGGTTCATGGTTCCAAAAACAGGTCACCACATGAGTGGTCTCAAAAATAATTATTTCTTTCCTGTGATTTGGTTTGTGTCACATCTGCTTTAGACTGAGCAGCATAAATTGACATTAAAAAACCCTATCTTTAGTTCTATCTTATTTTTTGTGCCTGGAATCCCTTTATTTCTCTGTGAGCAAATATTCATAGCAGTGAACAAATTCTTTTCATAATCAAGGGAAAAAAGACTCTTGAGACTCTTCCTCTTCAGCACCAGGAAGAAAAATGTTTTCAAAATAGCAATAAACAGGAATTGCAAGTGTCCTCAGCTGTTCACTCCCTGTTGCTTTGCAGCCGGCTTTCCATCACTGTCTGTGAGCTTGGGCTTCGTGTGTTGCTGCAGGGACTCATCAGTTCTCAGCAGTCCAGGATTAAACATATCTGATTGCTTAATATGTATCCATTAAGATAGTAACGAATAATTGCTGAAATGGTTTCTTTCAGTGAATGAGTGGCCGACATTTTTCTGATGTCTTTTATTTTAAGAGCTGGAGTTAATTGAACTCGGAATGAAAAGCTTCATTCTGAACCTCTGAAGCCAATGACATTTTTGTCATGAACTCAAGGGGGAAGGCATGAAGCCACATGGGTGCAATTTGGGAATTCCTTATCTGCATTTCTGGTACTCATGAGGTACCATTATGAATGGGATTAAAAATCTGAACAGAATTACAGTTACAAAATTGATGCTATGCCCTCTGCAGCTGAGAGCAACTTTTCGCACAACAGGAGTTTGTTGCTATGAAAGCGTTAAGGATCTCTGCCTGAAGGGCAATGAGTAATAACTGCTGGAAAAAACAGGCCCAGATCTGTATTCATCCTGAAATCTCAGTTCTCAGAAAGGCACTTTATTATATTTACAAGTGTACATATTTAGATGCATGCATTTAATATATACATTTAATGCAGTGAAATTAATGAAAGCACTTAAGAGTTTAAGTAGGAGCAGGTGGCTTTGTGTTACAGAATCAGATCGACAAGAGAGAGAAGGGAAGAGGCAGATGTGCGGCAAAGTGTAGACCCAGGTTATTTCCATTATAGATGTGCACTTTTTAACAGGCGGTGAGTAGGATTTTTGCTGAAAACATTCACCAAAGTTTTAAATTGACTGGCTGTAGATTAAATGAAATTCAAAGGAGAGGAGAAGGATTAATGTAGAGGAGTAAAGGAGGTATACCAATAATTGGTGCTTTTCTTCACTAGTGAACTTGATTAGAAACCCAAGTTTTAAATCACAATTTAAAATTATCTTTTCCCCCTACGTCTTCATTTCTAAGTCGAAGAAAACATAAGCTTCAGAATTCTGATGTGGAAGGTTTGATCCTAATTAAATTTTTTAGAAACACTAGAGACATAAATGTAAACAGAAATTATTATTTTGACAACTTCATTTTGAAAACAGAAGCTTAGTATATCCAACAATACTGAATTTGCCAATATTTTTTCGGTTCTTCCTCCTACAAATTAAATAATCTTCATAGCAAGCCCCCTGAGGTTTTTTTATCTTTTGTTTTACTGAATGGTATATTGGAGAAGGAATTTGTTGTAAGTTATACTGACAATGGATCTGAAACACTCCATTGCTAAAGAGCCTAAAGATGTGTAGGAGGACTGTGATATCCTCGTCACTGAGCATTAGCAGATCAATAAAAAGGAGAAATGGAGCAGCAGTTCTATACTTCTGACTGTGAAATACAGGATTATTTGGCTTATGACCCTGTTTTAACTGCTGTGATCTCCCTTGAGGTCACAACTGCTCGTTTGGGAAGGGCTGAATGAGAGTGAAGCCTTAGCCAGGAGGTGCAGAAATGAGGCTTGACAGCAGGCAGAGCTGGCTCCCAGCAGGGACAACTCCCCACTCTGCTCTGAACCACTGGCTCCCTGCAACAGGGAAGGTGTTCGCTGTTGGCTTGCTTTGATGTGAGTGAAAAAGAGCCACGAAGTGGTACCCTAATGGTCTCTTGTTAGCCTGCATTTGAGATCACTTAAGGTAGAAGTATAAACTAAAATAGCTCTGCCCCCAGCCCTCAGTACCTTCCTTTGTAGTCACTTGACAAGTTAGTTTCCTGGGTTTCTTTCTTATTGCCTAATTATGATTGAAATTACTCACTAAGTCTGTGTTTTCTCCTAATCAGGCTTTGTTTCTGGCACTCTGTGTAAAGCTGGAGGTTCTGGACTGGTCTGCAGTGCTGATTTCTGTTATTACGGCACAGTAGGTTGTCAACCTGTGATAGATGATGCCTAATCAGCTACTGGGTACAACAGCTGAAGATCACACTTGTGCCAAGGAAAATAAAGTCTGGTTAAAGTGTGTATTTGCAGTATTATAAGTAGTGACAAGGATTCTCTACTAGGGCTCTATGCAAGGAAGGAAAACTGCAGTCCCTTCAGTTATTTTAGGAAGTTATCCTTGTGGGTGCTAAAAAGAAAGAAATGAAAACACTATTTAAACATACCCATATACACATTATTTATAGTTTATACTAATGGATTTTTATTTGGTTTTTCTTTTATTTCAGAAGTTTCTTATAACAAGAGCAGCTGAGATTAAGTATTTTAGTAATTGTTCTATGAAAATTATCTCTATTTGAGGAATATGGGAAGTAATTAACCATGTTACAGGCTAGCATACTTTGGGGTTGGAGGGTGTTCTGGAGGTTGTCTCAGAGGTTCTGTGACAGTTATAAATTTAATGTTTTCACTTGGACCATTGGTTACCATGAGAAAATAAAGACTGACTTTTGGTTCCGCTGTAAAAAGGAAATTCACTTGCTGCTGGTACAGTAATTGTGATTTTTTTTTCCCAAATCACTGTTTGCAAATCAATATGCTGCTTCTGGTGTTGCCAATAACATATATTGTGTGCTATTGTGTCAGTGTTTATCTTTCATCTGGCAATGCATCAGTGGTCCCAATACTGAAAATCAAAACTGGGAACTGTGCTAGAGTAAGAATACAACTTTATATAAATTATGTGAAAAGTGTTTGTGTTTTGCTGAGTGAAATTTTGAAACACAGAAATTTCACAGGAAAATAAAAATATAAACCTGGTTACTCAGCCCAATTCACCTTGCTGGTACTGAGTTGTTCCTTTCTTTACTCTTCAGTTGTCTTCAGAATACTCGATCTCTGTTGAACTACAATTAGCCCAGGACTACTGCAGGATGTTTATCCCCAGTGTCTGCTGAGGAGTAGAAATGAGATCTGTTGGTGGCTACCTGTGCTGCCACCTGTCCTGAGGTCACCCTTGGCTAAATTTCCATTAGGGAGCATCTGAGCCTTTATTAATAACTACCTATTGATGATGTGAGTGTAGGAGTTGAGGACTGCATTGAGCTTCGTGATGAATGAATACACAACACTGTAATATTGCCTTTCTTGAATTGTTTACAACCTAAAGTCAAACTGAGTTATTAATGGATGATAACTGATGAACATACCTATTTGCACTATAAGGTTACAAACTTCCATACTTGAACAACTAGATATTCTAATACCAGCCAGCATAAAGATTCCTGACCATTTGAAGTGGGCTGTCACCACTCTAAAAAATTCTAGCTCAGAATGAATGTGAGAAATTGTACTTTGTAAATTTAGTATCTCATGCTTAATCCTTGATTATTAAAACTTATTTGTACATTTGACTGCTTAGGCTTGTGTTAAAAGAAATATCTGTAATGTTGTTTGAACAAAAAAATAAAGCAGACTGGGATGGAATTTTGGAAACATGGGGAGATAATATGTCAAAATAACAAGTTAAGTGTGAGAAGTATTGAAAGTGTTAAAGAGAAGAGAGCATTTTAGTAGATCATAGGAAAAGCGATGCAAGAATGAAGTCATGTGGAATTAATTGTAGGTTGCTTTATTCCATATGTCTGAAAAATCTGAATTAGTTTCATTTCTACATATTCCATGGTTCCGCTCAGAAGTTTGTGTATGTCTATTAGGGACATCGTAGTTCTGCTTTAAGTAGAGAAAATAGTGCTATTCTAAATATCAGTTTGCTGTAATTTTTGACAAATCATGACTATTGCCTAGTGAGTAATGTCTTAAGAGGCTGGACTATGACTGACTCCCATAGAAACTACTACACCACAGTTAAATGTTTAATTATTATTTGGAATTGTTTAGAATCCCCAGATGAAAGATGTGGGAAGTGAAGAGTGGCAACATGCTGTAGAATGCCATTAATTTACAGTAATTGACATATCCAGTGCAATCACTGAATTTTATGGAGCAGTCAGTAAAGAGCAAATCATGCTTATTTGCAGTCACAAGGCTTACGCTGTCTCTTGTTGCAGCAGCTGTGATTCATTTCCTCTACATGGGGAGTGGAAAATGGTTTCCTGGGACAGGGAAAGGGTCAGACAGTGTCAGAGTCACTTTTTCACAGTGACGTGTGAGGAGCATCGGAAGTATGCAAAACATTACCTATGAGACTTGTCTTTGATTTCTTCATATTTTCTTCCTTCTGTTTGGAGACTAATTTAAAGCAGTAAAATAAAATGAACTACTAGAAGGCTGAGGAAGACTACTAGATCATGATCAACTTGTGTTTCTGCCTTTTGGCAGTAGATTGTCCTTACAAATGTTATTGTGGGGGAAAACCTGACTCCAATCTGAAGTGGGGCCAAAAAGGAGGAATAGAGGCATTTCTTCCTTTTGTAAATCTCCTGTGATGAAGTGGAAGTAGAAAACAATTGTTTCAATGGCTCTCCATAGATAATTGCTTAGTTATATATTTCCTTCTCTTTGTTGAACCCAGAGACTTTCTCTACAACTTCGATGTAATTGTCTATTCAGTTTCTGTTTAGAAGGCCTTCCTTTATTTTGCTCCATGATCACAATAAAGAGGATGTATAAACTCTTTTTAATTATGAAATAAATCCTAGATAGCAATCGAGACTAATAGTTCAGTAGTGTGAGTTGATACATTGCTCTTTACAATCTTTATATCAACTATTTTCTCTTGCAGCCTAGGGTTATACGAGCAGAGCTGTGCACATGATAACATCTCTAACGTGGTTTATTTAAATCAAGCAAGCCACAATGATGAAAACACACCCCAGTGCTGGATTAGTCAATCTGTTGTAACTGAACAGTACATCACTATTAACGTTCATAATGGGTTTTGTGAACTCAGTAGCTTCTCATCTGAATGAGATTTTATGGGATTTATATGTCTTTAATGCTAACTGTTCAAGATTTGTAGATGTTAAAATCAAATTTAAGTGCCAGGCTTAAATGATTTCAGATGCTACGGTGTTGTTATTGGCTTTTCCCAAATGTCATCAAAATAGATGAGCATGGTAATAAATACCTCAAGTTTTGTAATATGCAAATAGTTAGAAAGCAGAGATTTTTCAACTTTTCCATTTTTCAAATGGTAGATGGTTTGATACCTGAGGTTATCATGAGTACAGAAAGGCAATAAAGTACAGTGATTTGTGAAACAAGGAGGGAATAAATACTCACACTAAATAGGGAAAGTATGTATTCTGTCACCTCATCTGAAATACTACATTCATGCAGTAGTTAATTCCTGTACTAAATACTGTTGGATCAAAGTATGTTTGTCTGATTAAATTAGCATGTAATGATATCTGAGCAATTTAGGAACACACATTAAAGGACCTGTTTCTGGTGGTTGAGATGCAAACCCTTCATTCTGTGATGTACCTTGTGCCAAAACTGATGCACTCAGTGTTTTGAAAACACAGGCCCCTGAGCAGCCTCCTGGGGAGCTCTGCCCCAGGAGCACACAGCACAGCTCAGAAAGGAAGGTGCTGCAGTGCAGGGGGCTTAGTGCAGCATAGGGGGTGGGTGCCTTTTGGGGATCTTGATTTGTTCTTTGAATGCTCAAGTGACTGATTTGTATTATTTTGATCATGATGACATTAACTGAAATGTCTGCCACTTTCTCCTGAGCACGACTCTGCAAAGTGTGTCAGAAAGCTGTGAGAGCATCACACGTGCCATGTGATGCTGGCTTTGGGCCCTCCCAGAGCCATGGTGCTCTGAAGTGATCAGCTCATGAATGCCTGTGCTGACTGCAGGACCAGAGTCATAATGCAGGGATGAAAAATTGTGTTCTCAATTTTTTTTGAAAAGCGTAACTTCAAATGAACTGCACTGAATGAAACATTCATTAGTATATATCAATGCTGAGCTGTGCTGCTGCACCATGAGGATTCAATATCATATAAGATGGTGCCAGTCCTGTAAAGGAAATATTATTTGAAGAAATTTTTCTCAAATCAGTCCAGTCAATATATGACTTGAATACAGCCTGATCAAGCCACAAAATAATTTTGTTGGTCAGAAATAGACTTCTGGCTTGTGCTGAAGTTAAGCATTTAGAGCCTTCGGTCTGTGTTTTCTTGCTGAAACCAAAATGTGAACTAGAGCCACTCACTGTTATGGGTCATAGCCTTTTTTCTCCTTAATACTATTAAAATGATAACTTGAGAGTGCTTTCAGTTAATGAGGTAATTACACCATTCTGGATTTGACCTTGAAGTTTATTGCTCATTTAGCAAGAAATGAGAAGCTGAGATATGTCTTTGTTGCTGGACAGATCTTGAAAATTTTGAATATAAGAATAATCAAAGCAAAAAGATTATGGTGGTGAATTGAAGTCTATAAATTTGCATATTAATAGTGTTTCTGAGAAAAACCTGCACAGTGATCATGCAAATCTTTTAACTCTGGCTAATAGTGGCTGTCTGTCAACTGCAGCACAGGGGTCCACGTGCTGCGTGTTCACTAAGATGTTTTGGTATAGCAGATTTGCAAATAGCAAAAACAATGAGTAGTTCAAGGAAATACATAACTAAGAAAACTTTTCTGCATAACTTATTTGCTGAAATGATCCCTAATGTAATTAGAATCCCTATCTTCTTTTAATCACAGCAACTTTAAACAAACAAATGAAAAAAAAAACCAACTTATGAAAAGTTCTCCATTTATTCTCATTTCTTTGAAAAAAGCATGCTCTGAATTCAAGGGCGTAATTCCTTTGCTACTGTAAAATTGGGTATTAAAAATATAATTAAAATAATATCTTAATAACAGATAAAAAGAAATTAAGGTTTTAATAATTAACTATAAGAACATTGGGGCAAAATTTCCTCTTAGAAGGCAAATGTAGCAACAGTTGCCATGGCTGTGCAGTTTGGGGTTTTTTCTGTGGAGAATATAGAAGTTTGTATTTTCTGAAACTCCAAGGAAAACAAGGAGCAGGTGGAATTAGCAGCCAAATATGGCTTCAAGAACAGAAAAAATTATCACACCCTTTTTATCACTTCTAGTTGTAATGTGAAGTAAAATATTCTGATGTATTTTTCTGTAAGTTTAGAGAAAATATTATTTTTGTGCTTCAACCCATCTGTTTAATTAAGTAGATATATTGGTTTGCAGTGTTCTTCAGTAGAGAGATTTCCTGTAATTAATGCCATGGTGAGTGTTCTGCTTGCTTATTTAAATTAACTGTGTTAGTATGAACAACAATATTATAATCAGGTTAAATGTGTTATAATAAATATAGTGAATTAGGAAATTTAGAATTTTGGATCTTTTATGGAACACAATTATAATTTGAATTATAGTTGCATTTTAAGCATAGACGTCCTTTTCTTTGCAGAAGATTGTATTTGTAGGTTTGTAGAGAAGAAAAAAATGTATTTATATAGTCAAGCACACTTGTTAGCACACCTTGCCCTGTTGTTAATTCCAGTTATTGTAAGGCTGTTGCCCTAGGCCTCCTAGCAGAATATTTCTGTTTTAAATTTATGTTCTTTCTCTGCAGTTGCTAGTTATTCTCCTTTACACAATAATGTTGGGTTTGCACTCATTTTCCCTGGAGACATTGAAGATGTCAGTTTAACAGGCTCCTCTTGAATCCATCCTGTCCTACCCCCTGCTGAACAGGGCAATTACCAAAAAGTTAGTGCTGAAAGTCTGTGCTGGAGAGAGTCCCCCAAAGACAATGGTAAGGAGAGCAGGGACTACAATTATTGTGGGGAACGTTGTCTGTTGTTCTTTTATACAGGGAGGTTTGTGACATTCTTTCCTAACAGTGACATCTGACATTTTCTTCTTCAGAAATGATCTACCTTATGTGAAAAAGTTACAGGTCAGGATCAATGGAAGGGTCAGATCATCTGCCATTCTCTTCCTCTTTTTCACCTCCACGTGTCCCAGGCTCAGCACCCTTGTCCTGCCAGCATTAGTTTTCTCTGCATTGACAGGTGAGGTTCTGTCTGAACTCTCATTATATCCCAGCAGAACTTCAGTTCTGCAGAAATGGCAAAGAATGGGACTTTTTTCCGGGTGGTGTTGTTTAGCTGGCAATGGCTTTGCTGGAGGCAGGGGCCTCTCCTTAAACCTGTTTAGCTCTTTTTTTATCTCTTCCCCTCTTTCTTCCATCAGGAAGGAGATATGATGGTCCACCTCTTTATATGGCAGTTCCAGCCTTTCTCCACATTTAACCAGTGCCAGTGAGCTCTAATTCATTAGAAGGGAAAAACAGGCTGGAGATTTGTGGAATGAAAATTCATTTCTGTGACTTTATTACTCGGACCTTTAAAGTTGCTTTAAAAAAAACCCCAGCTTTGCAGTCATCTTCAAGGATGTACTCTCTCATTATATTGGAATATATAGTCATCAGAAGATATAATTATTTTTAGACATACCCTTTCTTTTTCTGTATGTCAATCACCAAAATTGAGCTTCATTATAGAGAAGTTATGATGTAAAATTTAAATTAGAGAAAATAAGTTTCATCTGTTAATGCATGCAAGAATATACATTTTTCACTCCTTGGAAAATACTTGCTTACCTCTCTAGGAAGTATTTACAAGCATTAACAACAAATATATCAATTTTTTTTTAACCTTTTGAATATTCATACGTCTAAATGAAAACCTGAACATCTTGATATAGAAATGAAAACTATAAGTGTGGAAAATGTTCATCCTGTTTAAAGTGTAGTGAACAAACCTGAAGTACTAGAACGTCATCAGCTGGTATCATGATAATTTGTAAAAATCTAGTAAGAATTGACACACATTACACAGGGAAATACAATAAAACACACAAGAAAATCAAATGGAAGAGTTTGTAGGAAATAGAATGACTAAGTGATTATATTTCTGTTACTAAATCAGTTTCTGTCATCAGCAATTCTTCCCAACACTGTGTTTTGTTAAAATTTTAACATTTCAGGTGTGTTGACAGAAAGTATTTAAACACAAACAAAAAGCCATCATGCTTTAAGATTAACTACACTGAATCTTCAGTATGTGTGACAGATATGGAAGGTAAAAATCACATCAGAGCAATTGGAGATACGAAATTAGGGTACTTTAATGATATGTGGTGGGGTCTAGATAATTTTAAAGAGAGTAAAACTTGACTCTGACCTTCAAAGAATGTCCTGATAACAAAAGCAAAGGACTTTTCCATAAGTCAGGTGACTAACTATAAGTAATTCTTATTCACTAATTCTTCTGGTTTTTGGGGTTTTTTTGGTTTTTTTTACTTTAATTTGTTTGTTTGTTTTTAATGTTATCTAATAACTTTTTTAGGACTGGTGGAAAAACTATGAATATTTTATAAATTGTGATCCCAGTCGCCACTCAGTCACCCTTTATTTTTTGTCATATTTACTGACCACTTTTTTAGTTATTTCCAGTAAATCTTTATACAAATAATGCAAACTAGGCCAAAATATCCCTGGCTCACAGCATTGCCTATTTTAATCCATATTCAGATCTAGCATCTAAATTATTATACTAATCTTGAGTCAATACCTGAGCAGAAATGGACTTATGGTAACAATATTTCTTAGTGATGCCATTAAACACAGGAGTTCAATTATGTCATGTAGAACAGCAAACAGCAGGAAAAAAATCCAGTTGACAATAGTTGTGTGTTGTACTATTCCAGCCTCTGTCTTTAATGAAGAAGAAAAAGAGAGTATTTAGTCATTCTTGTGGGATTTTAGTCATCCCTGACTCAGTTAAACCATTTTGACAGGAAAATAATTAAGCTTCAGTGAATTAAATACTTTTTTTTTTTCCAATACTCTGAAAAAGTTCTTTAATATTATGATTATGTTCAGCAGTTTGACAGCAAATAAATATTTCAGATATTCAAATATAATTACATATACTTAAGACTCAGACAAAGATTTCAGCATGACAGGACTTTTGATTTCGATCATGTAACAATTGTTGCAAATGAGTGTAGTGGTAGAAATAAAAAGAGAAAGAATTCCTACTCCTGTACCTTGACTGGAGTAGATGTTTTGGTTTGTGATTGAAGAATTGTTTTTATTTGTTATGTTTGGTAGCTTTTACTTGGGTGTAATTTTTTTCCTGAAATCTGTGTAAAGCAGTCTTCGGAAACAATGAATGACAGTATTTCCTAGAATATGGATAGAAAAAGAAATGTTTTCTAATTACCCGAAAATCAGAAAAAGTTTTCATCATTAGCTACTCTGGTAACAGAGCAGATGATACCAACATTTACAGAAATATGTATCTTTTATTGTCTAAAATGCTTAGTCTGCTGAAAATTTAATTATGTTTTCCTTGAGGGATAATCAAAACAATAAAATCAAAATAGTCAATAAAATTTTCCAACAGCTGCTGCTACCAAAGATGCAAAATCTGCCATGAGAAATGATAAATACACAAGGACCATGATACCTGCTATCCACAGAAGACAGAATAGTTCCCTGGAGGTTATTTAGTGTGATTTATTACATATTAGAAATTATTCAAATATGTTGTGGCTGATGGAGTAAATTCAGCCTGGCAAAGGATGCTTACTCCTGTCCTTTCCCCAGAAACATTGTAATGACTTTGGAGTTTATATCATTGAGAACTTCAGCCTGAAAAGTACTGCAATTTCTGCTGTAATTCGTGCTGTAAAATTTTATTGACATAAAACATCAACTGAGATATGTTTGGTTTGCTAATGACAAGAACTTTTATTCCCATTTTCATCAGTTACATAGATTTTGAATCCAAGCAGGGTTTTTCCTAGATCAAGCAAAAGGCATTATCAGTTTTAAAACAGCTAGAAGGAAGCTATTTTGAATTAAAGAACAGTGTGATAGCTGGGCATTTATTATTTGCAATGTGTGTTGTGATTTTCAGGTACTTAACTGCTCTAGAGGCTCAGGTGGCACCGACAGCCAAAGGCAGTTTGATTTGTGAGTGTTTGGACATTTGAAACAATAATTTCAGGGGGCTGGGCAGTGTTTGTACTGAGAAGCTGCATTGAGCTATACCCAAAGATAATGTGCAAGTCAGCCAAGTGGCCAAACCAGATTTGGTGGAATCAAATGGGCCCATAGGATCAAGTTTGTTAATACCGTTCTCTCATTTAGTGAGTCTTCAGTTCAAAAGATTCATACTCAGAAGGCTTTTTTCAGATTCAAAAGATTTTGACTCGTGTCAAATCTTGGCTCCCTACCTGTTGTACGAAATTAGTATCGAGACATACTTTTGAATGTTTTTTAAAGTTTTTTTTTTAATTTCTCCATCAATTCTTGCTTGGATAATATTGCTTATAATAATATCTGAAATATGGAACATCTCTTGAAAGTTTAATTTTACTTTGTTCCTTACATCCTTTCTGTTTGTCTGTACAGCATTTTGGGAATCATTTAAGCAGTTTTAAAGTTGGGCATAAACATTACTTATGACTCAGAAATTAGCTACTACTGTTGTCATTATTACTAATTTACAACCTTTCTATTAAGACAGCACAAGTTTAAAACCAAGCAAATAATGTAACTAAGAGGAAATATCTGTTTTTGGTATTGACTGTTATGTACAAGCTGGCAGCCAGGAACAAGGCATAGTACATGGTTTTGTTCACTATTCCACGAATGACAAACATGGATAAATGCTTTTCAAAGCATGAATTTTCCTATATCACCTTAGGTGTTGGACAGGGTTTTGTGCTAACTGCCTAACACAGATTTCCTTTAGGTGAAAGACAAGAAGAAGAGTTAAAAAGGGAGTAGGAACTCTGAGTAGAAAGGCAAGCACACAAATAAGGAAGAAGAACATCATCAATTTTCATGTCTCAACTCTTAGTCAGACCTGGGGAAAGTTGGCCGTGAGAGGTTTCGTGGCAGTTCTCACACTAGTTATGTTGGGGTACTGGCCAGGATTAGGCTATTGAGATATCCATAATATCTTAAAGAAAGACTGGAAGTAGCAAAAGGGCTGCAATACTCTTGTTTCAGTGTATTCTCATCCATTTCATGGTTTCGTGCCATAATTCCTTATTGAAATTTTTTGAAGGAGTAGAAGTGGTATGATAAGGAAAACATTATATTCTCTGATTACTTTCCCCATCTAAGCATAGTTTTCAGTATTCTGATTTTAGTCCATTACCTTCTAGTGCATTCACCAGATGGTCTAAGGCAGGTACAGTCAAGTGGCTTTTTTTTTCAATTGTTTTAGTCTTTTAACTTTTGCTGAATTTATTAAAGACTTTTATTTAACCAGACTGTGACTGCCCATGGCAATGCAGATAACAGGCTTGTACACCAAGTGGTTACTGCTGTTGTATTGGTGGCTGCTGAGAATGTGACATGTCCTTTGCAGAGCTGCTAATCCTATTTCTTGGGGCATTTCTGCTCCTTAACTGCTCAGGAGGGCAAATGTGCCCTGTTCATCCTGATAAAAGGTATTATCTTTTGGTATTCCTGGCCATCTCTGTAATACAATAAAATCAAAATAAAGAGCCAGCAGACAACTGAAGACATCTGTTATCCCTTAATGATTGGCATCTTGATTTATAGTCTGTCATTCTGGGATGACAAATGTTTCATTTACCAGCCCGCACTTTCACTGAACCTCATACCCCAGTCCACAATTCTGTCAAATGTGGGTTTGTTACAGGGCATATTTCAAAAGCAAACAAATTACGTGCTTTGTTTGTTTTGGGTTTTTTTTTTACATATTTATGATCCACTCAGATTTCTCTGTACATTTTGTAAAGCTCCTACATAAGGTGGGACTTCTTTTGTCTTTGTGCTTCAGCAATAAGCTTGTTAAGGTTTCTTTAAATCTGGAATAAAAGAGCTAGTCTAAAGAACAGAAAATCAAAATTTTTAAAATCTTACAATATTTTCACTGTATTCTTTACATGCTGCTTCTGGAAGTTTTAGTACTTGCTACCTGCCATTCTCCCACTGAAATTTTGTTCACAGATACTCTATGTATCTTATCATCTGCTTCTGTATTTCAGAAGAGCTAAATTTTTTTAGGTGCTGTTATGCTTTTACTGACTAAATTGTAGAAATGTATCCATCATCTATCATAATGGTTCTTTTTCTTGTGGCTACTCTGTTTTTTCAAATATTTACTCTTTAATGAACACTACAGAGCCAATAATTGCCAGGCTTTAAAACGAGCTGGATGCTCTATTTTTAGATATAGCAGTTTCCTTTGTTGTGTAGGTATTGTTGGAAAAAAAATCAGGTCGACCATAAGTGTGTTTAAATATGAATTTAGGTAGACATTATCAGATAGTTATTTGGAAGATGTTGCTTCTCCTACTGAATAATTCCATTAGCAGCCCAAAATATTTTTGGAGAAAGACTTAAAATGTGGAATAGAAAAAGACCAGAGACACATGGTTAAAATTACTTTGCTTGAAGAGGGAAAATTAACCACTGACACAGGAGGGAAGGTAAGGCTGACACCACAGCAGTGTTTTTTCAGAGGACAGTTACGTGAAAGGATAGCATTTGTGATACACAATCCATGATTGTGGACTAAAATTATCCTTAAACCATTTCATGTAAAACTCATACTTGTTGCAGAGTTTGTGTTTAAGTTGGGGTGGGATTTTTTTCAGCTGGGAGATGACAGACCTTGTAAGATGTGAGGAGAAGTGTTCCAAAAATGGGGGCGGGAAGGTGCTGGTACAGAATAACTGGTTTGGAGAAAAGTGACTGTCAGGAGTAGATTTAGGATTACAGAGGCGAGAGATGTTTAGGAGCAGGCAAACAAGTGTGCTCAGTGATGTTAGGAAAAGAAGCAATCTGTGAGGACTGGTTTTAGTGGACTTTATCAAGGTCTGAATCAGAGCTCTCTGAAGAGTTACCCTGAAAAAGGAGAAAAGAGAAGCTGCAGTCGTTGTTCTCACCTTATGTTAGAGATAAGGCTGGTAGACACAATCTTTCTCTCTGTTTGTATTAGCTCATTTCCCTCTATTAGTCACTTAGAACAGAAACACAGAGTCAAATATAGCCCGATTTTTTTGCAAGTGTGTTCCTGCTTGTTAAACTTGAGGATTGTTTTTCCCTTATATGCATAATGACTTTCCCAAGGGCTAAAGTACACATCCAAATTGGATGCACTCTGTATACTCATCAAGAAATTTTGGCAAGAGGCCGCCTGGGAGTTGTCCATAGTTACTGGAGTTTCTGCATCTCAGATTCCACATTAATGCTTTCTGGGTATATCTCATCTTTGGGAGCCTGCAATGCTTGAGAAAACACATAATTTTGACAGAAACGTATTTTGTTTTCATTCTCAAGGAATAATTTGCAGACTTTCTCTGTCCCTTGTGTAGCATCTCATAATATTATGATGATTTGCTTTGAATGCTTTTCTGGAAATCTAGTGAAAAATGAGTCTAATTAAGAAAAAGTGTCAAGGAGAGAATATTGAGATACTTAACATTCTTGGGTTTTGGTGTGATAACTTGACTATTTCTTAGGATGAAATAATTTTTATTTCATAACTTGACTGTAATCCAGTAACATAATACATTTGTAAAGTGATTTGCTAGAAAGTATTCATGTGTAGTGACTACTGCTTTTAACTAATTTTATATATTTGCTTGAGCTCCTAATATTATACTTCATTATATACTGTGTTTAAATAGAATCTGATCTCTGACCGCTGGAGACCATAACTTGCAGTTCATTTATTCATTTATTGTTTGGAACGTGCTATGAATCCAAGCCTCAGCTTATAAAACAATAAACAAATAAGTACAATATTCAGAGGAGATTCTCTATATTGTTACTAGCTGTTGATATTTTTGTAGACCAATTTCAAGGAAAATAACATAGATTGTGTTATTAATTTAGATAAGCAAATTAATCAAAAGAGAAATAACCAATTTAGAGGGGAATCATGCCAGATGCTTCAGGTTTAAGCAAATAAACACTTATTAAAACTGATGAAATAGGGAAACCACAAGAATGTCACAAATCAAATCAGCTTCATTTTTGCAAAGCCAGACCCCCTGTGTCTGAAAGGGTGAGGTGTTTGTTCTGAAATGGCTACAGAACAGCAGCAAGCAGTGCTCAAAGCAAACAGAGGTGTTCTGCTCTGCTCTGCTAATTCAGGGAAAGAATCCTGCTGTGCTAACAACAGTTCCAGGTGAAGAACATATTTCTAACCCAAGGCACCAAACATCTTATGGACAACTGGAACAAGTGAAATCTGATTGTCTTTCCAAAGTCTGTCTGCCAAATAAATGACCGATGTCAGCCCTTGCATCACTAGTTTTCCTCCACAACACTTGCTTTATAAATTCTACTTTTTTTGCAGTTGGGTTGCTATGGTGTTACCGTAGAACCAAACAACGAATTTAGAAAACATAATTATGAACTACTGCTGGGATCTGAGGCGTTGATAGTTTTGTTTTATGGCTATTGGAACTAGAATACAGCACCTTGTTTCTATATCTGCTGTGAAGTTCTCCTGTCTGATTTGTTTTTCTTTTCCTATAGGCTAACTGATGTTTTTAATTGGAACTAGTATGAACTTTCACAGGGTTCACATCATACTTCTTTTATTGAATTTCAAAGTTTTGGGTTATTAAAAATAAAACCTTCTTTTCCTCATGGTTTTATCTGAAATAGGGAGAGAAGTTGAAAAATACCATAAAAGCATTCTTCACTTCTGTCCTCAGAATTGTAGCAGACCATGAATCTTCTATGATAGAATTAATTTTAAATAATTTTTGGCATGAAATAGAGGACAATCAATTAACAGCACTGTTTTAGTCAATACTTCAGTGCAGATGTTTCTTTTAGTACTAGTAAATAGTTTTGAGGTGGGGAGGGTTTGAAGAATCCAGAATTTAAGGAGTTTTTATTATTTTACTGCAGTAATTAACAAAATGAAATATCAGTTTATAGAAAAAAATAGTACTTTTATTTGCTGCTTTGTTTTGGTGGGCCTTTTTTTTAGCAGAACATTGTGACTATGAAATAGGACTCCATACATTTATCCCAGCATTAAATTGTTTCTTTTTTATGAAAACATATGTAAATAAATAAAGGGAAGGTGCAAAGACCTTAAACTTGAGGATTTTAAAACTCTATTTCTGTTTTCCCAGAGTTCTAAAGGACATTATACTCTCATTAACTTTTTCTTTATTTTTTTTTCTCAAGACTTTGAAGCCACATTTCTTTGTGACAACAGTCAGCTATATTTTTCTTGTAGAATGGATGATAAATGACACCTTATTGCTCTGTGGTCAGTGTTGCTACCAAAAAACATTTGGATGGGGAGGGATGCCACACATTTGAAAGATTTTTTTCTGCTGGATTTTTTTGTCATGATCCTGTCCCCCCACCCCCAAAAGAAAAAACAAATCACTGAAATATGATATATTCTAGTCATGATGCTTGGGCATGTCTACTGTCAAAATTGCTGTTCATTTCAGAAAGAGCAAGACTGTTACGGTGCAATTCCAACCTATATAGCGAGAAATGAAGGAAAGATGGAGGTAAGAGAAGAACCAGATATTATAGCTCCACACCCACAGGAGATTCTATTTATGTTTTTCTACTTCAGGCTCAAAGAAACACAGAGAAGATGTATTTGATGGATTAAATATATTGTAGTAATTCTTAACAGCCTTTTAAAATTTATTTATTCTTACTTTTAGTTAAAGAGACTTCATGTATGTGCTTTTCTGTGTGAATGCTTTAGAGTTAGGATTGAAAAAAACTCAATCCTCTCCCCTCTATTTCTTATTGAATGACATTTATTAGGGATATATACCTTAAGAAAAGGCTTACTTGAGCATCTTGGATTCAATTAAAATATAAACCTTTAAAAATGGCATTTAGTTCTTCTCCAGATATGTCTTGTCTTCTTAAAATTTTATTCTTGTATGATCTACAAAAATACCTTTTTTTTGTAATATATTTTCTTCTCTTGGCTTTGATAATATGCAATGCAAATAAAGCAATTTCTGCTGACATTATCTAGGTTAGAAAACTGAGAATTTTCTCAAAACACATTGCACTCTCCCTTATGTCTAACAGGCTCCATATGTTGATGTTCTCAGGGCTGACTGGGGAAAAAAGCGCTTCCTTTTCTGCAAAAAGACTGAGTTTTGGAGAAAAAGTAATTCCTCCAGTAATTCCTTCTCTGTTTCAATGGCAAAGTATAAAAGAGTGATCTAGGATATAAGAAACCAAGGCTCATTTGTTTGGCCTGCAGATGCAGTTTCCTCTTTAAGCTGTTGTTTTAAGTATCTTTTGGGGCAAGGCACCTGACACTGCAGATGGATTTGGAGCTGAAGCAGTCTAAAAATTCACTGTGCCTGAAGAGGCACAAGCCTTGCTCTTGCCCATCCCTTCCCCATTGCTGGCACTGCTGGTTGCCTGGCCCATTCCTGCACCTCTCAGGGTGCCAACCAGAACCAAACTGCTTTTCCTTTGTTCACCTGTCTGCTGATTCAGCAAAACACACTGCCTTGCCAAAAGGGTGGCTGAGTCGCAGAGATAACTGAAGGAAAAGAGAAACACACCTGGGGTGAGTCAGATTTACTGAGTTATTTTAGAGAGCCATACCTCCCTTCTATACTGCTGGTTAGTGTTTACTTACCCTCCCCCCCCCAACAGGTAAGATGAGCACATTCAGATTCCACCTGTGCCTGTTTTAAGAGCCAGCTTAACCCTGTATCACAAGGCTGCTCTCTGGTAAGTCTGTTCTCTCTCATTTTCATGTAGAAAAAAATATAGTTATATTTTCTCCCATGGGAATGTTTTTAGAAAAAAAAACAAACCCAAAACCAAAACAAACTGGAATTTTTTTTTGTTTGTTTGCTGTTGGTTTAGATCACCATTCTTTTTTTGGCCAAATCACCGTGGAACAGGGACTAGCTACTTACAAAGTTGTTTTCCTAGTCTGGGAAAAGGTGGATGTATCTGCTCAGTGCTTTGTGCAATATTTGAAGAACTAGCTCTTGTCGTGATCTCTTTTACTTTGCATTTATAGGAGTCACTATAAATATTGTCTGAATATCAGAATCACTTCTGTATTTGGTGGCTTATCACTTGCTTTTGGAAAATTCTGGTTTATGTATCCACACATTCCCTAACGAGTTGTATTATGAGTGGAAAGATCTATTGACAGGAACACTATAAAATATTGTGCCTGTTCTTGCAAAAGTCACTATACCTGTGATAAACACTGCAATTCTGCTTTTTTAACAATGGTACTTGAGAAATATAAAAAATCCTTGTGTGAGTGTGTATACACTGTGGTAATATTATCTTCTTTTTTATTTTAATATATCTCTTGATTGAACTCTGCTCCTGAATTCTACCCAAAGACTTTTCATCTCTCTTATAATAAGATAGAGGAGGTTGGGCTTGGGAAAGAAAGAAGTTGGACAGTCATCTTATTTTGATTGTCAAAAGTAATGTAATTAACACTGTGTAAATGGGTTTTGTGCTTTTGTTTGTGTGCTTTAGTACATAGTAAGTAATTGCACCTGACAAATAGAGAAAGTACAATTGCAGATCTCATGCACATATAACCTACAGTAAACATTTATCACACAGAACATTTAAAGTTTTGCTGTACTGGTAACAGTGATTTGTAATGCTTTTTATTCTCTCCCGTAAAAAGAACAAACAAAAAAACCCAACTTGGTTTGTTTTTTATTGCGGTATGAACTAAAAAAGATCTTGTTTCCTCTGGAGACCATGAGAAGCTGCATATCATTGCAGGAGGGAATTGTTTTTACATACCAATCTCTTAGTTAGGATATATAATACACCATTTTACCTAAATCCAGGAGTTGCTAATGCTTCTTATATTGCAACAACTGAGATCATCTGTCACTGGTTTATTACCAGATCTGTGAATCACTGGACCGCAGCTGTAGCTTATAATATCACTTTTCAGTGATTAACAGGTCTTACAGTGAGCTTTTCCATTGCATTTTACAAAACCTGTGGGTTGCCGTAGAATTATTGCCCGTTGAGGCAGTACATATTTGTGCATTACAGAGAGTGCGAAGAATATCAGCTACTAGATGTTCACTTTCTCAGCATTCTGAAAATGAACCTCACTTCTTCATCAGTGTACCATGTCAAGGAATCCTATTACATTAAGTTTGATAAATAAACAGCATTAAAGATTGCACTGCCTGTGTAACAGGCTTGTTTGACAGTGAAAGATTTTAAAATGCCTACTTCATACAGAAAAAAAATGAATACAAGCCCATTTTATGTGCCAAATGACAAACTATAATGATTAATAGACCTATTTAAATGAATAATTGTCCTATATACTATACCAGCTTATGTTGTACAATAGCTGTATATGCAGCAGCTGGCAAACCTCTTCTAGAGATGTAAAATATGAGAATTGGTAAAGATAACAAATAACAGCTGAACCAGGCCAAGCTAAGAAAAAGCCTCTACTGAATTTCCAATGACCTCAGTGGAATCCAGAGAACTTAACTGGCATCTCAAGGTTTCCCCTAACTTTATTTCCAAGTCTTCCATGAATAGCTCTACTGTACAATATCATGTTTTAAAGATCTAAAGTAATCCCAGTGAAACAAATGTATAGCCAAATTTTCTTTGTTCTATGTAAGATCAGTGATCTGATTCTATTTTTGCTTAATAAAGGAGGAATCAACACGGCCAGCATAGCAGTAACAGAGTTAAGAGTTCACAATACACACTTTCTTTCCTGTTTCACTCTCCACTTCTCCAGCACTGAGACAGGAATTGCTCACTTACTGCAGAGATGACTGTCACAGGGCAGGAGGGGTCATCAGTGAGCAGTGACATAGCAAACAGGTCTGTGTTTAGCCAGGTTTGGGCAGAGAGAACTCAGCACAGCCACGTGCAGGGCAGGTGTCTGCAAAACTCTTCAGTTTTGCACTGTAGGTCTCTCCATCCTCAGTTACAATACGTGTTCTACCTGACGCATTTTATTGAATGGCTACGGAACTTCCCAAAGGTTCTTTAGTATTTTTGTTGGCTTTTTATTAAGTTTGTTGGTTTTCTCTCACAAATTTAGTCTGACAAAAAGCTGTATTATATATACATATATATATATTTGCTGTATTTTAAAAACAAAGCTTACATGGCTCAGGCCTTTTCTGAAGGGACATTTGTGACTGACCAGGTTGTGAAGAAGCACCGTCTCTACTCAGCTGTTCACCTAGAACAGAATCAAGCAAGGTCATAGTTCAGTATAATTGTTGATCTACAGCCAAAGCTCCGGAATCCTTGATCCTTTCACCCAACCCTCATAGGTGTGACCCTTTTCAGTGAGCAGGGGCTCCTCTGGCATCACACATCTCTTCTAGGAGTTACAGCCCAGGCATTCAGAAAGCGCTGATTTGTGATTTTGTCCCATGACTTCAAGACTTGTATCAGGGTCCTCTTGGGTTGTTTTCCTTCTTACCAGTGAGAATCTATATTGTATGGTGGGGTGTTTATCGTTCGCATGACTTACTGTCTCTGAGAAGTTTTAAATATGTGAAAAAATAATTTGGCACCCTTATAAAGTTTACCTTTGAGCTTTTGTAGCCTCTGAGAGAGCTCAGCAGACTGTCGTGCCTTGTTTCTGTGAGACTGTCTTTTGTGTAGGTTGAAGTGGCCATGTTTTAATGACTCACTGTTAGATAATCTTATGAAACTATTTCCATAACCCAGTCAGGTCATTGGAACTTTTAACTTATTGTTTACTTACTTTATTTGAAATTGTAGCTGATTTTAAAACTATTCTTTTTTAATCTTTTTCAATATTCTTTTTTTTTTAATGCATCTTTTCTTCCTTTTAAAATTACATTCTTTGAGGATCAGCTACCAATGATAATTTTCCCTATTTGGAGGAATCGTTTGGGCTTTTTTCTTCCCCTTACTAACTTGCAAGCAGAGGTCTGCACTTCCAGGTCGAAACTTCAGTGAACCGAGGTTGTATGTCTTGAATCTGTAGTTGTTTGTGGAGAGCTGAAGTCAAATATTATACAGGCTTAGCTGCATGCATTAACCCAAATTTAGTTTATGTGACATCAGTGTCCCCCAGTGTGAGACCAATATGTTAAGAGAAGTATAATACCTTTTGGGATGTTTCTGTATCAGTGCTGAGAGGCGTGGGGGCTCAGCCTTGGCTAACAGCCAGCCACTCACTCCCCCACCTTGTCCTATGTGGTGGTGGTCAAAACACGGTGGGAAAGCTCAGGAGTTAAGACAGGAGATGGCTTGCCAACTATTGTTGTTGGGCAAAACAAACTCACCCTGGGGAAAAATCAGTTTTTTGTAATTTAAAATAGATTGAATAGTGAGAATGAAAAATACAGATCTTAAAACACCTTTCCTCCATACCTTTTCCTTCACTCCTTCACCTAGTCTCCTCTACCCCCACCCCAAGATTAAAGTTTATTTACTTACATATAAGTCTTTTAAGCATATAAAATAGGGTGCCTTTTTTTTGTGTGTGACTACAGTGATTTTTACTAGAAAGACTTCAGTGGAATTTAATAGCACATGAAGCTTATCACAGAGAAATGTTAGTAGATACAGGTTCTAACGCTCCCTCAATCATTGCAAAATTTCACTTCATATGTTCAAGCTATTGGATTGTTTTAATAATTAATTGCTTTCTACATTGTTTGAGTTAGAGAGAAAGTGAGAATGAGTTTATAATGATATGAGACTCTCCTTGGAATCCATGCCAAAGTCTGTACTCTTACTATTACAGAACTACAGAAACAGGTAGTAGAATCTGAGTCTCTGAACTGTGTAAAAGGAACAAGTAAATCTTTTTAAATACATGTCTATTTTAAACTCACTAATGAAATCAATGTTTTCTTAGGGCTTAACTCAAACTCCATGAAATTGATGTGAGGATTTCCAGGTTTAGGTTAAGGTCACAATCATACAGTTGTGATAAGCAACCCCCAAATAACCCTGTTATGTTCTTGGTTTCACTTGTATAAAGTAAAACTATCATAAGTACCTTTAGTATCTCTAAAAATACTTTCAAAGGCAACTTGCTGAAAAGGGCTGTAAAACCTAATGCAAAGAGAAAAAGAATAACAGTAAATGGCCAGTGAGCCTGTGATGCCCTTACAGAATATCTTTTCTATTGTTCAAAAGCACCTTTTCATTCTTTGAGGCCTTCTGGCAACAACAACAAAGACAACTAGAAAATAATCTTCAGGTAACTTGTCCCTGAGGCAATACAGAGTGCTGTCTGCAGAAAGAAATGAAATAGCTTTCTTAAAATGTTTTGTTTCAAAAACATACTTATAACTCGTAGGTGCGTGGACCAGCACACACAGTGTACTGCAAACAGCACAGGCTCTTTCATCCATCTTGATGCTATTGCCCTTTCAGGTTTGCAAGGATTGATGAGATAGTGATATCACAGCCCATCCAAGCCTTTCCTGTAGATTTGTAAACCTGCTGAAAACATACACTTTCATTCAGAGACAGAGCTAAACTTCCTCCTGCTTCTTTCCTACACTGACCTTTTCTTTCAGTCTAGTTTTATTTCATTTTAGCAAATTTTAGTGTGGCATAGGGAAGCTGGTCTTTCTTCTATGCACAGAGTGCATAGTTTTCATGTTTGTGCTTGTTTTTTGTCCCTTCTGAAAAACAAAACACTGAATAATTTCCTGATTCAGTGAATGTAAGTGTGGAATTCTATGTTGTGGGCTCACAAGAGGCATAATACAAAGGTTACCATAATAAAGATGTATATGAGCTTGCAAGGGCTTCTCTTTCTCAGTGTTACTTGCTCTGTTTACATTATATCAGAGTAGGGAAAAAGAATGTGCCCACATTTTGCATTAGGTTGTATTGTGCACTTAAGTAGAACATGTGTAATTTTAGCAGACATGTTGTAGAAAGCAATATTGGTTTTCAGTGCTTGCAAAGAACATGTAATTTTTTTTTTCTTAGACTCTTGCCATTTCATTTCAAGTACCATTCTCTTTGCTGAGGTGTATCTAAAATGGCACTAGAAGATTTTGTAGTTACTGTTTTACAGAGAAAATTTTGCTGATTTTTAATGTGCAATGAGTTTCAGTGTAACATGCAACTTTTCCTAAATGTGGGCTCTCAGGGTAAAGAAGGTTCTTCTGATGAGGTGAACTTAGTTAAATGATGGCAGCACTAATTCCCTGGTCTCTTCAGGTTGTTTTTACATTTAATGGTGATTCCAACTTAGTTCATGATTCTAACCTGATTTAAGATAATTAATTAAAAAAAATAGAGTCGGAAGTGCCACACTTACGAAACTTGACAGATGCAGACAAATAGTTTTATTGCATAAGGGCATAAACTTATTTTTTATATCAGTTTTCAGAGTTAAAATTACCCTTTGGTATTAGCTGATGACCTTCTAAGAGTTTCCTGATCTCTCATGAACCTGTAGTAGCTATCTATAATTTTTATATGGAAATGGAGTTGTTGAAAAAATATCAATTTACATTCAGTCAGGCCTGGAGAGGAAAAAAGAGTCCCTAGTCTCCTCATACCCTGTAGTTTACCTGTTATTTGATGGTTGTGGACTCATAAAAGACAAAGGGATGGACAATTCTCTTACTTTTTTCAAGGAGTGTGGTGTTATTTGATGAGAATTGGAGTAGAAAATTAAAAGAAAGTCATGCAAGAAAACAAAAAAATCAGAACATGCATTAAAAGATATGTTTCTAGGAATCAGAATGGTAACAGTGTGATTAAAATAGTGAAAGTCTGTGGTTTGTGGCAGTTTCCTTTTTATTAAACTAAAATGCAAATTTTTCAACTAGTGGGAAGAAAATGCAGGAAAGAGTTGGTAGTTCAGTCTATAAACTGAAACTTTTCAAGGTTGTGTCCAGGTATTCAAATCAATGCTTACAACAGATACAGCATACAGCCTAGCAAAAATCAATAACATTAATAGATCATGTTACTGAAAGTTATGTAAATGCCAATTAAGTAAATAAATGAACACAATGAGATGTTGCCAATGAGAGATCTTGAGAGGAAATAAAAATGGCTGAGATGGGAGGATGTAGGTTATAGGAAAAAGGCAAGAATTCAGTCACAAAGACAATGTCACACTGATTAATAATCAAGGCACACTTGGATAAAGAACATAGCAGAGAGGACTACAAATCTGCAGCCAAATCCAGTTTGCTGCAAAAGATATCCTCAGGAGTTAATTCATGTAGATGATATATACTTGATTTCTTAAAGGACATGAAGTATTAAAAATTATTTACAGGATGACTGTGACCTAGCTTGTCATTGTGGAGAATGATAAGCAAAAAATGTATTAATCTAGGAAGAAGGACATTTCACTCAGGCAAAAATACATACAATGCACAAGAGGTTCAGTTTAAAATATATCCCTGTGATGTTTCTGAGGGAAGTGGAAAAGGGGTGCTTGAAACTAAAATATCTCTGCTAAATTTGACTTTGTTATCTAGAGATAGCATCTGTTTTGGCTGCAGCTTAGCCAGAGATATTCTAGGCTCTGCATCACCTGAGCTCTTGTGAGGTGGAGAATGTCTCTGCCTGCTATATTAGTATTTCTGTTTGAATTTTTCTGACCATCATAATCCTTCTCTTAGTTTTTATGGTTCTACCTTCTGAATGCAGTTCCATAGATCTGTAGTGTAAAATCAGGCGTGTGTGACTGAGCACTTTGTGTTTTCCTAATCCTTTTTCTCTCTTTTTTTTTTTCTTTTGGCATCTTTATTCCCTCTCTATTTAGTGGAGGGTTTATTTCTTGTCTGTTTGACCCAGATTCAGCAATCTAAGCAAATGTAATTCAGATCAATTATGTTTTCCCCTTTTCTGTGGAGATGATTTTTTACTCATCTTTTTCAGTGGTGACCAGTGGGTTAGGAGAGATTTTGCAGAGAAAGTTCAATAAGGTCTTAGTACTTTAAACTAAAGAGACCTTTCTAACGAGCTGGCACGAGAAAATTTGCCATGTCAAACATCTTTCTCCATTCACTGAGCAAAATCTTGTCACTCAAATGTAAAACATAAAGTAGAACCTGGAATTTTTGAGTACCTGAACCACTTCCAAAAGAGTATTTGGGAAATGATGCTTTGCAATCCAATCACTTCTTAATTTTCTTGCTAAAGTCTTTTCTTACTTGCTAAGTGTAGTATTTTTAGTTCACCTCTGGACCTATTCTCAAGTACAGTTTGTGTAATGTAAATATAAGTTATCAAAAGTATTTTGTTTTTGCTACTGTGATATAAGCCATACCTCTTTTGCTCTTCTAACTTGTGTGAATTTTAATCAAATGTTGTAAAAAGGCCATGAAAAATACTTGACTTTGAGACCGTATCAAATAAACCTATTGCAGTGTGCTGGTTTTCCATATAACAGCTTATCTTTACATGGTAAAAAAAGTGTCTTAAATATCTTTATTTCCAGCAGTCTTATCATCCTTTAACTATTGGGTCTCAGAATTTCTGACAGAATATCTAGGAGAATGTTCACTTCTGAGCATACATTTCATGTAATGGAAAGCAGTATGTTCTTATGCTTTATAGGAAATCTGTCTCTCAGCAAGGCTGGAGAGACCTGGAAAGTTCCATCTGAGTGATCCAAAAGTAGCATTGAAAAGCTAATTTAGCTCTCCAAAAAGGTAAAAGACCTTTTTACTTGCTTCTTGCTAATATTATAATTTCAGAATGACAAGTGGTTAAAACAGCATTGGACTGAGTGCCTCCCACAGTTTTAACAGCATATCTGAACGATATGTAATACTTACTTCTGTACTCATCTCAATAAAGAAAGATGTTCATTCTAAAAAAATGGAATTTTGAAGGTTTGTGTGTGCAACTTGATGTGCCCAAAGGATACAGCAATTAGCTGTGGAGACATTGATAACATAGATCCCTTTATTCACAGCTATTTGAATGCCAGTTAGTTAGAACAGATAAACAAAGATAATGATAAACTGTCAGATGAACTGTTTAGAAGGGCAGGTAGTGTGACAGAAGATGACAAGGAAGGCAGGAAATCAGCTAAAGCACAAAGGAAAAAAAAGGACTCATAAAAACCTCTGAATATACTGACACCAGCTGACTTTGAAGTACATTTTGAAGAGGAGAGTTGCACAATGAATATATGGAACAAAACCCACATAGGTTCTAAAAGCATTAAAATAGTATCTGAAATAAATTTCTGCCCCATTTTTAGAGGCTTAGCAGCCTCTTTGTTTTTCCTCTGAAGTACTGTACACCATCTGCTATTGTTTGTCCTTTTGTTTATAAGACCTACTGATAAGTCAGAACTTATAAACAGTTTTACTCCTAAATAAATACTTTAAAATAGAAGTCAAAATTGTCATCTACATTCTATGAAACAAAACAGATTTCCTCAGTTGGTAGGATAAACAAGATATGGTGTTTTAGTGTTATCTTAAAGTGTGTGTTTTCAGGTTCCAGCACTGGAATTTAATAATTAATCTGGAAGTTCCTTCTTTTTATACAGAGAGTGTTTTAAATGTGTCAATACTTATGTGATTTTAGTTTCTTATAATCATTCCAGAGATATCCATCATTGTAAGAGGAAAAAGTTGGGCTTATCAGTATTGAAAGTTTTCACCTTTTTTTTGGTGGGGGTGAAAGCTTCTCTTAGTTACCAGTTCTTATTTTTCTGTACTCAGAACAGGCATAATATGGAGCTGAGCATAAAAATGGTTTTTTTTTTTCCTAAGTTTACACTAACGTTTTTTAGGGCTTTCTTTAAGACCTACAGAATTTAATTTCTTCATAATCTCTGTTGCTCCTCACAAAAGTCTTGTCCCAGACTGCACTTGAGAATAACAAAACAAAACATGGAAATGGTCTAGGCCAGGTCTCAGAGGTCTGGCTGTGGGACAGCTGTAAAACCCGATACCGATCCTGTAAGTGCAGGTACTTGGTGCTCACAACGATGTCCTGCATCGTGCACTGGATGCTTAGACAGATTCCTTAAAGGATGCATGGGATTGGGAAGTTATGGAATAGCCATCGCTGTAAATGGGGATTTCCTCTAACAACAGACCAGAAATTAGAGAACTGCCTGGAGCAAGGCAACTGATGGAAAACATGGACTGCAGGGACATGTCTGACACCGGCCTTAATCAAGTCTGTGTGTTGCAGAGCAGCTCCTGAAAGAATGATGGAATTAGTTCTGCAGGCAAAATAGGATGCATCTGCTTCACATTCTGGAGCAGAATAGTTTCATTTCTCCTAGTTTGGAATTGTCCACAGAAGAGAATTTCCAAGTTTCTATCAGATCTTTTAGCTCTTCCTTTTATCTGCCTCACTCAGGGAACAGCAAATTCATCTAAAGCCTCTATTAAAGCACACTGTTATGGGGGTGTTACTTTGTTGCTTTCTTCTTGTAATAGTTTTGTCATTACCTGGAAGCATCACACTGTGGGGACTGTCAAACCAGGATTTCCACAAATACTACATTATATGATTTAAGGGAGGGTAAAAGGAAAGAGAAAAAAACCCCACAACCAAACCAAAACCACATATACATCTATTTCTTTGATGTATTACAGTTTTATACAGGAATAAGAATTTAAGCTGGAGTGTAATCCATTCCCTATGTGCTAGATTTAACAGTTTTATAGCTATACTTTAACTAAAACTCATTTAAATCTGAAATGTTGCTGAATAATTTGATATAACATTATAAAAATCATATAAGCCTCCAGTGAATATAATGCAGATTTATTTTTTAATGTCAGATATAATTACTCATCCAATTTCCATCCATCTCATTTCAGTTCAATAATGGAACCTTAATTATTTCTTTTTATAGAAGGTTTTTAGCAAGCTATTAAAACACATTGAAAAGGGAAACATTTACGTTATTCACATAGAAATGGAAGACAGGAGGTGAGGATGGGAACACTGGCAAATTTTTAAAAGATGTTGAAGTGCAGGTCAAATAGACACAGCGTATGATGTCTGCATTTAACAGTACTTAGAGCTGGGCAAATATTGGGTATAGTTAGGCTTATCTATGAAGCTCTCTGCTTTTAATGGGAAATTGGATAATTCAAGAGCCTGCAGCTCAAGTACTGCTAGCTCGTAAACTTCTAAAAAAAAAAAGGTTCCTTTGATGGCAATGAAAAGCTGACAAGCATTTTGGGGAAAGTGGTGATATTCCTCTCTTGCCTCCTAACAGTGAGGCTACATAGAAATGCCCCAAGCCCCAATATGGAAAGTTCTTGTAACATTTCTGGATATATTCCCTTGTTGGACAAAAGTAGTAATATAAATAATAACCCCCCTGTAAAGTGTTTATTTAAAAGGTACATAGTATTTTGCCAATTCTGTTACCAAATAGATTTTTTTTATTGCCGTGCTTCTGTGAATGCCCAAATGAAACAACAGCTCTGAAGATGAGATGCAGGTTCTAGGTGCTTTTTTAGGTGCCTAACCATCATGTCACTGCTCAGAGTTCACAATACCATAGGGTTGGCTCCAATACCAGCAGTGAAATCCATTTCCCATTGAAGACAAATACAAAACTCCAGTGGGTTCAAAAAAATTTCACTGGATAACTAGGAATATAAGAAACTACCTACAATCAATCTTTCCTTGGTAAATATGTGTCCTATTAAATTGGGAACAGTCCCACAACAAATGCTTTTTGTACATTTCAGATTTGTTATAATAGCGATTCATTATTATCCATACTGTCTTTGTGCCCAAAATCATGCCTGTGGGATTTACTTATATATAATGAAGACTTTGGCAAGAAAAGCAAAACTCTCAAGTACTTAGAGAATATCAGTTACACTTTTTCATGCTGTTGCCATAACATACTAATAACTATTTTATGATCTGACCAAATAATAATTAAAATTCCTAGTATCTGTCTAGAATGATTAAGGTAATTATGAGGCTTCTTAGTACAGCAGTGTCTGAAATTATATTTGCTGCTTTCTTCTACCTCTGAGAACCATCCAGACATTTCTTCATTGCCCAATTCCAGAGCTGTTGAAGTTGGACAAGTTTTTCACATGTGCACTCGCACATCCTTTTTTCATAAAGTTACCGTCAAGCTATTTAACAGAAGCTTCATTTCCTGGCTGTCATAGGGAGCGCTTCATTTAAAATACTACGTTATAACATTGGTTATATATTGTCCATTCGGATGTTTCCAGAACAGTACAAGGTTAGGAAGGTTTAGGGAACGCCAGGCACTGATGGGGCTGAAGAGGGGCATCTTGCAGTGTCGTTCGGCAGGCTCGGGGGCAGGGTGTGGTGCGGGTACAGCTGAGGCTGCTCAAGCCCATCAGTGCCCTCTGCAGCCCTGCACACACCTGTAGCCCTGCACACACCTGCGGCCGATGTGCTTAAATACCCAACGGCGCCCGCACGAGAGCGACCGGCCCTTAGTTCCAGCAGGAGCAGCTGCGTGAGTATCCTCTGTGACATCACGGCTCTAGAGCTGCGAGGTTGGAAGCTGGAAGGTGTGAAGTTGCACACACGTGCCTGCCCGGTGCTCTGCTCCCTTCCTTCTGCTCCCCCTCCTGTTTCCAGCCCTTCGGCGCGTCCCGGGAGCTGGGGGGGCTCGCAGGAGAGCGGGGCACCCCTTGCCCACCCCTCCATCTCCGCTCGCCCTGGCCCGTGTCCTCCTCCTCCTCCTGCAGCCGCTACCTCCGGCGGGGCAACCTCCGCGTCCCGGCTCTGCCCTCGGCACGGGCGGTGCCCGTCGGGGCCGCCCGCTCGGTGCTTCTGCGTCCGCCAGCTCAGGCCGCTGCTTCCGGGGGTGAGTAAGGTGTAAATTTGCCTTATGTTTCTGCATGTGTTGGGGCTTTTTTGTAAGTTCTACCAGTTTTGCAAGTGCGGCACATCCAAAGGGGTTCGAGCCTTCTCGGGCGCGCAGGTGGGTGGTTTCTGGCTGCCCTTGCTGTGCTTTCACCTGTGATGCAGTTACAGAAAGGAATCCAAACTCTGCACGTAATACCTGAAATAGTGTGAGTTTAGTATTGTTGCTTTTAAAATAAAGGGAGGCAAGTGGAAATTTGTGAATGTATGGTTCCTTATGAGTATTTCCTTGGCGTGTAAAACTCCGAGGGTGTGGGAGGTCCCCATAAGGGAGCCGGGGAGAGGGGCCAAAGAGTGTCCTGCTTGAAACTTGCATGTGTTCGTTCTTGGGAAAACAAACTCTTTTTGTCAATATACACTTGTCTGAGTTTTCTTTGTGTTATTTGGTGACTTCTTCCAAACTTGTTTCTTTCATATTTCAAAGGCATTAGCGTATTTGTGCTTCTCTGTTCTGCAAATCAGAAAGACTTTTTTAGTAAAAGGTTGGTTGTAATTTAGTATCTTTTAAGTCAAATGTGTCTTTTTCTCATTTTTTTTTTAAACCTCTCTCTTTATTCAAAAGGTATTCAAAGAGAATGTCAAATATTGGCATTGAGAATTGGTTTTGTATTGCTATATGTTTTAAAAGACAAATTAAAATAGTACTGTATCACCAAAATACTTTTTTTACCTCTCAATATCGGGACCGTAAGACTGGAATTTTCAGTCAGAATCAAAATGGTGAAGCCGTTGATTCCTAGTCAGACTTCCCTACTTTCACCTGGATGCTGTCTCAGTTGAGGAAAATAACAGGCAGCTATCATGTCTCTAGCAGGCATTTTGGAAAAAACAACAATTCCTATAGGTTTCTTTCAGGTTTAACATTTTAAAACTGAGTATCAAATTTCTGTTGACATAAGTGGTGTGTTCATGTATCTTCTTACTCTGTGTTCTGCATCTTGCTGACTTCGAAAATTTTAAACATGCCTCAAGTTTTCAGAAATGTGTATTTGCATTTATATGTAAAATGCCTTGAGATAGATGAAGGGTCATCTTCAAACACCAAAGCCCGGCTGAATCTCTCAGACTTTGAACTTCAATGTTTGCTACCATCGATATTTATCACATTTGGTATATGAAGTTATTTTCCTTTTCTCAGGAAAAAGATGGGCTTTATTCTCACTTGCATTATTATTCTTTTATTGCAGCTGTTAGTGTACAAAATTGTACTAATGAAACTTTTATGCCTACCTGCAGCACTAGTCTAAATCATAATTCAACCATACCAGTGCTTGTCACTTCAGGTTTTTTCGGTGGTTTTTTTGTTTTGTTTTGTTTTGTTTTGTTTTTTTCCTGTTGGGCAGGTTAGAATAAATTGTGATTTCCAGTATTGTGTCCGTATCGGATTATTCATGATATGGACTGTTCCTGCTTATGGCTGCATGAATAGTCAATGTAGTGTCAGGTTTTCATGGGTTCTGTTCTATTTTCTACTGCTTAATTTCTGAGCAAAAATGGTTGTTTATTTTCTGAAGACTTCAGGAAACTCAATGGCTGATTAAAGTTATACCATGTGTGATTTCATTTTTACGGTGCAAGCGTGCTATTGAGAAATACAGTATATTTATGTGGGCTTTCTTTCCTGATCTGCAGGAGGGTTAAAAATTCTGAAGTACATAAGAATATTTTTATAGTCAAGTCAGCTGAAGTCTTGATATTGTTGCTGAGTTCATAGGGGCAGACTATAAACTGAAACAGAGATTTGTCTTTATTGCCTTTTTTAAAGCCTCATGTTTTTTCATTGACGTTAATTTAACTGATTGTAAAACAAACTACTGCATGCAAGCCTAGTCAAAATGCCAGGATCATTATATAGGCCAGTCTTCCCAAGGTAGCTTGTCAGTTGCGTTTGCAGCTAAGGTATCTGTGGGTGCCACTTCTGAGAACATCCTTTAGGAATTCAGATGCACGTGTGCTAGAGCAGGGTTAAACTGCCTTCTGTGTGTCACCTTGTCTATTTGACTAATGGTTATGGTGAAACGCTTAAGGACTGTTGTGCTTTGACCCGAGCTGGCAATTGAGCACTACACAGCCACTCACTCCTGCAACATTTCCCCCCACACCCTCCCCGTGGGGTGGAGAGAGAAATGGAAAAGTGAGAGATATTGTGGGATGAGAAAATAACAGTTTAATAGGTTAAAAAAAAAAAAAGCTGTGCACACAAGCAAAGCGAGCTGAGAAATTGAGTTACCACTTTCTGTAGGCAGGCAGGTGTTCAGCCATCCCCATGGAAGGGGGGCTCTGTCACACTGAAAGGTGACTCAGGAAGACAGGCAGACAGGCTCCAAACATACCCCCTTCTTCTTTTTTCCCAGCTTTATATATATATACACACGGTGTGGAATATCCCTTGGGTCAGTTGGGGAAAACTGTCTCAGCTGTGTTGCTTCCAAATCTTTATGCACCTCCAGCTGCTCACTGGTGGGGTGGGGTGAGAAACAGAAAAGGCTTTGACTCTGTGTAAGTGCTTCTCAGCAGTACCAAAACCATCCCTCTGTACAATCACATCCTACATGTTGGAAGTTCTAGAGTAAATCTTTCATTGTGTGTTATCACCATAACATATCTACATAACCTGTAGATTAGGACACCAACTTCTAATGATATTTTCATTGACATAAAATTTAAGAGGTCTGAACAAATTAAGGTTATTTTTAAACTTTTCATCCCCCAAGGGATTTTAGTATTTGCAGTCAGCAGCCACACCATATTTGTGATTCTGTTTAATTATGTGCAATTAATTGGGTCATAGCTCTGTGTGTTGGAAATAATGTTCACAAAGAAAATCTAGTTAAGATATAAAGCGAGTTGCAGCATTTTTATTGTGTTTAATTTCTGTTCCTGGCAGAACTGGGAGCACTTAGTAGTTGAGAGTTGATGGATTTTTCATTCATGTTCTGCTGCTTAATTTGAAAAGATGGGATACATTTATATCAACTTCAATTTGCTAAAGCAAACATATGCACACTTTAATTGAAAGCAAATGCCCATTTAAAATAAGGCAATAATAACTTTATGTGCTGGTAAAAATATGGCTGCTCTACATTTATGGGAAAAAGGTCAGGCCAAGGATGTGCAGAGTGAAGGATGTATGAAAACAACTCCCTGAAACATGACCAAGCAAAAGCTCCTTCCAAAACCAAAGGAAGTCATGACCACACTCATCTGGCTCCTGTGCTTGTGGAGTCATCAGTATTTTTGTATGGAACTTTCAGATGTTCATGTTTCAGAATTTAAAGTTGATAAACGTACATAAACTTGTTTTAAACATACACGTACACAGCTGATAGTCAGTGCCCTTTTCATGTTCTACCATCCAGAAAAAAAAAAAAAGAAATAAGCAACGTGGAGTAGTTTATATATACACATTTCGAGTCTAATGTTGAAAATCTGCTTCAATTATCAGTTATTTCAGTAGGAGGCATTTTGGTAGAACTAAGGAAGTCAAAAGTATCTTTGGATAAAAACTAGTTGGACTCTACTTGCTCACTGGGGTTGGAAGTCAAGGTAACTACACTTAAAGAAGCTTCTGTTGTAACATTTAGTGGTACGTGTTAGCACTTGATAGTTTCATGTTGTGCTTTTCCCTTTTGTTAGCAAGAATTGAGCCTGTGAAGTTAATGTCACACTGACACAAGGAAAAAACCAACCCATGACAAACCCTTTTTTACTGTTAGAAGTTTTATTTAGAGGCTGTAATAAGCAAGAAGTTAAAGCTTTGCCTGAAAGCTCATGTGCTGCCCATCAGGGTTTATCAGTTCAATCTAACATCTGAACAGAACTAGTCAACTGTTACCTAAAACTGTTGTTAATCTTAGTTTGTGCAAGAAATCATTGATTCTTCCTGCAGAATTGGAATAAGCTGATTAGGAAGCCAGTTTTTCTATTCCTGTTGTCAGTATTTCTGTAGTTTTATTAAAGAGTTGTTAATGATTATGATTCTCCTACAATTCAAGTTTAGTGTCTTTCGAATGAATTTTGAAATTTTCTTTTTCTTACCTTCTTTTCTTACTATAGAAGCATAATTTTAAAAGTATGTAACAATACTAGAAAAGTCAAAGGTACTGTCACTTCTGTGAAGTTGAAGGATGAATACAGTGTGGTACTGCTGTTGAAAATTCATGATCTTAGCTAAGGTGTTGAGAAATAAAATGAATCTTACCAACCTCCTTGAAACAAATTGTTAATACTTGTGCCATTATTAGAGAAAGGCCTATGGCCATCATCTTATGAGTCAGAGTTTAATTTTTAAGGAGCTGAGAAATTACAGTAACCTACTGAACTGCAGTGTGGTGTACTCTCAGTTTGGATGGTCAACTGCTGCTGTAAATGAATTTCAGATTTGGAGTAGTGCGTGCAGCTGAAATGGAGTGGCTCGGGTGAGAGAGGTTTAAGTGATGCTCTCAGGAGCAACGTCATTTCTAAGGACTGGACAAGAAACTTGAGAGGCTTTCTGGAAGGTATTTGTCTGCTCTTGCTAAGACCAGTGTCAAGGCACGGTGCAGAGACCCAGCTATGTTAAATGCTGACTTTAAAGACTGAATGTATATTTAGCTGTGGTTAACAGCCCAAAGTGAATAACTACATGTGATTGCAGTTATAGCTGGAGTATTCAGGGCAGTGGCCCGGGGTGTCAGTTGTCACTCAGTGATTTTTTTGGTGTATACATCATTGTTTAGGTTTTTTTCCAATCCAGCATTTTAACAAGGAATTGTCAGGTTTAGAAATTTCACTTGTTATGATGGTTGGTTATAGAAGCTGGCATAAGCCTCTGACAGCTCCTCTCCAGGGTATGTTTGGGGGGTCCGACCTCAGTATTTTATTTTTGCTGCAAGAATCACCACATTATTCAGACTCTGGGGTAGTTGGTTTTATGTGCTTTAGTTTGGACAGCTGGTCCCTCTGTTTCATAACAGTCTCTAAACAGTGGACCAGATGGATTTAGTATCTGTAAAAGAGACCTTTAGGAATCTGTGACAATGAAAGTTTATAGTGATACAGGCAAAACCTTATGAGGACAAATGTTTATCACTTATTCACAGAAAGGATCTGATGTGTAGCAGAGATCTTTTTTTTGGTATGTACTCAACCAGTATCTTGCAGAATTTGATGACTGAGTGTTGTAACCATAGCCTTAAGCCAAATGATATAAAAAAGTGTTGTATGCTGTTAAATAAGAACTCTTTTGGGAGGATAATTTGGGGGATATGTTCACATATGCAGCCTTTCAAACATGTTTGGTGTGGAAAATAATTTTATTTGTATTTCTTGTTTAAGATTGATTTTTTTCTCTACCTAAACTTGGAATCTGTGTATGTATGATACATATTACACACAATGAACTGTAAAACTAGTAGGTATGAGCTTATATCATAATAAATGCATCATGTAAACATCATTTTATTGCATGTGCACGTAGGAGCTCTGCTAAAGATGGACTAGGAATCTGCACCATTTGTTTAGATCTTAAAATCTGATGTTTAATAATACACTGAACAAGGTAAAGGGTTGCCAATAATAAAACTGTGTGAAGTATAACTGTTTGAGAACTGGACAGAACTTTAAAAAAGTGAGACAGTGTAGCAGCACTTCTCCCTAGTACCCCTTAAAACAAAAGCATAGCTGTCTTGCCTTTACAGCATTCTACCAAACCTTTACTTAAACCAAGAACCTTTTGGATCATGTTCATCCAGCTTCACAGCTGATTCTTTGAGGGAAAATCCTATAGTAATTTAAGACATCACTTTTCTTTTGTAAAATCAATATTTGAAGAAAAAAATCCTTGCATCAATCTGTACTGGTTTTTTAAATCTTTCTATGTAAAGTTCTCCTAAAGCTAAAAAATTAACACTTTAATACTTTTAATTTATACTATACTGTTCCTCAGTATTTTGCAACAGTAGGCTGGTCATTTTTTTGCTGTTACTCTTCTAAGACAGTTGGATAACAAGTGAATGGAACACAGAAGAGATCTATAGAAACTGGTTTGATGAGAGAAATAAAAGACCTGTATTAATAAGATTATACCTGAACTAGATAGACCTTTCTGAGGGCAATACTGGCTTTCATGCTACTGTGTACATGGCTTATGTTGATAAGAGCTATTTAGTGCTCAGCAGCATCTTGGTCTGGTGCATCTGGTACACTGCAGTCATTACTGAGTAGTTCTTGCCTGTCTTTAGGTGTTCTGGATCATCTGTGGTAGGATGACTGTTGAGTAGAAGCTCTGAGTTCAGAGTCTGCTATTGTGAGGAAATGGAACTTAGCATGAATGATGGCTTTGAATTGGGACTGATAGCAAGAGCTGCTTCTTAGTGGGAGAAGTAAACCAGAGTAATTTGAACCTAATTAGGCCATGATTATTTTTCCTCTAATAGCAATGTGACATTTGTAGACCATATGAATGGGGGAGTTAGGCAAGATTGTACATTAAATTCATGTTAGTACTTACACAAGTAATGATATCGAAATTATATGTTGATGTTTCTTGCAGTTGGACTGTCTGATAGTATATTTGACACTGAATTGTTATAGAACAATACAAAATGTTGCATGTGAAGCAGAATGGCTTAAGTTGTTTGTACTCTTATTACTGTTCTTCCAAGAAAATGAACTTAATTAATTAGTGATAACAGTGGAAAACAACCTATCAACATGTTGAGGTAACAAGTCATGAGTACAATTGTGTGCCAGAATATTGCCAAAGTCAAGCAGCAGCTGAACTAAAGAATATCATCATCTTGCTGGAAAAATTGATTATTGGCCAAGAGCAAGGCAAGAGAGGAAGAACAGTGAGCTTTAGACTTCCTGTCAGGAAAGCAGAAAATGCAAATCAGAGGGGGTACTCAGACTGAAATTGGGTAGGTATTCTGAAAGTGTGTGTGCTCTTATGTATAACTAAATCATTAAAGATTTTAAACTTTATTCTTGATTTGGTTGTTCAAATTTTGAGTGCTCACCAAAGCCCTTGTAGGTGAGAATTTAAAGCCTTGCCCATTGCTGGAAGCAAGAGTATTGTTTATATGCTGGTTAAAATATGAGATACAGTCTGTCAGGAATATCAACTTGCCTTTTTCACCCATTTGGTTCTAAACCATTATTGTGCCTCCCTTGATGACTGGAAGCAGTTTCTTGCTGACCAGTGTGTCTTCATGTGTCAGTTTGCTCTAATTTTGAATCCTGAAAAAGTTAAATTCATAAACAGTTTTGCCTCAGATGACCGTGCTTGGGAGGAATTACATTGAACTTGCTGGCCCAGGTTTACACCACTGTCTTGCTGATTCATAGAGTTTGAGAAAGATATTTGCAGATGTGAAAAAAGGGCTATAAGTGTCGATCCTGCATCAATGGGACAGGCTTTTAACAATTTCTTAGTACTTAATTTCTTTTTCAAATAATCAAACAAATTAAAGCCTTGCTGAACCCAGATCTAGTGTGATGTGCAACTATAAATATAGACTGATGTTGCTGAAGTGAATGATTTACCTTCAGGTTTACCACCGGTATGAAAGCTGAACGCAAGTTGACCTTTAAGTTAAATACTTTTATAACGAGTATGATGTATATATACTTATCTAATGCAAGCACTGCTGTGATAATTTGAAGCAGTTGTTTTTATTGCTTCAAATATGAATAATAGAAGTAGGACTCAAATTTGTATGTTTTAAAGTATTTGTAGGTCATTACAGTAAATTATCTGTTTGATATCCCTTAAGTGTGGACTTCAATAATTAGAAATCAGCTCTTCCAATTCTATTGATTTCTTTTTTTTTTTTTTTTTTTTGGGTGGTTTTTGTCCTTAGCAGTCACCTTTGACTGAAGCTCGTTGTATCTTGTTGACTTTTTTTTCAGCTAGGAAAGGAAACTCTGTGTGTTGAAAGAAATCTCCCAGGAAGCTGATAATTAGATGGTAGGATTCTGTGGAGAATGAAGTCGTGAGCTGATAATTTGTCCCACACTGAACAGTCCTGCAGCTGTCTGTCAATCATAAACTGATACAGTGCTGTGAGTGTGGAGGATGCAGGTTGCTTGAATTGTCCCCTATTGCCAGTCTGCTGGTCTAGAAATTGGAGGCTTAGGGAATTTTATTACTGATTTGGACAACTGAGACCTTGTATTACTGGGGGAAATAGATCACAGATTTCATGGCTCAATGCTTGTAATGGTTGGAGATTTCAATCCATCCTTGGGATGGAGGAAATAGAATTTAAGTATGAAATTTTAAGTGATTTGAATCAGTAACTCCATTAAAGTTACCTCCTGACAGTGATCAAGGTGTCGTTTAATAAATACAGAACTGATGCTGCAGTGAAATCCGTGTCCATGTAGAACTACCAAACAATTCATTTTCCATTCTTGCAAAGACTACTTGTGGTAGATGGAGTTTAAAAGTAATAGTATTCATATTAGCAGTTAAGTGATTACTGAGATGTTGACCTGTAGTTTTCAGAAAAAAATATAATGAAAGGACATAGACAAAAGGTGCTTTGCTGGTATGTGCTATGGAAAATCTCAACTGCCTTAAACTTGGAAATGAAACTGCAGCCCTCCCAAGAGCGAGCATTTAGAGGTTTTGGTATTGTGCCCTGAGCACTCTGGGTGCTTCTGTATAATCATAAAAGAATTCTTAGAGATGATAGAATTTTATACCCTCCCACAGAGATCACAACAAAACACCGACCGCAGCCGTTTGCTGAGTGGATGAAATATCAGATGTTCATTAAGAAAACCACTGGGTAGTGTAACTGTGTGGGAAACAGTCTACTTGTGTTTCAGAATGGAAATGTTTCACAGAGATCTAAGTTGGATTCCTTGTAATATTAATGGCATGGGCATATTTCTAAGGAGATTCACACCCTCTGTATGCTAAAACTCCAAGTTTTTGAACCAACTGGTGTGTTTAAAAGTGTCTAACACGTTGAAATAATTCTTTAGGATCAGGAGGATTTTGAAACTTTTAATAAGAATAAGTCTTGACATTTCCAGTGTATGAATTTTATTTTTTTTATTACAGATATGCTGGGTTTTTCTTTTTCTTTTCCAGACAGGGTCTCATTAAATCCATCTTTTCTTTACTGTTTTGGACAGTGTATCAAATCTGATCCTTGTCCCAGTGATGTCATGTAGAATTTTGCTCTTATATTTAACAGGACAGACCTTTTAAGAAAGGCATTAGATGAACTGAACTATAGAAACAATAAAGACAGGGTTAGAAATGACATTTTTAGGTTATAGTGAAAAATTTACTCCATTCAGCAAATGTAAGTCAGTTGTAATGGCACATGGGAGGATCTTGTAAGTTTTTAAAAACATCTTTGATCTTGTGGATAAATTCCACAGAGCTAGAGGATTTACATGGAAGGGATTTCAGTTCTATCCCTCCTGTGGAAAATATAATGTTTTGATGAGGGAACTGTTTGAGGTTTTCTTTGTTTTGTTTGTTTGGTTTGGGGTTTTATTACAGGTTTTACTAAACAAGTAGATTTTACTGAAGGGGATGTCTGTAGAAGGAATTGATGATGTCCTGCTAAGCATATAAGAATGCTGCAGCATCATTTGCCAACAAGTGACTTAATGTGGAAACAAAGCACTTGATTGGGACTATATGAGCTCAGATGAGACTTGGAAAATAACATTAATCTCTCAAACTTGTTGACTTTACAGAGGAACTTGGCTGCTTTTCCATTTGTCTTATCTGTGGGATGTCACTTATAAGAAACAGTGTCAACTTTTCTATTTAAAACTGTGGTCCAGAAACTCTTAAAACCCAACCTGTGATCTTTTATATCTAATCCTCTTAAAATATGTATTTGCTAGTAACAATATGGATATGGAACAAATGGATATGTGCATTGGCTTACCTTTTGCAGATTAGCATAGAAAGTGTGACTGTTAAATGATTTTACCATAAGCTTTGATTTTAATAAGAAAAAACCCATGAAATAAAAGACTAATCGAGTCTTGTGGCACTATTGGTAGAAATGAGGGTAACCACAGTGTGGACTGAAACCACAAAAAAAGTGATACAGGAAGCCTCAAATACAGATCTTCAAATGGTGAGCCATGTGTGTCTGAGCATCACAAGCACACTTGGATTTGTTCATTTGTTTGGATAAAAGGAGGAGGGTGAACATGGTTCATAATCAGTAGGCTTTTCACACGGGCAGCAGGCTTGCACTCTGTGGTGCAAATATTGATACAGAAATGTAGAAATTCAAATATGACACAGGTGGAATGAAGAATTAGCTTTGACCCAACAATACTGTAAAATGTAAAGGAAATAAAAAACAGGTAGTAGGTAAATGAAAGTGGACTTCAATGAGAAGAGTGCACTAACATTTGATAACATCCTTGTGCACTGAGATCAAAACTTCTCATAAAGGCGCTATGAGATTAGAGTATAAATGATCAGGAAATCATCATCCTTGTTTCAGAATAGTGACTACTACTATTCACATTAATATATCCGAGACTGTTGTCCCCATGGGGATCTTTCAGTAGGATGATATTAAATACTAAAGTATCTGAAAAGCCAGTCTCCTTTGGATAAGAATGCCTATTCTGAATGAAAACACAATAGAGGTGGTGTGATTAGATAATAGATTTGTTTTGTTGCACAAGAGTTTACATTAATAACATAAAATAAAGAGCTGGGTTCTTTTGATGTTAATTTTAGGTAGTGTGATGGTGGATCTTTAGTCAGAAAAAAAGGATGTATAGTGAAAAGCACTGGACATTATAACCAGAAAGCTTCATTGTACTAAGTGTAACAGCATCTTAAATATGACAATGTCTAATCAGGTTATAAAGAATACTCCTTTGCTGGTGAAGAGCTTTTTTTTACGTACGTAAGATTTGGTTTGAAAAGCAAGCCAGTACCCCAGATTTGTTGTGCTTAATTGCAGGAAAATGAGTCTCAAAAGTGGTTTGGTTCAAGACTGGTGTTTCAGTATCCCACTCACCGCAGAGAAGTGAAAACAGGGAGATTTCCTCTCCCTTGTCATCTTTATTGGATTAAACTGACAGTATTAAAGACAACATGAAAAAAGAAATGTTAAGGCAATCTCAAATTTGATTTTAAGGGAAACATCATTAGTCTTCAGGAAGACCTGGGGGGGGGGGGGAAAGGTGGTTAATATTACTATTAAAAAGTAATGCAACAGACTATAATCCTTCTTAAACTGTTGACAGGCAATTTTCTTCATTAGGTAAGAGATGGGTTTGAGGGAAGGAGGCTTGAATTTATCATAAACAAGGACATTCAATATTAAAATTGGGTAACAGTGAACTTGAGTGGTTGCCAGTTCACAGATAATGAGGATACCGTATCTCGCAGAGGGGGTGTGTGGGGGTTTTGTTTTGTTTTGTTTGTTTTCTTTATTGAAAGAAAACAAAACCCTGTCAGGGATTTAACTTTGCAATTTCAGTGGGAATTCCTGCTGCAAATGTTGAATGTGATTATCCAACCTGAAATTTTGGTAAACAAGAGCTAAATGGATAAACATGAAAAAGGCACTCTGTAAATCTCTTTTTGTCAGGAAACATTCAAAACCAGCTGATGAGAGCACTTAAAAACCAAAGCACTTTGAAACTCAAGCTTGCTGAAGGGAAATCGAAAATTCTTACTACATTTCGTGGGCTTTGGATGAAGATCTAGTTCATCAGGAACCTTGAAACATGGGCTTAATTTTAATCATATAGATTATTTAATTAATTTAATGGAATAATTCATGCTGTTGAGTGCTTTCAGGGCTTTGTGAGCAGATGTGAAGTTGCTGTGTGGGTACATTCCTGTTGCAATATAGAGTTCCCAGTGATCAAGAACTGGGGCAGAACAGAAAGAAAAGTAGATAATCTGCTTCCAAAACTGTTCGACATTCTGTTTCTCACCAAACTTGTCTACTCCTTCTGTAACAAAAGAAGTGAGTTCCAGTGATACAATGTGACATCACCCCCAAAATAAGATTCTAAGCATTCATAAATTTCTCCTGTAAGACTTTGACCCAACTATAACAGAAGATTTGATGAGGTAGGGCAACTTGAATAAAATTTTCGGATAAACAGCTAACTGATATAAATGTCACTGATTCCTAAAAAGAGTTCTGTTTCTGGTCTATATATTGTGTTTGTTTTTCTTGAACTGTGTAACTGTACTATAAGTTACTTTGCAGTTGAGACTGTGTTAAGTTATCTCGTGGAATAAGATGTAGCACATGCGCATTTTGCATTTTAAGAAAAAAAAGACAGTTTATGTGACCTTAGACTGTTGTTTTTGTTGTTTGTTTTTTTTTTTTAAGTTGCACCAAACAGGGAATAAGGGCTAGAGATTGAGGCTGTGTTATTTATATTTCAGGTTTTGCTCTGCTTATTTCTGTAAAATTTTATTTTAAATGAAGGAGGAGGGCTAAAGATTACTGTCAAAAAAAGAATACCCATATCATGGAAAAAAATCTCTAGTAGAAAATAGATGCTTGTCCTTAATATTGGATGCTGTGTTGCTGTTAACATTGTGAATGTTATGTAGTAGTAGTAAGATTCTGATCAAATAATCTTCAGATAGGTGAAAGAGATGTTTCTTCCAACTTGAGCAGAAAAAATAGATTACTACATACAAACTGCTGGGTATTTAGGATAAATATGCTGATCCAAAATTTAGAGCGGTCTATCTTCCTGAATGAGGGATGTGAACATAAATCCTTGATTTATTTGTTATTTGGTTAAAATAAAATGAACAACTGATGGTATCTGGCAAACACCATCTAACATATCAGTGATGTTTGATGAAAGATTTTATTGAGATTTCTATCTTGCTATTCCAGTAACATTTTCAAGTACCCCAAGTCATTCACTGTGGAATTTGAAGAACAACTTCTGCTACAGAAAATAAGCTTGATTTAATAATATTTAGGGTGTGATTGAAGCCTGATAGTGCAGTTAAAAACAAACAAACCCAAAACATCCAAACCAAAACAAACACCAAACCCAAACAAAACCAAACACATACACAACTAACAAGCGAAACCAAAACTAGAGTTTGTGAAAGTTGAAGAGCAATGTGTCTCACCAAAGAAAATACATTTAAAACGAAGATGAAAAGCAGTGAAGGGCTTCCGACAACAGTTAGGTGGCTTTGGTCTTCATCAGAGCCCACCATGGTGCTGGAAAAGTTAGTTTTAAGTTTGTTGGTCCTTTGACAGATTTCTCTGATAAATTTTTAAGGTACGTGGACCAAATAAGGTTGCACTATTTATATCCTTGATCCTCTCTTTCTACATTCTCAAGATGGGCTTAACTTATCCCTCAGGGTTAATACCTCTTGTTGAAAGAATTTGGAAAAAATTTGATTTCCTTGCTTCTCTTCAGTGAGTTGGAGTAGAAACCAAGCAGCTTGTGATCACTTGGGAAAAGACAGCTGCTATGGCCTGTGGTCAATAAATTCAAAATTTTCTAGGCTTTGGGAAATGCCCACCTGTATTTAACAAACTAAACAGTGCTCTTGCCAAACTCCCATATAAGAAATGTTATAAGGGTAGGTACAAAGAAATCTATCTTAATTTTTCTGTGATGTAACTAAATTATACAGAAACTTACATTTGCCCAAGTAGCATCTGCGCATACTCATCTGTGCATGTTTGTCTCTCTGCCTTCTGCTGTGCAAAATCAAGAATTATTCGAATGTAGTTTCTTGAGAACCCATGTTTTGCTCTTGTTGATTCCCTGCCCATACCCTCCAAGGCTATAAACTTACTCTTTCCCTTCAGCACAACTCATTTCCATGTTTTGCATAACAGAATGTGCATTCCTGGTGCCAGAAGCACTCCATTGCTCTCTGTCTTTGCCAGTGTCTACCTGCTGTCTCACGTGGGGCACCTTGTCTGTGTGAATACACGTGTACACAAAAAAAAGTAGACAGAATTAAAATTTAGGTTCATTAGCACCAAATCTCAAAAAAGCTCCCTTTAGCAATGCTGAATTTGATATTTAATAATACGTCAAAACAAATATTCTTTCATTCAGGATCACCCAATTTGCAGAATCAATGACAAGAATGTTAGTTGAATTCGTTACTTGACTTACATAGTTTTTTTAGTTGTTTATTCTTTTTAATGTGAATCTGTGAGGCAATACATAGTGCTTATGAATCAAAAAGGAATTGATGTGGTGCTATAGTTAATGACTCTTAATGATGTACACACTCATGGATGAGACTTACAGTTAGGGCCATCACACCCTAACTGTGATGAACCCAAGGTGATTTAGGAGGCCTGTCCCACAGCCTGCAGGATTTGGCTATAGACAGATCTAGTGCAATCTCGAGGTGTTTAATCCTTGTCGTGGCCAGGATGCCAAGCGGTGCTTTGGTTTTTTTGTGTGTCTGAACACATACACACAGAATTGAATTTTTAGATCTAATATAAATTGTAGCAAACACCCCAGTGTGTGAGTACAACTATGTAAACTTATTCTAGTTAAGCTCTAAGTAACAGAGGAATATACTCGTGTATATATTCATGAATATACTCATACTAGTGTTTGTAAATTTCGAAGGAAAAACTAAAAAACCATTCTGAGGAACCAATTTCTAGCTGGTGTCCAGAGGAAAAAAGCCCACTTTTATATGACCTTTAGATAAAATCTATAAAGTATTGACCTTTAATTACTAAATGCTTGATAAATTGAAATTTGGAGGAGGAAAACAGTACAAAAACTCCTCAGAAAAGCGATTTGTCAAGTTTTAGTGTTCTTTGCATTATGTAATAACAACACACTCTTCTGGCAATTAAAACCAAAGTATGTTTTCTCAACAATCAATAGACCTTAGCCTAAGTCATAAAATAAACTTTGTGAATATTTGCAGAAGTATTCTGTCTGTTTAATTTTAATTAAAAGTCTTCTTCTATCACATCCTTCAGGAATTATTTGGGAAATTGTAGCTAGGTATTTGGCTGCTAGTAGTTTTAGTCTGTACTCTACACTTCTGCATTTGTACCTTTGTGTGTCTTTAATTATGAAAGAAAAATATTTCCATTTATCCAAGATGTTACTTGAACAAAACTGCATTTCCCTAAAATCTTTGGCTGCTATTTTCTTTTCTTATTATAAGTTCCCCCTTTAATATTCTTCCTCTGCATAAATTCAGAGACTCTAAAAGAAAGAAGATAATCCTTTCTTTTCCAGTCTTGCATCTAGAAAATTAATTTTTAAGTTAAAGCTTCCTGTTTCAATATTCAACTGAACTATTATTAATAAAAAATTGTCAGATCTCTTTCATGGACTTGCTTTTTATGTTTAAGGCCAGAGGTTATCGTTACATGGTCTGGTTTGAGTAATATATACCAACTAAATGATTTCCTGTCAAACAAATTGGCTCTGGGCTATGGCCAAGAGCAAAAAAATAATAGGAACCAGCAAACATCATTTGAGATTATTTGAAATAATTTTGAGATTCCAAACTGATTCTCCAGGTGCTGGCAGATTCAATCTCCTTTTCTTCCCCTGTAGGCTCCCAGTTTATGTAGTAAAAAGGCCTGTTCCTGTACAAGGATACTGTTCATGTCTGCTGACTTAGGCATATTGATACCTATTTTTGGTTTTTAAGAAAGAGAGGAAGAAAAATATTGAATTAAATTGCAGAGCAGTTCTGGGACCTGTAATCTTTCACCTCCTTGTTTTGGGTTGAATGTAGACTTGGAATTAAGTCTACATTCAGAAGTCAAATGATCAGCATTTTCTCTAAGATTTTAGGAGGTTTCGTGGCTTGTTTCTTGCTTGATTTGTGAGCTCTTATAGAGTATATCCTTATTTTATGATGTGTTGTATGTATAACAATGTTATCTAGCAAAAAGTGTAGAAAAATAGAGGCATATATTAGGAATTACTGAATTATGCATAAATAGCATTACAATTTGTTTTTTAGTGTAAGTAATGCATTTATGACAACTTAAGCTTTCTTTGCCCTGCTAAATCTTTTCAAATTCCAGAGAAAGTTAAGGCAGGTTTTTTATTGAAGATTTTGTTTTGTTAATGCCAAGGGTGGTTCTGTAGCTGTGAGACTCAGCTGGTCTCACAGGAGGCCTGCAAACTCCGGGAGCTGCTGACTGTAAACTACAGAATCAGAACACGGATTCACACAGGCTGTTCCAATGCTGAGGGAGTTTATTTCAAAATCTGTAAAGAAAACTGAGCCTTCTGAAAGGCTGTTGTTATTCTATCTGTAGAACCACCATAGGGGTGGGGATTCTCTTTCATGTCAGATGTTTGTCTCTGCAGATATGGATGCTATAATCAGTGCATGAGGGAGCAGCATTTCATTTTCTCCTACAAGCTGAGCTCTGTACCGTTGCTTCCAGACAGATGTGTGCAGCTGCATGGCAAAAAATGCTCTATGCAATCATTAATATTTTTTTTTCAGTAGCAGCTTGTGCTTGAGGGCTCCATCATCAATCTACTTCTGTGAATTTCTGTCCGCCTTTATTTGTTCTGCCAATACTGATATAATTTCTGTGTCATGAAATAGCTACTGTGAACTGCTATCAAGAGGATATGTGAAGATCTATGCAAAAAATAGAGTAAGAAAAAAGAAATCATATATTACTTGTTCTGAAGCTTATTATCCCTCAGAAAGAGAGAAAACTCACTGAATTTTGCAACTCTGGGAGCCAAGGTGAGATATGAGAGAAGCTGGAACCCTTTCCATGTAACATCTCTTGAGTCAGCTCTTTGCTAGTGCTTTGGTCTTCCCCATTCCATCCTTGATCTCCCTATCTGATTTTGGAGGTAGTTGATTATCTATTTCTTTTTGTCTCCGATGCTTCTGAGATGAGCACACCCTCCTCCCCTGCCCCCCTACTGACATGATCACTTCAGTGACAAAACGGGGCAAATCATCTTGTATTCTCCCTGGGTTTGCTATGTCCTGTGATTTATGTACCGCTTTTCCTTCATTGTGATTGAACCAGCCGTCTTCTTACTAGGCCCAGTTGATCTTCTTTGAGTTTCCTTCTCAGGCTGCTCAGCAAGTCCTTACCTCTGCTTACTTGTTTTATGTGCCTTCATGAGCAGGTGGTGACTATTACAACTTGTCTTGTTGTGCACAACCAAAAATCAGCCTAACACAGCCCTGATTGGACTAAAATATCCCTCCACAGATCATGGTCAATGCAACTTGGTTGCTGTCAGCCTTACGTGTATTAAGTCACAGCCTTAGGAACTCGTTAAGAGGCACTGGAATTTCTCAGAGTGATTCAATACAGTAGATTCATGATATGATGCTCAACTCTGTCCACTCCTAAAAATGAGAAATTCTACTTTGGAATAACGATATCCTCTAGCTGACATAACTTTTAAGCTCTATCACAAGTATGTTTTGATGTGGAGAAAAAAAAGCTGCAGTGTAAAGTTCTGTTTAAAAATGTAACTTGCTTTCTTGACTATGCCAGCGTGCCACTGTTTGTTTCTGTACACTATCTTGCCTCACTGCTTCTGCAATTGTCTTTTGACATGGTTTAAAAAAAAAAAAAGGTGTAATCACTGATGATAGGGAACCACCAAGACATTGGGGAAAGATCTGGACATAATACTTTGCTATAACAAATTATTGTTTCTTTTCCACTGGTGACATAAAACGCTTCATTCTGTAGCTGGCTGCTCAGCAGCTTAAATTAGCAGCTGAATGTCCTTTGATCATTCTTTCATTGATAATGCCTTGTGCTGTGCTTGCCACTTCCAGTCCTGGATCAGCCCAAAACTTTTGCTGTGCTACAGTAATTGCTGTTTGGTTCTGCTATATGTCTGCCCTGTTTAGGAAGTAAAGTTTAGAGTTTTCTGTTAGGTTAGGAAACTGTTCTGTGCAAGTATTAAATTTTAAAGATGAATTTTATTTTTGGTAAGGAGAAGCCTTTAACAGACATTCTTTGCAGACTTGTGAAGCCTTCAAACATTGATAATTTGTTTCCCTTCATTCTATTCCAATTAAAGAAGAATAGTAATTTAGCATAAACCCTTTTAATTGCTTCCTGAACAGCTCATCATTAGTTAGCCCTGGCAAGGGAAAGTGTTTTGTCATGTAGCAGTTCTGGCTTACAGAATTCCTGTTCCTGCCTGTTTATTCCTGCCTCTGTTGTACAGTGCTGTTTTACAGGTCTACTGAAACAAGTGTTTATTGCAGATCTGGCAGGGGTTGAATCAGGGCACCTATGTGGATAAAGAATAGTCTCTTTTCTTTTTATTTTACCCAGACCTCTGATTTGATTCTCAATTCAGCCTTACAACAGTTTTATTGGCACAAGATGAGGTGGCAGGCACTGCAGAATCTGTAACTGCAGATAAGAAAAGACAATTTCTTACACTGGTAAAGCTGCCAAAACCCTTGTTTTGTGAAACTTTTCCCTCTATTTATCTTTTCATCAGGCAACTGAGGAAATTGGATTGTAGGCCTTAAAGACAAAAAATAAACAAACAACGAACTCCACAACTCTGTGTTGGTTTTATATGTAGTCTGATTAAGTTTCAGAGCATCCCACTGGAATCACTCAAAACACTTTCAAAGCCAGCTTTCTTTGGCTGATAGGCTTCTAATTTTTGAAGTTCATAATCTCTCGTGATAAAGAAGTCAGTCTGTCCGACTTTGCATCCTGTCACAAAGCAAAATAAAAACTATGAACTTCAGAATTCAAGTTTAGGTTGCTGCTAAGGAATTGTTTACTTGGAGGAACTTTAAAAAGATGTACATGTTTATTTTTTAATATATCTGGAAAGTGATGTAGAATTAAAAACTTAAATTATGGCTAGAAAACCTGACAATTTCCAAAGATTTTTCAGCTTTACTAGTTACTGGATTATAGAAACTAAATACCTACCCCTTCTGACACAAGCTAATCATTGCAATTTATACTGTTTTCAACTACTGGCATTTATTAGCTATATCACAACCATCTAGAGTACAACAGATTAGAACATTGGTGAGGACTACTGTAAAAATGCCTAACAGGTTTAAATATGAATCACACTACCTGTATATTGAATTAGTTGCCCTTGAAAAATATACTGTCCATCTGAAATTTTTAATAAAGGAATTATCATTCTTGTTGTTTTTTGACATGATGTTTCCTTTTTACCTAATTCTTGGTCATAGTTGAGAAAAAATATAGTGATGCCAGTGAGGATCTCTTCTTAGTTAAGCAATTCTTAAATGGTATTGATGCATTTTTTATACTGAAGAAGTGAAAGATCACTTAAAAACTTCTGTGTAATTTCTTTAGTTATATGTAGGATTTTAAATTTTGAGCAAGATACCCAATGACTACTTTGAAGGTCTTCTAGTGATGTTGCACTTGCTGGAGCAGAATGTATTTAATTCTTCATTAATGCCTGCAGGAAACCTCCAACCAATAATCCCTTTTTAAACTTAAAACAATCCCATTCAAAATTTGCTGGTTTAAGTGCTGGCACAGTGGTGGGCAGATGAAGTAAGAAATGCCAATGTGAGCCATGGCACAGGATATGTGGTATTACCATGTACCAAAACCGATCACCTTCTAAGTATTTTTGCAGTATGCGTGCCGCTTACCATGACAAAAAAAAAAAAAAAAAGGAGGTTTGAATTTTCTCGATTTGAGAGCGATTGTGTAAATTCACAGACCCATTCTTATTGTCAGAGGTGCATTTTAAACATGATTATTGCAAGGTGGGTTTAATTACTAATTATGTAATCACTGAATTTTTAAGAGATTTTGATTAACTCACAGGGACTATTAAACAAATTGAATTGCTGTTACAAAGCTAGGTACAGTGAAAAATTACTTCAGAGACAGTTAAAGTAGGCATGTTTGTATGTGTTTGTGTTTATAAAGGGTACAAACTGCTGCTATTTCAGTAAGAAGGTCCAAGTAGATACCCCAAAAATCACCAAAGTTGGAACATCAGCAGGGAAGATAATGATTTATGCTAAACTGTACATATATTAAGTCTCAAAGGAGATAAGGAAAATCTGACAGTAAAGGACTGGGGCTATCATTACAATTATTAGCAGTGTCTGATGATTCATCGTTTGTCTTTGTTCTCCCTGACGAGCGGGTGATGTTTAGATTTCCCCGTAACAGCTCTGTTATCTTCAATTGAACTTTTTGTCTTGTTGTGAAATTCTACCTGGAAGCTCCACCCAATTTCTAGTAAAGAGACTTAAATAGTCCTATCTGAGAGGAGCTAAAGGTAGTGCAATAATTCTCACCTGCTGCTTCAATTCCTGTGCTGTGTGAACAGTGTTAAATAAAATTTGCTCACGCAGTCTTGGAGCAGAATTATGTGTTCCAAAGACCATTGAGGAATAAAAGTGGTTGTTTTCATCTCTTCTAAAAAATGTTATGTTTGAGGTACAACAGCAGAGTGATCTGAACTTGAAAGTGCGGTGATGTGCGTGCTTGAGTTCTTGGCTGGTCCGTCCTGTGCCTTCAGACCTCAGCATTCCTTATGACTCTGCCTCGTAAACAAGAGATACTAAAGCAGTCTGTTCTTGGTGCAGGGGAAGGCTCTGTGATCAGCTGTGCCTGTGCTGTACTTTGCTTCTACCTCTGCCAGCCCTGCTCATCTTCCTTGTTTGTGACTAATGCATTTGATTGCCTGGAACTTCAGGCTGCTCTTTTGCTGCAAAACCAACCAACTCATTGTACCACTTTATTTTACTCATTGTGGTCCTTATTCTGAAAAAAAAATGTCAGTAGTTAATTTGGAGTACAAAGGTAAGTAGGTGGTACAGACGAATGTACCTCTGCAGGAAGGGAAGGGAGCTCCTCTGATTGAAAGAATGTGTAGCCAGGGCTAACAAAGTTTGGACTTTCTCTTGTTTCAAAACAATGTCATGGTTCTATGACAAAAGTATCTTTGAAGCTACTGAGTTAGCTAGCTGTATTTAGACAGTGTGCATAATAAAAGTGACCATAAACGTTAAATAACGTTTAACTAGTGATATCTGTTTCACTTGCTAGTTGGTCTTTAGGACTTGTCTCTTCCAGTGCATTAAGAAGAGAAGTGTTGGTGTCAGACTAATTTCCAAAGCTGTAAGTGTAGACTGTGACCAAGAAAAACATCCTCGTGATGCTCCCTAGTGCACAATTTACAGTCTTATTACTGCAAGATATGAAATTATTTACTTTGTATTGATAAACCACTGTGTGTGCTTTGCTTGCTTAAAGGCAACAGGGTCTAAATACTATAGGCTGAACCTTGGTGTTTGCACATTCCAAACTCTGAAGTAAATATTGAAAGAACTGTAGGGGGAATATAAAACTGGAGAACAGCTGGCAAGTAGAAAAATGGAGTAGGAGCCTTGTAATCATAGCACATTGGCATTTGAAATGAACCCAAATACTGCAGTTTGCTTTTGGATATGTATTTAGTTTTTTGTCTTAGAAACCAGCTATTCAGTTTAGTATCCATCCCTAGGTAAAACACTTCTTTGTTACTTTCATTAGAACGAAAGTTGTACCTGCTTTTTAGAAACAGCGTTCCTGGGAGAAAGAGTTTTGCCCTGCCTCTCAGGAAGAGCCATGAAAAAAGCAGCTGCTTTCACTTTTGTACCTATTTGCCCATATTGTCTCTCTGCCTTCAATCTAATTCTCAGGGATGTTTTAAAATATCTTAATTTTGGGATAGAATTTCCATGTTTTTTGAGATAAGGTACTGGGGGTGGGGAAAAAGGTTGAAAAGTAACAGAATTTTCATCTGCAGAACAAGATTGAGATTTCTTTTTGGCTGGTGAGGGATCTCCTGGAAATGAGTAGATATCAAAGTAATCTGAAGAGGACAATTCAGTTACTTATATTGCTTGCCTAGGAAATGGTGCAAGCAGTACTCTGCAATGATTGTGATTTTGAGTGCCTTTGTAAATTTTTGTTTACTAGGGCAGGCTTTCTTTGAGAACTCCGTGGAAATCATCGGGTAAAATTGCTGAAATTTCCACTTGAAAGAGATTTCTACTCCATGGTAGAATTTTTTAATTTATGCTGTGTATGCTGGCCTCGTGTCAGTTTGGGTAACACACTGTTACCCTGCTCCTGGTTATTTCCAAGTTTTATACAATACATTGTCAGCAAGACTGTTTTCATTCAGTGCAGGATAAATTGATCCCTATGTATAGCTTATAAAACCATTAGGATTTTCTGGAATGAAAGGTACTTGGTACATATCAGATATTAAACCTATGCTATTTTTGTAGCAGTTATGTACAACTGTTATTATCTAATATATATGTTTAATGTTGTATTTCTAGGTGTAGCAGGGATTGGGGTTTTTTTGGTTGGTTTTGGATTTGTTTTTTTTGTTGTTGTTGTTGCTGTTTTGGGTTTTTTTGGTGGGTTTTTTTGTGTATTTCTGGATCAAAATACTTGCTATTTTCCCTATATAACAGAAGGTCTCCTAAGTTTGTAAAGTGCAAAAGGCAATCTGATTACTCTTTGCAGTATAGAACACATCCAAAACTCAAGTTATCTTGGCATCAACTAAATCCATTAATTAACTGAGAACTTGGGAGGGGGCAAGTCAGCTCTTTGTTTCAGTCATTATCTATCCATCAGTATAAGGTGAGAAATTCCCTGATGAAGTATCCATTTCTGTGTTAGCTGTTGATTGAGGCAAAAGCAAGATCTTAAGGTTTTAAAACTGTATAAAATAATATGCAGCCAGAAGTATAGCACATGTAGGAGTTGTAAAGGCATTAAACTTGTTATTTTAATAAGACAGCCAAAAATAACTTTTGTATAATCAAAATTATTCTAAATTGGGTAGCTGAGATCTATTTGGCAGGAAACATATTTCTAATTGTGTGATTTATGAGCATTTTTATTTTATATAAATGATCATATGCAGTGCATAGTTTTTTCTAAATATTTGCTAAATAGGTAATTTTTTAATTAGATGATTGCTATATGATGATTTGCAGCCACTGGAAATAGGTAAAGAAAGGCTGAGGCCCTAAGATAGTTGTTCCTTACTTAAGGTGTCAGTGTTAGAGCCTGGGGGTGACACTTTTCTTTGGGAACAAAACAGTGGGAAAGTACAGAGGAATAGAGGAGCTGCAGCCAAATACTTGCTGAATTTCTGTAGAGTTGCAGGTTTTAAATGTGTGCTTAGTGTACACTTTGGTGAATCAGAACCAAAGGTTGTGGTCATTTGTTTTGGAGGAAATCAATAGACTCGGGAGGGTACGGGTTCTGTTGTTACGTGGTGGCAGGTAACAGATTAAATTCTTAGGTGAATTAGGACCTTAAGTCCTGTTTTCAAAAGCAATATAAGCAGCTTTGACTAAAGTTAGTGCTCTTAAAGCATCATAAGAAAATCAAATACATCAGACTTAGTTATCTTTGAAAATATTGACTTTTTCCCACCTAAAACTTAGATCAATAAAGAAGGAAAGTACCTTTTTTTAATTTTTTTTTAATTGCAGCAACTGGCAATTATGTTGCCCTCCAGATAATGACCTTTGCTTCAAGTAGAGCATGTCTTTATATTTCTGAAATTTCATGAAGGGCTCTAATTGTTGTACTACTTGTGGGACAGGAATATTTGAATTGCTGATATGAAATGTCAGAAAATAAATCTTCAACTGACTTGAACACTGAATTTGCTCCTGCTGACACAATCTACATGAGCACTCAGGGAATGGCAGCACAAGAATTAGGCTGAATTATATTCTAAAATACTTCATAGAAGTGATAAGATGAATTTTAGCCTTTTTTTGGTTCAAAGGTCATCTGATTCTATGGAAAGGTGAGTCACATGTATCTCTTCATTCCAAATCCCTTTTGCTGTACATGGTTATGCACAGACAATGTTAGATGTGAACAGACAAATATAGATTTAAAACTCAACATTTTTTGAGATGATTAAATCTCAAAACTTATGTCAGTGGGCTAAATAATAAGGTTGCAGGTAGACATTTTAGGTTATGGAATGCCTACTTTTCAACTATTAAAATTAACTAGTGTTCTTTACTCCTATTCTGACACAGGATCATGTCTGGATAATATGGAAGCTGCTAATAATACATAAAGTTATTATGTGATTAATTTCTTTGAGGGGGACTGTTACTAAATGTCATCAAGCTGTCCCCTCTGTATGCATTGTATGAAATACCTGTGCTATATAGTCTTGCCAAGAACATAAAAATAAACAGGCTACATGTGTGAAACTCCTTCCAAATAATTCTATTTCTCTGTAATTTAACCCTGCTTTTTGACTTTTCATAGATATCTACCATTAATAAGCAATTATATCTGGATTTGTCCAGCAAAGTAGTTTCTTAAATGTTCTTTCTTCAATGTGATGAAATTCAGGAAGCTTTTTTATTAAACTTATAGTAATTTTTATAATTTAGTATTTGTATTCTATATTTATCAAACATTCAAGGAGGAGAACCCAGAAGATATGATGGCAACAATCTCGTTGTTATAACCTAAAAAAAATAAAGCCATGTTATCCGCGGACTTTTTTTTAACCCAAAAATTTGAATAAGGCTTTTTTTTTTCCTTTAAGAAATCCTAATGTCAGGAGTAATACTTGTTGAATTCTTAAAATATGTTTTGACAAGTCTCATTAAATGGTTGTTATGCCTTAAATTCTTCTGTTATTATCTGATATGAAGTTTAATCAATAAGGAGACGTTAATTTGTGTCATGTAACATTGGACTTCCCAGGAGATTTCTTTGCACAGCATATTATATATTCATACCAGTACCAAAAAAGACACATGACTGATACTGTTCCATTTTTCATTCCTGATGGTTATCCAGCAATGACAAATGTTTCTACATTTAGTAGTAAAAAGATACTAGGACTGTTTGAACTGACACTTAACAAAAAATTTAGCTTTTTCTCAACTTGTTTCCCTTCAAATCCCATTTAATTTTAAAACAAAATATCCAGAGTCTAAAACTGATGAAAAGATGGGTGTTGCTTCATTTTCCTAACAACTATAGGCAGGCAGTTCAGGCCTTTAGATGCATTTCTTTGGTTAAATAGTTTTTCTCTATGCAAACTAATGCAATGAGGGTATATTTTTCAGTGTGTGTGTTACAGTTTTTCAAAAAAGTCTCAAAGTTATGCACTAAAATCATTTTATGCCCAGTAAAGGAGCGTAGCTATTGATATTCTGGGGACATAAATAGAGGGTATGTTTACTCAGCGGTAACAATAACCTGGGAAAAATTGTAGGTTATTCCCTGTAAGTAATCATTTCTGTGTAAGCATCTTGTATGTTCCAATATGACAAGTCAAAAAAAGGCTGGTGTACTGGAAGTGATGGCCTGTACAGAATCTTTTATCTCTGTTTAGTCTGTGGTGAAATGTTATAATGATGAATGACTTTCAATTCCCACACTTTCCCTTCTGGCACTAACAAATTTTCATTCGGTGCCAAACTTTCAAGTCAGGCAGATTGTACTTTTCAAACCGAAAAGTCCCATTACGGGACTATTTGAAAACTCTGCTGACACTTGTAAACCTGAATAGATCATTATTTGTAGTTACTCCCTCATCTTTTCCTTTGTACTCTGGCTCCAATAATTAAGTTTTCTGCTATGAGCGAATCAGCAATAGTTTTCTTGCTAGACCATGAGTACACTTAGCTATCTGTTCTCATATTCATATGAATCACGCATTCTCATGTCACTCATAACACATTCTTTCACCAGCTAATATATTTTCTGTCAGGCTAATAAACTCTTAGACACTACAAAGGTACTTCAACTTAAAAGCCATAGAGACCTATGATTTTTGTGGAAGCTCAGCATCTTAAAATACCACTTTAACAACTTAACAAATGTTCTGTGTAAGTCTTTATTTAAGTAACAGTAAAAAAGCCCAATCCTTTAGCATAGGGGAAAAAAAATTAGATAGGAAGTTAAGTCTTAAGTAAACTTCTGGATAAGTAGAATTTCTGCAACAGGGATACTTAAATTTTTTAAAGTCCTAATGTGAAGTGTTTTTAAAAAAGGAAATATTGGAATGCAAAGGTAATTTTACAACTATACATGAGAGATTTTTTTTTTTAAGTCTGGAAATTCCTGTCTATTTACTGTATAGATGGCTGTATTTTTTTTTTTTTTTGTAATAGGAATAGATTCCTACCCTATTTCTTGAGTTATATTTTCTAAGTTCTGTTTTCTATTCCATCCAACCACTAGTGAGTATCCCTATAGTTGTTTTTCCTGCCTCTTTGTAGTATTCAAAAGTCAAGATGTTGTCTTCTATCCATTTGCTTGTACAAGGAAATTCAGTAGGGAAAACAACCAACCCTGTTTGTCATTACCATTCCTTGATTGTATTTCCGTGATTCTTTTCTCTTCCATAATAAAATCCTCAGAGCAGACGCAGCTTCTTTGAAGAGCTTCACCATGCTGTGAGAATATTCATAAATAAGTGATTGGTATTTGCTGGAAGCATGAACAGACCTCAGTGTTCTGATAGAGGAGCCAGGAAAACTCAACTCAGCCCGAGCTGGGCCCCAGTGTGATAGTGATTCTTCTTAACATACTGTGTCTGAAAGTAAACTAGTAATGTTGCATAATTAAGCACTTTGAAAATCAAGACATAGTAGTCGTTTATTTTTGTGCAGTTTTATCTTAGTCCTTTGAAAAGTTTATCTACAGGTCTTTAGAATTATATGAAGCAGAGCCTTGTGTAAGAAAGTGTGTTTGTCTAATCAATTTAGACCAGGTGAATACATAAAGTTCTGTGAGAGTTAATTCAGCCTTGTGTAAATGACCATTAGGATAGTGCTCTGATTTCTGCTCTTCTCTGATGAATCTAAGGAAATATTGAACTCTTTAATACCTAAATTTCTCTGGAGTTCTGTCATAAGTGATGGTATTACATGATTTCCCTAACATATTAAGGAAGGTATGAAAATATAAAATACTGTCATAAAGATTTGGGTTTTTTTTAAGTTTCAGGAGTTAGTTGTATCCTACAGGTTCCCCAGTAGCAGCAGAATAAGTAGATACCTGTGGTTTCACTAATTCCAGGGCACACAAAACCAATTCATTTTCAGTGTTGAAACAATTGCCTAGTTTATTTTCCTAATAATTCCTTTGGAGGTTTCCATTCAGGTAATTTACAGTACTCCCTTCTTCCAAGTTTTCCATTACAGTTGGCAAAATCTGTGAGCCCACAATAGGTTTAGAGGTCAGTGTGTAGGTCAAAGGTCAGATTGAAGATGAATTAAAGCTATTTATTTTACTTTTGTGAGAAGGCAACATAATAGTAAGAATTTTTTGTATTGATGAATTTTTTTATGTACTGGAAAGCACCATGAATTTCAAGTAAGCTTAGCAATTATTACATAGCACTGATCTTCTCAAAAAGGAAAGATTTATTTTGCTTTTTTGGAGCCACCATTTGAGTTGCAGGACTTGATGCTGTAGGAGATTTTTAACTGCCCAGAAATTTGGTGATGAGAAGATGAAACAGAACCACAGTTCCTTAAATGTATTCAGAAGATGTTTCCTACAGAGAAAAAAGCAATTTAAGTATAGGCTTTTGAAGATTTAATTGTGAATGGCAGGAAAAAAGTGTTACAAGTGTCGAGGCTGAAGGAATACTAAGTGAGAGCAGCTGTCACCAGTGCAGGTTGTGATCCCTGTGATAGAAAGGAGAATAATAGCAGAATAAAAACAATACATTTCGGCATCACAGGCTCTGTTAAACTCCTAGAATTGGTGAGTAAAATCTTCTGAGCGGCCTCTCAGAGGTACTAAAGAAAACTGCAGTCTGTCCAATCAATTATAGTAGAGGCACAAATGCATTTCGTGTTGTAGAGGGAAAAATAGGAATTATGTGAAGTTGGTAAAGCTGCAGGTTTGTGTTGAGGGGCTACATAATTTGAAATAGGCAGCCGAAGAGGGGGTCTCATGACCACCCTGAGTCCCTTGCTTTGAACCACTTCTGGTGCTTTGCAGCAGACAGTGGACAGAGTAGGAGAATTGAACTTGGTGAGAACTCTTGAGTTCTCTGTGGACTTATACTTTTGACAGCAATTAGCTGTCAAATCAGAAATTATGTTAAATCTTGTTTTGACAAGCGTGTGGTTATCAAACATGGCATAGAACTTCACAGGACAAAAGGTCATCTAAGTTAAGTTGAGTGGAGAAGCCTAGCATTAACATACATAGGGAAAAATCAACTAAATGTGATATGAAATGGTACAGAATTGGTTAGAAAGCTGCAAGAAGAAAGTCTAGTATTTTTGTGGAAGGTCAAAGCCAAGCTGAAAGAAACTTTGAGAGTTAAAAATGTTGGAGGATGTATTAAGAATTCAAAATTACCTTGGTAAATGGTGGGTATCAATGACGAGAGAAGTGAGGCTAGAAATTGCTCAATTGAAAGAAGTACTTGTGCATGACAAGGAACAGCTAAATAGGTAGTTGTTTTGCAAAGAAGGTTGTAGTTGACTCATCAGTGATAAGACCTCTGAACTAGAGAAATAAGTTGTAATGTACAAAAAGAATAAATGTAAAATCAGCTATCTTAACAGTCTTCAAGTATCTCACTGCTGCTGTGAGGAGGGAGGAGAAAACCTGGTCACCTTGGTGGTTAGTCTACTGTTTCTTCAGGTTTCAGCAAGAAAAAACTAGAGTGCATTAAAAAAGAATAAAAGTATGTGCATTAGGGGAAAATTGTCAGAGCATTACATAGTTAACTCATCTATTGTCTTGGATACAGTGAAGAAGCTTAAAAAGTGTGAGTATATTAATGCATATGTATATATTTTAAACAAAGTGTGTTATTACCATGGGATTGTCTCCAATTTAGTCCTGTTTCAATCAAAGTAAGCACAGCTGCGTGTGTTTCAACTCTGATAGGAAATGTAGTGAATGCTGAGAGAGGAAATGCAGAAAGTGAATTCTCATCCATCACTTTAACACACTGTACCATGGGCTGAACTGTGATAAGGGATTCTTGTCACACTGCAATTTCTAACTTCCTGAAATACTCCTTTGTACTCTGTCTTTTAGGGGGTGAGAGAGGGTGGGGGAAGCACAACATGGACATTTGTGGAAACTGGAATGAAATTGCTGTGAAGTTGCTTCTGATGTAGCTTCTTGGACTGTATTTGGTGTTTTTCAAATGACAGGGCAAGCTTAGTTTAACACATGGCTTTTAAAAGTTTACCCTTCTATTTGATTTTTTTGTTTGTTACTTGGTTGGTGGAACCTTTTGCATTTTCAGTGACTGTATCATTTTGCATGCAAAAGAGCATGTTTCGGGCAATTCATGCTCAATTATGCAAAATGCTGCTTGTTGTTTACAGAAACTATTAATAATAAGCCGAAAGCTTTGCTGTCCTTTTTTAATAGTTGGGTATTTTATGCTGCAAAGGGGCAAGTGAAATTAGAGAATAGTATCTCAAACACTTAATGACAATGTATACTGTGAATTTTTCCTGGTGTTTTTTTGTAAAAAGTAATTTGAGAATGTAAGTGGATATTTGCTTTCAGTTAAGGAAGGGGTTGAATCTATGCCTTGTAATAGATGTCCTGCTACCATTCTAAATCAGAAAGTGAAAAATCCATTTGCGTTTAAAAATACTTTATTTAAATCTGTAATTCTTCATTTATAACCAGGTTAGAATTAGCAAGGTATTTTGCTCAATTAACTCACTGGAAAGGATTTTTCAGTAAGTAAGCTTCAGTATCTGAAGCCAAAGCATATTTTTAGAAAATGGACTGTAGAGACTGAGAATGCAGGTACCTTGAAGCAAAGGCTACATATGAACTCCCCCGTGAAATGTATGTATGGCTGGTTTTTCTCTTGAGATCTCTTTTTTGGAGCACTTGGACTGTGCGGCATTTCATTTCTCTTCTGTGTGTGCGAGTTTAATGCATTTCACCCAGAGCCCAGGGTTCCATTTCCTGGGTCTACTCTATCCTTTGTGTGTTGCACCGCAATTGGACCAAGGTGCTGGGGTGCAGTTACCTGTCCTACAATGCACAGACTCATCTGAGTGTGTGGTCTTCAAGCCCTTGAACAGAACATAATGGAAGAGGTGGTTTTAATTTATTTTCCACACCTTCACTTTTGCTACTAATAATCATTCAAAAGTACTCTGTATTTCCCTAGTTGCTTGAAAGCATTTGTCCTAGTAGGGGAGAGAGGCTGATTTTGCCAAGTGCTTGCCCTGGATTATGTACTATGCCTTTATGAGTTCTTTTGTTAACTTCTATGGTATCTTCTTAGTTTCCAGCTAATATCCTAGACTAGAAACTACATTTTAAGTTATTTAATAGGAAAATACTGCGCTTGAAGTGCCTTCAGTGCTCCAACCAAAGGGGGGTGTGTGTGTGTGTATATATATGTGCATACATAAATATGATTTTTGTGTCCTTGTTTAAGCTGCACAATGTTCTAAATTAGTCTTAATCCTTTTCTCACATCACTGATCGTATTCTTTTGTTAACTGCATGGAACATATTGCCACTCAGTGTTGTTGATAACTATGTTCCTAAAGCTCATTTCTGTAGGAGAGCCATATGGTATACATAATGATACATAATGCTGTGATGTGGTCTTAAGTCACCTGTAAGTGAATAACAGTTTTAAATGAAGCTGATGTTATACTCATCCCTTTCAAAAAAAAAAAAAAAGAACATCTGTATTTTCAAGAAATGAAAGATGATAGAAAAAAAA